>NC_065570.1:15978907-16284596 GCF_937616625.2 Mercurialis annua
GAGAAGACGAACGCGTCTTCTCAGTTCGCCTGAGAAGACGGATAGATCTGTTCTTAGAACAGATCTGGATTTCCAGATCTGTTCCAAGAACAGATAGTCGCCGGAGATGACGACCGGTGACTGTACCGGCGGCGGGTGGATGGTGGTTTGGTAAGTTTGGTTCGGTTTTCGCTTGGTTGGATCGAATATGATTGAGTTTTGGTTTGATTAGCTTATTTTATGTGTATTTGGGGCTTTCATTTTTTAAAAACAAATTATGACATGTCAGATGACGTGGCGCCGCTAGCCGCCAATTGTTTTTTTGTAAGGGTGTTTTCGTCCATAAGGACCGTGAATGGCGCCACCACAAAGGTTGGGGGTTTAGGGAAGCTTTTGAAAGTATAGGGGGTTTACGGAAGCTAAGGGTAAAGGTCGAGGACCGTTGATGATTATTATCCCCTTTTTAATGATTTAAGCCAAACGTTTACAAACGTTACGAAACAAATCCAAACGTTTTGCCTTTTTAGAGAATTAAGCCAAACGCTTAAAACTTTACGAAACCAATCCAAAGGTTTCACCTTTTTAGCGATTTAAGCCAAACGTTTACAAACGTTACGAAACAAATCCAAACGTTTCATATTTTTAGGGATTTCAGCCAAACGTTTACAAACGTTACGGAAAAAATCCAAACGTTTCACCTTTTTAGCGATGTAAGCCAAAATCTAAAATTTTACGAAACCAATCCAAACGTTTAAAACGTTACGAGCAAATCCAAACGTTTCACTTTTTTAGGGATTAAAGCCAAACATTTACAAACGTTACGAAACAAATCCAAACGTTTCGCCTTTTTAGCAATTTAAGCCAAACATTTACAAACGATACGAAACAAATCCAAATGATTCATATTTTTATCAATTGAAGCCAAACGTTTACAAACGTTACGAAACCTTTCACCTTTTTAGCGATGTAAGTCAAATGTTTACAACGTTACGAAACAAATCCAAACGTTTCACCTTTTTAACGATTTATGCCAAACGTTTAAAACGTTACAAAACCAATCCAAACGTTTAAAACGTTACAAAATAAATCCAAATGTTTCACCTTTTTAGCAATTTAAGCCAAACGTTTACAAACGTTACGAAATAAATCCAAATGTTTCACCTTTTTAAAAATTTAAGCCAAAAGTTCACAAACGTTACGAAACAAAACCAAACGTTTCACCTCTTTAGCGATTTAAGCTAAACGTTTAAAACGTTATGAAACCAATCCAATCATTTAAAAAGTTATGAAGCAAATCCAAAAGTTTCCACTTTTTTAAGCGATTTACGCCAAACGTTTAAAACAATACGAAACCAATCCACACGTTTAAAACGTTACGAAACAAATCCTAACTTTTCACCTTTCTAGCGATTTAAGCCAAACGTTTAAAAAAGTTATAAAACCGATCCAAACACTTAAAACGTTACGAAACGAATCCAAACGTTTCATCTTTTTAGGGATTTAAGCCAAGCGTTACGAAACAAAACCAAACGTTTAGCAATTTTAGCGATTTTAAGCCAAACGTTTACAAAACCAATCAATATGTTTAAAACATTACAAAACAAATCTGAACGTTTCACCTTTTTAGCGATTTAAGCCAAAGGCTTACAACATTACGAAACAAAACCAAACATTTCACCTTTTTAGCAATTAAAGTCAAATTTATACGTTTAAAACGTTACGAAACCAATCCAAACAAACGTTTGGCTTAATTGGAAAAGAAGGTGAATCGTTTGAATTTGTTTCCGAACGTTTTAAACGTTTGGATTAGTTTCATAACATATTAAACGTATTGATTAGTTTTATAACGTTTTAAACATTTGGCTTAAATCATTATAAAGGTGAAACATTATTAGTGATTTAAGCAAAACGTTACGAAGCAAATTCAAACGTTTCACCTTTTTAGCGATTTAAGCCGAACATTAACAAATGTTACGAAACAAATCCAAATGTTTCACCTTTTTAGCAATTTAAACCAAACATTTACAAACGTTACGAAATAAAACTAAACGTTTCACTTTTTTAGTGATTTAAGCCAAACACTTAAAACGTTACAAAAAAATCCAAAGGTTTCACATTTTTTGCGATTTAAGCCAAAAGTTTACAAATGTTACGAAACAAATCCAAACGTTTAACCTTTTTACCGATTTAAGCCAAACGTTTACAAACGTTATGAAACACTTCACCTTTTTAGCGATTTAAGCCAAACGTTTACACACTTACAAAACCAAAAACGTTACAAAATAAAATCTAAACGTTTCACATTTTTAGCGATTTAAGCCAAAAGTTTAAAATGTTACAAAACCAATCCAGACATTTAAAATGTTATGAAATCAATCCAAATGTTTAAAATGTTACGAAAAAATCCAAATGTTTCACCTTATTAGCGATTGAAGCCAAACGTTTACAAACGTTACGAAACAAAACCAAACGTTTTCCCTTTTTGGCGATTTAAGCCAAACGTATAAAATTTTACGAAATAAAACTAAATGTTTCACCTTTTTAGGGATAAAAACGTGAAACGTTAGGATTTGTTTCGTACTATTTTAAAGGTTTGGCATAAATCGCTAATAAGGGGAAATGTTTGGATTTGTTTCGTAACGTTTTAAACTTTTGGATTGGTTTTGTAACGTTTTAAATGTTTGGCTTAAACCGTTGAAAAGGTGAAACCTTTGGTTTTGTTTCGTAACGTTTGTAAACGTTTGGCTTAAATCGATAAAAAGGGGAAACGTTTGGATTTGTTTTGTAACGTTTGTAGATGTTTGGCTTAAAAGGTGAAACGTTTGGATTGGTTTCATAACATTTTAAACGTGTGGCTTAAATCGCTAAAAGTTGAAACGTTCGGATTCAATCGCTAATAAGGTGAAACATTTGGATTTGTTTCGTAACGTTTGTAAACGTTCGGCTGAAATCGCTAAAAAGGTGAAACGTTTGGATTTGTTTTGTAATTTTTGTAAAAGTTTGGTCTAAATCGCTAAAAATGTGAAACGATTGGATGTGTTTTGTAACGTTTGTAAACGTTTGGCTTCAATCGCTAAAAAGGTGAAACGTTTGGATTTATTTCGTAACGTTTGTTAAAGTTTAGTTTAAATCGCTAAAAAGGTGAAACGTTTTGATTTGTTTCGTAAAATTTGTAAATGTTTGGCTTAAGTCGCTAATAAGGGAAACGTTTGGATTTGTTTCGTAACGTTTTTATTTTTGTAATGTTTGTAAACGTTTGGCTTAAATCGCTAAGAAGGTGAAACATTTGGATTTGTTTCCTAACGTTTTAATCATTTGGATTTATTTTGTAACATTTTGAACGTTTGGATTGGTTTCGTAAAGTTTTAAATGTTTGCCTTTAATCGCTAAAAAGGTGAAACATTTGAATTTGTTTCGTAATGTTTTAAACGTTTGGCTTTAATCGCTAACAACATCAAACGTTTGGTATTGTTTCGTAACGTTTGTAAACGTTTGGATTGGTTTTGAAACGTTTTAAATGTTTGGCTTAAATCGTTAAAAAGGGGAAACATTGGGATTTGTTTCGTAACGTTTATAAACGTTTGTCTTAAATCACTAAGAAGGTGAGACTTTTTATTTTGTTTCGTAACATTTGTAAACGTTTGGCCTAAATCGCTAAAAAGGTGAAACATTTGGATTTTTTTGTAATGTTTGTAAACGTTTGACTTAAATCGCTAAAAAGGTGAAACGTTTAATTTGTTTTGTAACGTTTCAAACGTTTGGATATGTTTGGTAATGTTTTAAATGTTTGGATTTGTTTGGTAATGTTTTAAACGTTTGGATTTGTTACGTTATGTTTTAAACGTTTGGATTTGTTTCGTAACGTTTTAAACGTTTGAATTTGTTTCGTAACGTTTTAAAAGTTTGGTTTTGGTTCGTTACGTTTTAAACGTTTGGATTTTTTTCGTAACGTTTTAAACGTTTGGATTTGTTTTGTAACATTTTAAACGTTTGGATTAAATCACTAAAAAGGTGAAATATTTGGGTTTGTTTCGTAACATTTGTTCACGTTTAGCTTAAATAGCTAAAAATGTGAAACGTTTACAAACGTTTAAAAATTTAAGCCAAACGTTTACAAACGTTACAAAACCAAAGGCGAAACATTTGGATTGGTTTCGTAACGTTTAAAATGTTATGAAACAAACGTAACAAAACTAATCTTAAAACGTTACGAAACGAATACAAACGTTAAAAACGATATAGATAAATCCAAACGTTTCACCTTTTTTTAGCGATTTAAGCCAAACATTTACAAACATTACAAATCAAATCCAAAACATTTAACCTTTTTAGCTATTTAAGAAAAACGTTTAAAACATTACAAAAAGGTGAAACGTTTGGATTTGTTTCGTAACGTTTGTAAACGTTTGGCTTAAATCGCTAAAAATGTAATATGTTTGGATTTGTTTCGTAACGTCTTAAATGTTTGGATTTTTTCGTAACGTTTTAAACGTTTGGATTTATTTCATAACGTTTGTAAACGTTTGGCTTAAATCGCTAAAAAGGTGAAACGTTTGGATTCGCTTCGTAACGTTTGTAAATGTTTGGCATAAATTCCTAAAAAGGTAAAATGTTTGGATTATTTTTGTAACGTTTGTAAACGTTTGGCTTAAATCGCTAAAAAGGTAAAACGTTTGCATTTGTTTCGTAACATTTTAAACATTTGGCTTAATCGCTAAAAAGGTGAATGGTTTGGATTTGTTTCGCAAAGTTTGTAAACGTTTGGCTTAAATTGCTAAAAAGGTGAAACGTTTTGTTTTATTTCTTAACGTTTGGATTGGTTTTGTAGCTTTGAAAATGTTTGGCTTAAATTGCTAAAAATGTGAAACGTTTGTATTTGCTTTGTAACGTTTGTAAATATTTGGCTTAAAACCCTAAAAATGTAAAACGTTTGGATTTCTTTTGTAACGTTTAAACGTTTGGCAAAAATCGCTAAAAAGGAGTAACATTTGGATTTGTTTTGTAACGTTTTAAACGTTTTGATTGGTTTTGTAACGTTTTAAACGTTTGAATTTGTGTCGTAACGTTTTAAATGTTTGGCTTAAATCGCTAAAAAGGGTAAATGTTTGGATTTGTTTCGTAACGTTATAAACGTTTTGATTGGTTTCGTAACGTTTTAAATGTTCGGCTTAAATCGCTAAAAATGTGAAACGTTTGGATTTGTGTTTGGATTTGTTTCGTAAAGTTTTAAACTTTTTGCGTAAATCACTAAAAAGGGGAAACGTTTGGATTTGTTTCGTAGCGTTTGTAAATGTTTGACATAAATCGCACGTTTAAAATGTTTGGCTTAATTCACTAAAAAGGTGAAACGTTTGGTTTTGTTTCGTAACGTTTGTAAACATTTGGCTTAAATTGCTAAAAAGGTGAAACGTTTGGATTTCTTTCGTAACGTTTGTAAACATTTGGCTTAAATCGCTAAAACTGTATAAAATTTGGATTGTTTTCGTAACGTTTGTAAACATTTGGCTTAAATCGCTAAAAATGTGAAATGTTTGGATTTTTTTGTAACGTTAGTAAACGTTTTGCTTAAATCGGCTAAAAGGCGTTTGTAAACGTTTGGATTAAATCAGTAAAAAGGTAAAACAATTGGTTTTGTTTCGTAACGTTTTAAATATTTGCTTAAATCGCTAAAAAGGTGAAATGTTTGGATTTGTTTCGTAACGTTTGTAAACATTTGTCTTAAATCGCTAAATAGGTGAAACATTTGGATTGGTTTCGTAACGTTTTAAAGGTTTAGCTTAAATCGCTAAAAAGGTGAACCGTTTGGATTTGTTTCGTAACGTTTGTAAACATTTGGCTTAAATCGCTAAAAAGGTGAAACGTTTGGATTTGTTTCGTAACGTTTTAAAGGTTTGGCTTAAATCGTTAAAAAGGTGAAACGTTTGGATTTATTTCGTAACGTTTGTAAACGTTTGGCTTAAATTTCTAAAAAGGTGAAACTTTTGGATTTGTTTCGTAACGTTTGTAAACGTTTGGCTTAAATCTCTAAAAAGGTGAAACGTTTGGCTTAAATTTCTAAAAAAGTGAAATGTTTGGTTTCGTTTCGCAGCGTTTGTAAACTTTTGGCATAAATCGCTAAAAAGGTGAAACGTTTGGTTTTGTTTTGTAACGTTTGCAAACGTATGGCCTAAATAGCTAAAAAGGTGAAATGTTCGGATTTGTTTTGTAACGTTTGTAAATGTTTCGCTTAAATCGCTAATAATTTGAAACGTTTGGATTTGTTCCGTAACGTTTGGGTTAAATCGCTAAAAAGGTGAAACATTTGGTTTTGTTTCGTAACGTTTGGATTTGTTTCATAACATTTTAAACGTTTGAATTGGTTTTGTAACGTTTCAAACGTTTATATTTGTTTCATAACGTTTTAAATGTTTGGATTTGTTTTGTAACTTTTGTAAACATTTGGCTTAAATCGATAAAAATGTGAAACGTTTGGATTTGTTTCGTAACATTTGTAAACGTTTGGCTTAAATCGCTAAAAAGGGGAAACGTTTAGTTTTATTTCGTAACCTTTATAAACGTTTGGCTTAAATCACTAAAAAGGTGAAACGTTTGGATTTGTTTCATAACGTTTGTAAACGTTTGGCTTAAATCGCTAAAAAGGTGAAACGTTTGGATTTGTTTCGTAAGATTTTAAATGTTTGGATTGGTTTCCTAACGTTTTAAACGTTTGGCTTAAATCGCTAAAAATGTGAAACGTTTGGATTTGTTTCGTACCGTTTGTAAATGTTTGGCTTAAAAAGGTGAAACGTTGAGATTCGTTTCGAAATATTTTAAACGTTTGGATTTGTTTCGTAACATTTTGTATGTTTAGATTAAATCGCTAAAAAGGTGAAACGTTAGGATTTGTTTCGTAACGTTTTATAGTAACGTTTTAAACGTCACATTTTTAGCGATTTAAGCTAAACGTTTACAAACGTTACGAATTAAAACCGAACGTTTAACCTTTTTAGCAATTTAAGCCAAACGTTTACAAACGTTACAAAACAAAACCAAACATTTCACCTTTTTAGCTATTTAAGCCAAATGTTTACAAACATTACGAAAAAAAACCAAACGTTTCACCTTTTTGGACGTTTGGATTTGTTTGGTAACGTTTGTATACATTTGGCTTAAATTGCTAAAAAGGTGAAATGTATGGTTTTATTTCGTAACGTTTGTAAACGTTTGGATTGGTTTCGTAAACCAATCAAAACGTTTACAAACGTTACGAAACAAATCCAAACGATTAAAACGTTACGGAACATATCCAAACATTTCACCTTTTTAGCGATTTAAGCGAAATGTTTACAAACATTACAAAATAAATTCAATTGTTTCACATTTTTAGCGATTTAAGCCAAACGTTTACAAACGTTACAGACAAATCCAAACGTTTAAAATCTTACGAAACAAATCCATACGTTTCCCATTTTTAGCGATTTAAGCCAAACATTTACAAATGTTACGAAACAAATCCAAACGTTTCACCTTTTTAACGATTGAATCCAAACATTTAAAACGTTACGAAACAAATCAAAACATTTATAACATTACGAAACAAAGTCAAACGTTTAGCCTTTTTAGCTATTTAAGCCAAAGTTTTAAAACGTTACGAACGTTATAAAACTAATTCAAAGGTTTCACCATTTTAGCGATTTAGGGCAAATGTTTAAAACGTGTAATATCCCGTATTTTTAAATTATTTTTCTTATTTTTTTCCGTCAAGCTTTAAATAATTTATTATTATTATTATTATGTAATTTTATTTAATTATATTTTAGTCACTCTTTAATTCGTTCGTGGCTCGATTCGTGTTTAGTATGTTTTATTAAATTTTAAAAGAAAAGGAGAAATAAAAGGCAAAAGAAAAAGAGAAATTAAATGAAATATGAATAAGCCCATTACGTTGGCTATTCTTCTAATGCATGAAAACCCATTTTTTTTACAATTAAACAAGGCCACCACTATTATAAAATATGAATGAATAAACCATATTCATGTTGCATGAATATTGCAGCATATGAATTCTTCCAAACCCTATATATAATACGTTTCTGTTTCACGTTTCTTAACCTAAATTTTCATACCTTTCTAAAAAAACCTAGCCGCCATTCCTCTTTAACAATCTTCATAATTCCTCCATTTCAATTTGGTAAGTGTTCATGCTTGGTTTCGTTCATTGTTTCTTTATTCGATATCGTTTTCGTCGTTCGTAATTTACTTTGTTCTTCATGATAGTTTAAAATTCTGAATAGGGTGTTGTTTATTCATCTATTCCGTTTGTTCTCCATCGTCGCTACGTTTCGAATTCGATTAAGGTACGTAAAGATTCCTCCGTTCGTCGCCGTTTCGATTCGCCGTGTGATTACAATTTTGCTGCCGTTTGTTATAAATCATTTGTTGCAAATTTTCTTTTGTTATAGGCAAATCTTGTTGGATCAGACCTTAATCTTATTGTTGTTTTCATGGGGTGACGGTTCGGTCGGACTCATCGATTTGTTCTTGATTTGGTGGCCGAGGGTTTCGGTTGTGGCGTTTGAATGTTGCTGTTACTTATCAATTTTGTGTGGCTTCTTTTCTTGATTCTCTAATGATTTATGTTATGTTTAATCACAATATGAATTATATTTTTTGATCATGGAAGCTTTACTAATCCTTTTAGTAAGAATCCATCTATGTTTTGCTCATGATTGGATTTTTCGGTTTTGAGCATTCATTATTATTTGACATTGTGCTATCTTATGGAGTCTTTGAATTTACTAAGTTTTGATATCAAAATGTATATTACTATTGTTAAATTGTGGCTATTTCTAATTGAGTGATTCAAATGAGAAATTTTGGCATTGAAACATATTAACCATGATTTATCAAATTGTGTTATTATTGTCTAGGCCAATTGATGGCATTACTTGTTTTTGTAAGTAATGTGAGTTTCTTTTATAAATTGAATTGTTTAATAATTATAATCTAAAAATGAGAATTTTTTTATAATTCAAATTAATATAATTACTCGGGTAGTTATATTTAATTTTGTTTGATATGTCAATTTGGCTAATTTACAATTTAGCTCCTAAAGTTTCTAAAAACTTATTTAAATTTAGTTCTATCCATTAGTTTTGTTTGAGGATAACTTTTGGATTTTTGTTTGATTTATAATTTAGTAAATTGAGAATAAATAATTAATTTCGATTTCGAATATCAAATTTGGCTAAATTACAGTTTAGTCCCTAAACTTTTATAAACTTAAAATGGTTAAGTTTTAGTTGTAACTTGGGTTACTTGGATTTGAGGTTATTGAATTTTATTTTAAAAATACATTATTATTTTATCTAGTATTTTAATTTATAAACTCGGGTTTATAATTTAATAAATTTTTGGGCCGGGTTAGACTTTGGTTGCCCAACAAGTGGGAAGAAGCTTGGTAGTTTAAATGACTCGGCTGACTCACTAAATTTATTTTAACTTGGGTTAAATCAAATTGTTTAATATATTAATCAAATTGTAATTAAATATATAATTTATTTGGTTCGATTTCTATAACTTGGGTTATAGATTTAATACATTTTAATCTTATGTGTTCGATTATACGTTGGCTTTGCTTTGTGTGTACTAGTCCTATGTGGTGTCTAGTACTTTCTAGAGTTAGGGTCTGATTTTAATTATGATATTAATATTTTATTTAGACCCGTCGACTGTTCGTACTTCAGAGGCGAACCAGAGTTAGGTGTTTATCAGGATCACGTGGATTTAGCAAGCAGTGAGTTTATATTTCTATTTACCTCTTTATTAAGCAACTGTTTTATTTTGTATGTATATATGTATAAACAGTTTTTGAATTGTTTTCGTCATTGTGGATTTGATTTGGAACGTGCTACTCGATGGGCATCATCGGGACTGCGTGCGCACTGGTAATGATTATGGTATTGAGGTAGGTTTGAGATACGTCTCACCTTAATGAGGGCACCAGTGGAAGATACGTCTCCTGGGCTCACTATTTATTAAGTGGTAGTCGGTGATCGGTTATTAAGATACGTCTCACCGACACGACAATGGATTTAGAATTGTGGTTTAGGTTTTCATTGATAATCCATAATGAAAATATTTTATTAAACGTTTTTAAGGTTTTTTTAACTTAATAAATGTAAATGGTTATATAAACTCTTCTCAGTAAATCTGACCCCGTTTTTTCCCCAAATTTTCCAGGTTTATGATTTGAGCATTTGTCGATCTCCGTTTCTTCATTCTCGGAGGTTCTTTATTTTATTTCAAAAATAAGAATCGAACTATTTTAAACTCTTAGACCGCAGTAATATTATCAGATTATTCATGTTATAGTCTTACGTTTAGATTTTAGACTATTGTTTGTTGGATTGGTCCAACTATTATTTTATCAGCTTTGGCATGATTACATTGTTTATGATATTATATTATATTGCCATATTGTTGGAGATTATTTTGAGATAAGCGTACTTTAAATATATGCTATTTATCTGTACTGCTAGATTAGGCTGAAGTCTCGGTTGCCCCCAAGCATGTGGGTTTATGCAGGTACATTGTTTTAAATGTGTTAAGTTGGTTATCTGCAAGGCTAGTTACGGGTTTTGGTACAACCATACCCATACCCTAGCGCAGGTCACGATTCATGAAATTGGGTCGTGACAAACTTGGTATCAGAGCTTTGGTTTCAAACCAAGGCCATTTGCATGCTTTGTGTTTAATCTATTAAGTTCTTATTGAGTCATAGGTACTACTGCGAAATTAGGTTCATGTCTTGTCTTTGAAACGTCATCTTTTGATTTTAAAACTTTCTGCCTACACCGATAGGATTGTGTCGAGTCAGTCATTTTTATGTCTTGATTTGATGCTAATATTTCTGTTGTTGATGCTCTTTCGCTTGGGTGATTTTATTGCTTTTGATTTCTCGGGAAATCTTATTTTGGTAATTTGCTTTAGTTGATGCTTGGGCATGATATTATTTTCTTATCATGTTGTTCATGCATTTCACTGGGTGATAAATTTTTGGCTGTTTAATGCCTTTAATAAAAATTGTTGACGTTGAATTATTTTGTGAGTACTTCTGGTTTTGGCCGAGAGGCATGATTTTAAAAGATGATATTTTGTCAGACTTGACATTGTTTCGGAATTGAATGATTTTTTTTCTTTCTTCTGAAAAATCTTTTTCACGTTTGTGAATTACGTTGTTGGCCATGTATTGGTTTTAAACTGCCTTAAGAAAATTATTTTTTCCTAACTTGTGTTTAGACGCATATAGTTTAATGGGTACGTAGTCTGTACATGACACCCTAATATATTATTTCAGTAATTTCACTAGTGAAATGAAATCAGTATATTTCAAAATTTATATTCGACTAAGGATTGAAAAAGGGCTTTGTTCTTTTTATATAAAATTAATTTCTCGAATTCTTAAAATTAGAATGTTACGTCTAACTTGGTGTTTTCAAATGATTTTTTTGAAATAAAAATTGTTTTGAAAGGTGTTACAGTTTTGGTAATTTAATATTACTTTTGTAATTTTTACCATATTTGGTTGTCAACACTTTGTTGTTGTTGGCCTTATGCTCGATTTACTATTTTTGACTAAAACTTGTGTTTTTAATAAGGTTGTAAAAAACATTTCATGACCTATTTTACTGTGTTATTACTTTTATCTCTCATGTTTGGTTAAATTGTCGTGGTAGTTATTGTTCTTGTTTGCTTCATTATGGAGAGTATCACGTGCGGATATTACTCGCTTATTTTGCTACGGTATAGCTTTAGCGTTGGTATCGACATGCGTTTCGAACTTTTATTTAAACCTTGCGCTTAGTTTTGATGTTATAATTATTTTAGCCGTATCTATCGTTTGAACTCTGGAAATTTAGGTGATTAATTTTGGTATCAATGAATTTGAGGAGCGACTCTTCGGATCAAGAGTAGATCATGTTTAAGAATCTATCTTTGTTTGAGGAAGGTGATTAGAGTTATATCACTCAGCACCGATGTGATAATTCTTCTTGTAAGTGTTTTCCTCGTGCGTTAAGTTTCGAGCGTTAGGCGTATCTAGAAACGGGTCCGCTGTGGAAATTTGGAGTATCAAAATTTTTCTGCTTTCGGCATTCTGGAAGAGAATGTGGAAATTGTGTTTTGAGGTTGATCAGTGTAGTAATACACTAGTGTTTGCGTCAGGTAGATCGGTGAAATACTGAAACTGGTGGTGGGGATTTAAAGGCGGTCATGTTGCTTTGTTGTGTTTGGAAAATCTTCAAATTGATTTGAGGTGGAACTCGTTTTTAGGTAAATTTTTAGTTTAGTTGTTGAATTGGGTTATTTCGTTAATGACGATGCATATTGGTGTACTAGGATAATGAAGATGGGCAAATATGTCAAGATGGACGAGTGCACGTCTCACAGAGTGTAATGTTTAGAAAATGTTTCGAAGTAAAATTGATTTCAAGTGTTAACTTGTTAAAGTAATTGAAATGTTTTTATCACGTAATTGTGCCCAGACATATCATGGACATGCATTTGAAATGCCACGAATAGGAAACTGCATTGAGCATTGAGTATGATCACTAATTAAAAAGAGAAAAAAAAATTGATACTTACATTTAGTACATTCATCACGGCATTAAATTAGGGTTGAATGCAACTCTTCGGGGAAGAGAGCTGTCATCACCCTGGCGCACAATTATGTAAAATAAATTTTATCAGTAAGGCTTTTCAAGAAAAAAATGTTTTGTTATAAACTCACAAGTTATATTGTGAAAATGGTGCTTAAAAAACCGATAAATTTCAAACGATTTTAAATTTTTTTTATCTGGTTGGTATCTAGATAAATACTTTATGATGACGGTGGTAATTTAATTGAAATTGCATTGTAAGGATTTATTTGATATTGTTGGAGTATTTGTATTTAGTAAAGAGGAGCTATGGTTATAAGGTTGCACTCGAGGTTTAGTTGTGGTAAGTGGGAAAAAATATTGAGTTTGGATAAAAAAAATTATGCCAGCTTAGAGTATATAATTCGAGGATTGTTGATTTAAAGAAATTTTGGTTATGCTCTACGTGTGTTTTTACACTAACTTAAAAGAAATTTTGTTTTTACATATTCGATTTTTGTTTAAAAAAAAAATTTGATACTGGTATGAAAATTATTTCGCAAACGAAGAGATTCTTATTTCAAAAGATTTATCTTTTAGAAAAGTGATAAAAATTTATCAGCTTTGATTAAAAATGAATTGTAATTTTTTTTAAAATGAACGATTTTATAAAAATTGTTAATATATTTTGAAAGTAAAGTTCTATGGTGATTTCTAATTGAGAGTGTTTTTATTTTGTTGATGCGTTTGCAAAATTAGAGGAATTTTCAACGGGTTAATTATTTTCAGTTGGAAATGAAATTAAACTTGAGGTGCTAGTAATTTCAAATTAAAGGCGGATGGTGCTATTATATATTTGTGTTTACGGAAAGCGTTTTCTAGGAAAATTTTATTTTGACCCCAACCAATAAACTGATTGAATTCGATCTGATCTAAATGATCTTCTGTAGGATTAGAGGTTATAGTGGTTGATAAAAAAAAAATTGGAGAACGGAAAATTTTGTTGTCAGAAGTTTAAATTTTATATTCCTTAGAATTTCATGTGTTTTCTTACATCTTAGTTTGCGAAGTTGATGATATTGTCGAACTGATCTTAGTTAGTTAAACCGAGACGATAACAGTGATATTTAGTTTTCGTCGTTATTTTGTGAGAGCATATTCGATTAGAGTGACTTTTTGTTTTGCTTAACCTTTTCATATGAGGTAATTGGTGCTATAACCATTAAGTGATATAGTACTTAGGCGTTAAGTGATGTAAGATTAATTCCAGTAAGAGTGTATGTGTGTATCGAGTTGTAGTATTGGAGTTTGGATTAGTATGATCATGATTTGAATTTTGGGATTTGTTTCTACACTTGTAGTATTGCTTTGGTAGTCTATAAGACTTGAGCCTGTAATTTTTGAAATTTTCCTCGTATAGCATGCTGGTTATTCCCGATTGGAAAATAAATTTTAATTTCTTCACACGTGGTGTTTGAAAAGTCATTTGAATTACCAAATTGCTGATCTCAATTTTATTTTATTTTGCGTATGCGTGTGGTAATCATTCGAGTTTTCGAGTCAGTTTTAAATTCGAAGTCGTATTTTAATATGTTGGGAAGAATGTAACACCCTATATATTTTCACCGTGTTTATGATTAAATTATGTTTCGTTCGCTTTGACTCTCCTCAGTTTTCATTGTGGTAGAATTATCTTTTGGTGAGAGTTTGTTTAATCTATCGAGATTGCGGTTGAGCTCTGCTTAAGTTGAATTAAGCGGTTCTTATTTTGTTTCTGTTGAGTTGTTACCTGGTCGTATAGTGTTTTTAGGAATCAGAAATTTTTACGCTTAGTTGTTTCTTTCGTTCCATTAAGGACGCGTTGCTCCGTACTTTCGAGTCACGTGTGATTTTGTACGTGCTATAGTTCACTTTATATTATTTTGGTTGTGATAAATACGAGGACGAATTTTTAATAAGTTGGGGAGAATGTAATATCCCGTATTTTTAAATTATTTTTCTTATTTTTTTCCGTCAAGCTTTAAGTAATTTATTATTATTATTATATAATTTTATTTAATTATATTTTAGTTGCTCGTTAATTCGATCGTGGCTCGATTCGTGTTAAGTATGTTTTATTAAATTTTAAAAGAAAAGGAAAAATAAAAGGCAAAAGAAAAAGAGAAATTAAATGAAATATGAATAAGCCCATTACGTGGCTATTCTTTTAATGCATGAACACCCATTTTTTTTACAATTAAACAAGCCCACCACTGTTATAAAATATGAATGAATAAACCATATTCATGTTGCATGAATATTGCAGCATATGAAGTCTTCCAAACCCTATATATAATACGTTTCTGTTTCACGTTTCTTAACCTAAATTTTCATATTTTTCTAAACAACCTAGCCGCCATTCCTCTTTAACAATCTTCATCATTCATCCATTTCAATCCGGTAAGTGTTCATGCTTGGTTTCGTTCATTGTTTCTTTATTCGATATCGTTTTCGTTGTTACTACTAGAAAACAGCCATTTAGCGAAGGATTTTGCCGTCGCTAAATGGCCAAATTCCGTCGCTAAAAGTGTTTAGCGACGGACAATGTCTGTCGCTATATATTTGGTCGCAAACAAAATTTACGACGGGACGAAAAAATTTGCGACGGATTTTTAAAAATTTAGCGACGGATTTAGTGACGGATTTAAATCTGTCACTAATTTTTTTTTAAAAAAAATTCTTAATTAAAATCGTAAAATGTAATATCATTTAAATGGTTGCCAACCATCACTAACCCACCCGCGATAGACCACACTGTCACCGACCCACAATTTTCGTAGACTTGCCAACTTCCCAGTAGGTCACCCATCCTCCCATTACTGCACCCATATCTCTTTAACCATAGAGTTCCCTCGCGCGTAGCTCTATTTTACCCAACTTATATTTTTGTTATATATCGATGTGTTTTATATTTAAATATAACTAAAAAGAAAAAATATTTACTCCCACACTTTATTCCAGCATAATAATTAATTTTATATAATAATTAATGCAATATAATAATTAATTTATTTTTTAATAATTTTACTATATAAAAATAATTAATAATTTTTTTTTAAATAAATAAATACTCCCTCCGTCCCGTTTAAGAAGTTCCATATTCTATTTTGGGATGTCCCATTTAAAAAGTCCCATTACTATTTTTAGAATGTTTTTCTATTGAATACCCTATTTTACCCCCTCTTTTAGTTATCTTAAAATAGTTCTATGTAAAATTCCACTATCATTAATAGGGGTAAAACATGAAAAAACATGAAAAGACAAAGATAATTAATGTTTTCTTAATCTGTGTGTAAAGTCAAATGGGACTTCTAAAATGGGACAGAGGGAGTAATAAATAATTTTTTTTAATTTTTTAGTAAATAAATAATAAATAATTTTTTTATAAAAAATAATCATATTTTCAAAAACAAATTAATAATGTTTTTTAGTTAATTAAATTTTAGCGACGGATTATGAAATCCGTCGCTAAACTCGTCTCTAAAATTGACGAGAATTATTTCGGCAATTTTAGTGATGGATTTAGTGACGGATTTTGAATCCGTCACTAAATCCGTCATTAAAATTGGCGGGAAAATTTCCGCCAATTTTAACGACCGAAAATCTGTCGCTATATTTGGCGGGATAACTCCCGCCAATAATTTGATGAGATTAGCGACGGATTCAAAATCCGTCCCTAAATGTAATTTTAGCGACGGATTTTGAATCCGTCACTAAAATCCGTCGCTAAAAGCAGAATTTCTAGTAGTCGTAATTTGCTTTGTTCTTCATGATTGTTTAAAATTCTGAATAGGGTGTTGTTTGTTCATCTATTCCGTCTGTTCTCCATCGTTGCTACGTTTCGAATTCGATTAGGGACTCGGTTAATCCACTATTTGGAAATTAAATATTAATTAAATAGTTTTAAATGATATTTGTTAATTTGATTTTAAAGCGAGAACTCAATAAACTTGTATTAATTGAACGTTTCTACCTATTCGGTATTTTAGTGTTGTTCTGGATTGTTTTATTCCAACGTGTTAATTGTGCTAGTCATATGTAGTGTCTAGTATTCTCTAGAGTTAGGGTCTGTTTTTAATAATTATTTTATTTGTCTAGACCCGTCTACTGTTCATGCTTCAGAGGCGAACCATGATTAGTTGCTTGCCGGTTATCACGTGGATTAGAAAACAGTGAGTTTGTACTTGCTATTTACCGCTTTATTAAGTAAAATGTTATTTTAATATCTATATATATATTGTACGTATATTTCGAACTGTTTTTATATTATGGCTCTTAGTTGGAACATGCTACTTAATGAGCATCATAAGGACTGCGTGCGCACCGGTAATGATCTGGGTAAGCAATTTATGGAAATGTGGTAACTCGGTGTGAGCATAGCTCTCGGGACCAAATAGAGTAACTCGGTGTAGCACAGCTCTCGGGACTCTGGATATGGTAAAAGTGTGGTCAGTGGTAACTCGGTGTAGCTCAGCTCTCGGGACCAGGCCTATTGGATTATATTTATTATTTAGAATTGTGGATTAGGGTTCCAACTATTATTCGTAATATCGTTATTAAATGTTTTAAACAGTTTTCCACTTGATAAATGTAAATAGTGGTATAAACGCATCTCAGTATATCTTACCCCGTTGTTTTCCCAATTTTTTCCAGGGTTATGATCTGAGAGAGTCTGGTGATCTCCGTCTTTACTTTTCTCGGAGGATTCGTTTATTTTAGTAAAACTATCAAACTGTTATATTCTTAGACCACAGTAGTTGACTAGACATCTTTATTTTTATTACAGTTGTTTGTCGGATTGGTCCGACTGGATATATTGCTTTGGCATGTTTATACTGTTTACTCTGATTATTTTTATGCCATATTGGAGACTCGTAGTTGAACGAGTATTTATAATATTTAATGTTGAATATTATAACTGCTAAAATTAGGCTGAAGTCTCGGTTGCCCCCGAGCATTGGTTTTCTTGCAGGTTTATTATAAATATATGTTAACCGAAAGGCTAGCTACGTGTTCATGTACTACATTAACCAATACCCTAGCGCCGGTCACGATTCATGAAAATGGGTCGTGACAATTTCACATGCTTCACTTCATTTAAATAGGAAATGGCTAAAGTACCGTTTAGTACTAGCTCAATCATGCACTTTTAGCCAACTTCTAAACTAGTCGTCCGTAGCCCAAACGCAAACGATTTCCAAATTTCGTGAAAATTTTACCAAAAATAAAATAAAATATAATGAGAATAAAGATATAATTTTCATTCCCATCCACCTTATATTTTATTCTTAATAAATCATTTTGGATTTATTAAGTCCGCATTGACTCCGCTTTATAAAATTTATGCTTTCAAATTTTATCAAATTTTCACGATAAACTTTTTAAAATATTTTACGAATATTAGCACCAAAAATATTCGCTGGGGACTTATGAATTATTTTCTATCCAATTCACAAATCCATATTGTCCCCGTTAACTATGCAGTTAATCAAATTTAAATTCTACAAATTTATATTTGCAATCCTATAGCCATAATAAAAATTTAGGGACACTTGTAAATTAAATTTAATTTACCTACTTCTGTCTAATAAAATATTAGACACGTGGCTATATTTTATCTCTTAAATTTCCGGTTTATTACAAAATCCTAACGTTTCACCTTTTTAGCTATTTAAGCTAAATGTTTAAAACGATAAAAACAAATCCAAACGTTTCCCCTTTTTGGCTATTTAACCCAAACATTTAAAACATTACAAAACAAATCTAAACGATTAAAACATTACCAAACAAATCCTAAGGTTTCACCTTTTAAACGATTTAAGTTAAACGTTTAAAACGTTTTAAAACAATTCCTAATGTTTCAACTTTTTAGCGATTTAATCCAAACGTTTTAAACGTTACAAAACAAATGCTAACATTTCACCTTTTTAGCTATTTAAGCCAAACGTTTATAACGTTACGAAACAAATCCTAAAGTTTAAAACCTTACGAAACAAATCCTAACGTTTAAAACGTTACGAAAAAATCCAAAACGTTTCACCTTTTTAACAATTGAAGTCAAATGTTTAATATGGTACAAAACAAATCCTAACGATTCATCTATCCAAACGATTAAAATGTTACGAAACAAATACAAATGTTTCACCTTTTTAGCGATTTCAGCCCAACGTTAAAAATGTTACTAAACAAATCCAAACGTTTCCCTTTTAAAACGTTTTAAAACAAATCTTAATGTTTCACCTTTTTGACTATTTAAGCCAAATGTTTGAAACATTATGAAAATAATCCAAACGTTTGAAACGTTATCAAAGAAATCCAAATGTTAAAAACGTTACGAAACAAATCCTAACGTTTCACCTTTTTAGCGATTTAAGCCAAATGTTTAAAACGTTATGAAACAAATCCTAATGTTTCATCTTTCTGGCGATTTAAGCCACATATTTAAAACGTTACGATACAAATCCTAACGTTTCACATTTTTTTGCAATTTAAGCCAAACGTTACGAAACAAATCCAAACGTTTAAAACGTTACGCAAAAAAATCTAAACGTTTCACCTTTTTAGCGATTTAAACCAAAAGTTTAAAATGTTACGAAACAAATCCAAGCATTTCACCTTTTTAGAAATTTAATCCACACTTTTAAAACGTTACGAAACAGATCCTAACATTTCCCCTTTTTTGCTATTTAAGCCAAACATTTAAAACATTTCGAAAAAAATCCAAACGTTTAAAACGTTACGGAAAAAACCCAAACGTTTTAAACGTTACGAAACAAATCCTAACGTTTCACCTTTTTAGCTATTTAAGCCAAACGTTTAAAACATTACGAAACAAATCCTAATATTTCACCTTTTTAGCGATTTAAGCCAAGCTTTTAAAACGTAACGAAACAAATCCAAACGTTCAAAACATTACGAAAATAATCCAAACGTTTAAAACGTTAAGAAACAAATCCAAACGTTTCACCTTTTTAGCTATTTAAGCCAAACGTTTAAAACGTTACGAACAAATCCTAATGTTTCTCCTTTTTAGCGATTTAAGCCAAACGTTTAAAACATTTCGAAACAAATCCGAACGTTACGAAAGAAATCCAAACATTTAAAGCGTTGCAAAACAAATTCTAACATTTGAAACGTTAATAAACGAATCCAAACGTTTCACCTTTTTAGTAATTTAAGCCAAATGTTTAAAATAATACAAAACAAATCCTAACGTTTCACCTTTTTAGCTATTTAAGACAAACGTTTAAAACGTTATGAAACAAATCCAAAAGTTTAAAATGTTACAAAACAAATCCTAATGTTTCACCTTTTTAGCGATTTAAGCTAGACGTTTAAAACATTACGAAACAAATCCTAGTGTTTCACCTTTTTAGCAATATAAGCCAAACGTTTAAAACATTACGAAACAAATCCAAAATATTCACCATTTTAGCTATTTAAGCCAAACATTTCAAAAGATATGAAACAAATCCTAACGTTTCACTTTTATAGCGAGTTTAAGCCTAACGTTTAAAACGTTATGAAACTAATCCTGACGTTTAACCTTTTTAGCGATTTATGCCAAAAGTTTAAAATGTTACGAAACAAATCCAAATATTTTAAACATTACGAAACAAATCCAAACATTTAAAACCTTATGAAACAAATCCAAACGTTTTAAACGTTTCGAAGCAAATCCAATCAATTATAACGTTACAAAACAAATCCAAACGTTTCAGTTTTTTGGCGAATTAAGCCAAATGTTTAAAATCTTACGCAACATATCCAAACGTTTAAAATGTTGGGAAACAAATCCAAACGTTTAAAACGTTGCAAAACAAATCCAAACGTTTAAACATTTTAGCGATATAAGCCAAACGTTTAAAACGATACAAAACAAATCCAAACATTCAAAATGTTACGAAACAAATCTAAATGTTTCACCTTTTTAGCGATTTAAGCCAAAAGTTTAAAATTTTATAAAACAAATCCAAATGTTTCACCTTATTAGAAATTTAAGCCAAACATTTAAAACGTTACGAAACAAATCTTAACGTTCCCCCTTTTTAGCTATTTAAGCCAAACGTTTAAAACGTTACGAAATAAATCCAACGTATAAAACGACGAGACCAACAGGTCTCATACGAGACCTGTGTTGCTTGAAATTAGGTCTCGAACAAGACCTCAGTTGATTTTGCTGGTCTCGTTCGAGACCAGCAACAAACCTGTAGGGTTCGGTTTTGACTCGTTTTCCTTATTTGTTTCAACACGTATCTAACCTAATTAATCACTATAAGTACTCACTTCAAACAAACCTTAGTTGCTATACCTTTTCCAAAATCTCTGAGAATCACTAAGCAATTTATCGTCCAAAGTGTTGTGTTTATTGCTAAGCTGTTGTTCTTAGTTTCAGTTTTTGCTTAAACGACACTTCTGTAATTTAGATCGTTCTCTCTCGTTCCTAGATCAAAATCAGTTCTGTTTCGTCCTGAAAATTGTAGACTCACGCCTCTACGATTCCATGCCTTGATTTCGCAAAACAGTACGCAATCGATCTCGTTGCAATCATCGTCGTTTAACTGTATTGTTGTTGCATATAACTTTTTCTTGTTTCAATGTTTACTGCCGATTCCATTTCTTTTAGTTGGCTTTGATTTTGGTTATATTTCATGATGTTAGATCTTTAGGAATGTTGTGATTCATAAACAAATTGATAGTGTTGTGATAAATCTATCTGTTTGTCACCGTTTTGATTTGTTGAATTCACGCAATAAATTCTGCCGTTTCTTGTTCGTTATGTGGTTGCTGTGTAGATCAAACATAATGCCTAGGATCATGCTTAAGGTTTTGCGTTAGCTTCTAGGTTGTTTCTTTTCGATGATTAATGTTGCCTTGTTGTTTGAATCTTCATGCTTAAGGTTTAATGTTGCTGCTGTAACTTCTTGGTGTAATGGAGGGAGTTTTTTGTTTAAAATGAAAGAGATGGCTAATTAGCAATTTTCATTATTAAAATATTTATGTTGAAGCAAGTGACTCCTTCAAGTTAATTACCTATTGATTTGTTTTGAAAATATCTTGAATTTCACTTTAATTTATAAATTGGTAAATTGTAACGATAAGTATTTTACAAACTTAAGTTAATATAATTATTCAGGTGATTATATTTGTTTTCAAATATAAAAAATTGGCTAAATTACGATTTAGCCCTTAAATGTTTTTAAAAACTTATTTGATTAGGTTGTTGGTTATTAACTTTATATTTGTTTTAATTATAAACAAAGATTATTATATTTATTTTCGAATATCAATTTGGCATGAAATTGGTTAAATTACAGTTTATCCCTTGAACGTTCTTAAAACTTATTTAATTAAGTTTTTGGTTTGTAACTTGGGTTACTTGAATTTGAAGTTATTGAGTTCTGTTTTAATGGTTTATTATTTTATCAAATTATTTTTATGAATATAAACTCGGGTTTATATTTTATAAACGTTTAGAGTCGGGTTAGACTTGGGTCACCCGACAAGTGAGGTTAGCTTGGTAGTTATTGGTGACTCGACTAACCCACTATTTGGAAATTATTTATTATTTAAAGTTATTAAATAATATTTATAAATGGGATTTTAAAACAAGGACTCAATAGACTTGTATTAATTGGGCATTATAAATTATTTGGATATTATGGTTGATCTGATTGGTTCTACGTTGACTTGTTATTTGTGCTAGTCCTATGTGGTATCTAGTACTCTGTAGAGTTAGGGTCATTTTAATAATTATTTATTTGTGTTTAGACTAGTGGAATGTTCTTGCTTTTGAGGCGAACCGAGTCTAGGTTGCTTTCCAGGAGTTATCACGTGGATTAGCAAGCAGTGAGTTTGTACTTACTATTTACCGCTTTTGTCACGACCCATTTTCATGAATCGTGACCGGCGCTAGGGCATGGGTATTGTAGTACCAACACCCGTAGCTAGCTTTCCTTATAACATACAAGTCAATTAAACCTGCAGAAAACCAATGCTCGGGGGCAACCGAGACTTCAGCCTAATTCTAGCAGTTATAGTATTCAACATTTAAATATAACATGCTTTCCAGTACTGAATTATAAATAGGCGAAAGATAAATAATTCGGAATAATTATATAACTGCCAAAGCAATAATAATCCAGTTGAACCAATCCGACAACAACTAGAATAAAATAAAGACGTCTAATCAACTACTGCGGTCTAGAAATTAAACAGTTTGATAGTTTTACTAAAATAAATGAAACCTCCGAGAAAAGTAAAGAAAGAGATCACCAGACTCTCTCAGATCATAACCCTGGGAAAAATTGGAAAAACAACGGGGTCAGATATACTGAGATGAGTTTATACCACTATTTACATTTATCAAGTGGAAAACTTTTAAAACCTTTTTAAAATATTTAATAACGATATTACGAATAATAGTTGGAACCCTAATCCACGATTCTAAATAATAAACGTAATCCAATAGGTCTAGTCCCGATAGGTGAGCTACACCGAGTTACCACTGTCCACACTTTTACCATATCTAGAGTCCCGAGAGCTGTGCTACACCGAGTTACTCTTTCTGGTCCCGAGAGCTATGCTCACACCGAATTACCACATTTCCATATATACCTTACCCAGATCATTGCCGGTGTGCACGCAGTCCTAATGATGCCCATTAGGTAGCATGTTCCAACTAAGAGCCATAATATAAAAACAGTTCGAAATATACGTACAGGATATATATATAATATTAAAATAACAATTTACTTAATAAAGCGGTAAATAGTTAGTACAAACTCACTGCTTGCTAATATCCACGTGATAACCGCCAAGTAACTAATTCTGGTTCGCCTCTGAAATACGAATAGTAGACGGGTCTAGACAAATAAAATAATTATTAAAAACAAACCCTAACTCTAGAGAGTACTAGACACCACATAGGACTAGCACAATTAACACGTCCGAATTAAACAATCTAGAACAATACAAAAATACCCAATAGGTAGAAATGCCCAATTAATACAAGTCTATTGAGTTCTCGATTTAAAATCCAATTTACAAATATTATTTAAAATATTTAAATAATAATTAATTTCCAAATAGTGGGTTAGCCGAGTTACCAATAACTACCAAGCTAACCTCACTTGTTGGGTGACCCAAGTCTAACCCGACTCAAACGTTTATCAAATATAAACCCGAGTTTATATTTATAAAATAATTCGATAAAATAATAATCCATTTTAAAAGTAGAACTCAATAACTTCAATTCTAAGTAACCCAAGTTACAACCAAAACTTAACTATTTAATGTTTATAAAAGTTTAGGGACTAAACTATACTTTAACCAAATTAGGGACTAAATTGTACTTTAGCCAATTTGATATCCGAAATCAATATAATTACTTTTGTTTATAATTAAAACAAAATATAAGGTTACCAACCAAAAACTTACTTAAATAAGTTATAAAAACGTTCAAGGGTTAAATTGTAATTTAACCAATTTATGCCAAATTGATATTCGAAATTAGATACAGTTATTATAATTCAAAATGATATATAAGTTATAACCAACCAATTAATAAGAAAAAAAATATGTTCAAGGGCTAAATTGTAATTTAGCCAATTTCATGCCAAATTGATATTTTTAATTAAATATAATTACCCGAGTAATTATATTAACTTAATTTATAAATAACTATCGTTTTTAATATTTAATTTATAAATCAAAATAAAATCCAAGTTATTAGTTAAAGTTTAAGTTTAAGGATTTATTTGATTTAAGTAAAAGACTTTGGTGATCCTATAGAGTATTTAACCATCCCCTTCATTCAAAACCAAAACAAACCCGCCATAGCCTACAATCACCATCTTTATCAAGGATTCAATTACAAAAACAAAGAATTTCTCACTTTCAAAACAACAACTCCATAACTCTCAAACAAACTTATAACTAAGCAAACTTGATAATCCATATGCCCCTAACATCAACAAACACAGTAACTCATTTACAAAATGAAACCGAGAATCGTCAATTATCAACGGATCCGAATTGATGGATTAAATCCACAACCGATAGCTTAAACAACAATTAACTAACACCCCTTAAGACTTATAATCATGATTATAGGAAAAACAAAGCGAAAGGAAGGATGGAAATATTCGGCAGAAACAAGTTGACATGAGACATATTTCAAAAAATCTAAAACAATAAACCGTACGGCGATTAAAACGAGATGATTTACGTACCGTTAAGCAAAAAACGAGATAGGGAATCGTAGGTACGTGAGTCTAGAATCTCTAGGATCAAACGATTCTGATTTCGATCAACAAACGAGCAAGAACGAATCAATTAACTGAATGACGTTTAAAAGCTTTAAAACTGAAATTTACGAATCAAGGGACTTACCGAGGTAGCGACTTTGAAGGACGATAACAGCTTCGTTTCTCAGAGAATAAAGTGAATAAACAAGGCTAGGGTTTCTTTGTAGAATAGAGAATGAACTAGTGTCAGAACTTAGGTACTTAAATAGGTTAGAACGGAAGATGAAAGTGCCCCCTGAAAAAGAATGGCTGTTCTCGAACGAGACCAGCAATTTAAGGCTGGGTCTCGTACGAGACCAGGCCTAAATTTCTAAGGTCTCGTACGAGACCTGTTGTGTCTCGTACGAGACTTATCAAAAATCAGGTCTCTTTTGAGACCTGATTTAAAGGGTGTGGTTCAACCTTTTTGGTTGAACCACAAATCGAACCATTATACTGAAAACGACCAGAAAACTACCAGAAATTCATCGAGAAATAAATTAAATTTTTTACGGGATATTACAGCTTTATTAAGTAAATTGTTATTTTATTATATCTATATTGTATACGTATTATTTCGAACTGTTTTATCATTATGACTTCTAGTTAGAACATGCTACCTAATGGGCATCTTTAGGACTGCGTGCGCACCGGTATTGATCTAGATAAGGTATGTGAAATGTGGTGGTAACTCGGCGTGAGCATAGCTCTCGGGACCTGTAGAGTAACTCGGTGGTGTAGCTCAGCTCTCAGGACTGATTATGGATTAAAATTGGTCGGTGGTAACTCGGTGTAGCTCAACTCTCGGGACAAGACCTATTTGGATTATGGTTACATTTAGTATTGTGGATTAGGGTTTCAACTATTATACGTAATGTTGTTATTAAATATTTTAAACGGTTTGAAATGTTTTCCACTTGATAAATGTAAATAGTGGTATGAACTCATCTCAGTATATCTGACCCCGTTGTTTTCCCAATTTTTCCAGGGTTATGATTTGAGCGAGTCAGCTGCTCTCCGATTCTTTATCTCCTCGGAGGTTTTACTTTTTATTTTAATAAAGTTAGTAAACTGATTTTATTCTTAGACCGCAGTAGTAATTAGAAGTCTTACTTGTCTAACGCTTGTTTTAAGTTTTAGTCCAATTGATATTTATATCGTTTTAGTATTTCTATATTAACTTTGATTAATATGTATCTATGCCATTTTTAAGACTCAGAGTTGGCTGAGCACTTTTAAGAAATGTTGAATATTATAAACTGCTAGAATTAGTTTGAAGTCTCGGTTGCCCCTAAGCATTGGTTTTCTTGCAGGTTTATCTAATTGTTGTTTATCCGCAACTAGTTACAGGTTTTGGTACAACCATACTCGTACCCTAGCGCCGGTCGCAATCCACGAGCTTTGGTTTCAAACCAAGGTCTTATGCATGTTATTTGTTATGTGTTTTTGCATGACTAGTGGTGTCATGTCTTAGGAAGTACTGCAGAATTAGGATTCGTGTCTTGTCTTTTAAAACGTCATCTTTTATTTTCAAACTTTCGGCCTACATCCTATAGATGATGTCTGTCAGTCTTTATTTGATGTTGATGCAATGATTGACAATAAATTTCACTTGGATGTTACTTGATGTGTTTTATCTTGTTGAGGTTATTTCACTTGGGTGATTATGATTGTTTTCGATTTCTCAGGAAATCTTCGGTTGGTAAATTTTTCTAAAACTCATACTTGGGTATGATGCTATTTGATAAACTTTGGCATTATGCCACTAATGATTTAATAACGATGGATTATATGGTAGTACAATTTAGCTTTGGCCGTAATTGTTGCGTGCTACATACGCTAGCACCTATGAGGATACATTTGGGCGTTAGCCTTATTTTGTAATAAATAAATTTTGGATTAAACTTTAAAACGTGTTTTGTGGTCATATATAGTTTGACCACATGTTGCTTTAAAGGTTTTTGTTAAGAAAAGTGGTTTTGTTTTTAAATTGTGTTTTAACACAGAATTAGAAGAGAAGTTTGATTTTTAATTCTTAAAAAGATTGATTTTTGGTTAAATTACCATTATAAAGAAATTCTTGTATTTTGAAATATTATGTTTGGTTTGATATTAACAAATGATGATTTCAAAAAGATATTTTTAAGAGATGAGTCATTGATTTGAGAATCTAACGTTGAAGTTATTTGACCATGTAGTTGTATGTTAGCATTTTAAATTTTTGGGATTTATGGAATGGTTGTTTGAGATTAAAGATTTCTCACTTGAATATTCTTTTTAAATTTATTTTTTAGCGATTAGGTTAAGCTAAGCTCCCAAATTTGATTGGGTGGAAATTTTATTAAAATAGTTTTCCGAACTTATAAATATTTTGAATACATTTTATAAACGATTGTTTTGGGTTCGACTTGGGTCACCAAAATTTAGGAGTTGAGCTTGGTAGTTGTAATGACTCGGCTCGCTCGATGATCTATGTTTTGAGATACTTGGTTATCCGTTTTGAAGAAATTGATAAATAAGAAGAGTCTTTTACAGATAGTGATTTGTTTTAACCGTGGGGCTCAACTAAAATTTTGTTGGAAGTTTTCGTATCTAACTTTAAATTTCAAAACGAATTTTGAAGCGTACTCCTAAAAGATGATATAATTATAAGTTGATTTTGTTATAAAAAGTCAAGCTTGTTTTAGAATGTCTTGATTTTGTCTCAAAGTATATTTAGGTTAATTTTGTTCAAAGGCATGCTTACGTGATTTATAGGTGTAAAAATTGTAACATTTTTGGTTTTGTTTTGCGTTGTATAATTCGCTTATTTGTTGGACTAAGTTAATTGTTTTGTTTTGTCTCTTCGTGCGAAGTAGCACGTGGGATGATTTATTTCATGCGGCTATGGTAAATATCTGATGTTTGGTTTCATTGTGAGTCGAATTTTTGTTCAGACCCTGTTTTGATATAATATCGACTGGGGATAAGCTGGGTTTATTGTTGTTTGGATCGAAATCTTTAAGTCAAACGTTTAAAACGTTACGAAACAAATCAAAAATTTTAAAATGTAACAAAACAAATCCTAACGTTTCACCTTTTTTGCGATTTAAGATAAACGTTTATAACGTTAGGAAACAAATCCTAACGTTTCACCTCTTTAGAAATTCAAGCCAAACGTTTAAAACGTTACAAAAAAATCCAAACGTTGAAAATGTTACGAAAAGATCCAAACGTTTAAAACATTACGAAACAAATCTAAACGTTTCACCATTTTAGCGGTTTAAGCTAAACGTTTAAAACGTTACGAAACAAATCCAAGCGTTTCACATGTTTAGCTATTTAAGTGAGACGTTTAAAACGTTATGACATAAATTCTAACATTTCCCCTTTTGAGCAATTTAAGCCAAACTTTTAAAACGTTACGAAACAAATTCTAACGTTTCACCTTTTTAGCGATTTAATTCAAACGTTACGAAACAAATCCTAACATTTCACCTTTTTAGCTGTTTAAGCCAAACGTTTAAAACGTTACGAAACAATTCCAAAAGTTTAAAACGTTACGAAACAAATCCTAACATTTAAAACGTTACGAAACAAATCTTAACGTTTCACCTTTTTTGTGATTTAAGCCAAACGTTTAAAACGTTACCAAACATATCCACATGTTTCACCTCTTTAGCGGTTTAAGTCAAACATTTAAAACGTTACAAAACATATCCAATCATTTCACCTTTTTAGCTATTTAATCCAAATGTTTAAAATGTTATGAGACAAATCCTAACGTTTCACCTTTTTAGCACTTTAAGCCAAACTTTTAAAACGTTTCGAAACAAATCCTAACGTTTCACCTTTTTAGCGATTTAATTCAAACGTTACGAAACAAATCTAAATGTTTCACCTCTTTAGCAATTTAAACCAAACGTTTGAAATGTAACGAAACAATTCCAAACGTTTCACCTTTTTAGAAATTTAAACCAAATGTTTAAAACGTTACGAAACAAATCCTAACATTTCACCTTTTTAGCAATTTTTGCCAAACGTTTAAAACGATACGAAACAAATCCAAACGTTTAAAATGTTACGAAACAAATCTAAATGTTTCCTCTTTTTTGCGATTTAAACCAAACGTTTAAAATGTTACAAAACAAATCCAATTTTTTAGAAATTTAAGCCAAACGTTTAAAACGTTAAGAAACAAATCCTAACGTTTCACCTTTTTAGATATTTAAGCCAAACGTTTAAGACGTTTCGAAACAAATCCTAACATTTCACCTTTTTAGCAATTTTTGCCAAACGTTTAAAATGATACGAAACAAATCCAAACGTTTAAAATGTTACGAAACAAATCTAAATGTTTCCTCTTTTTTGCGATTTAAACCAAACGTTTAAAATGTTACGAAACAAATCCAATTATTTTACCTTTTTAGAAATTTAAGCCAAACGTTTAAAACGTTAAGAAACAAATCCTAATGTTTCACCTTTTTAGCTATTTAAGCCAAACGTTTAAGACGTTTCAAAACAAATCCGAATGTTTAAAACATTACGAAACAAATCCTAACGTTTTTCCTTTTTAGCTATTTAAGCCAAACATTTAAAACGTTGCGAAACAAATCCCAACGTTCACTTTTATAGCGAATTTAAGCCAAACGTTCAAAGTGTTACGAAACTAATCCTCATGTCTAACCTTTTAACCGATTTAAGCCAAACTGTTAAAACGTTATGAAACGAATCTAAACGTTAAAAATGATACGAAACAAATGCAACAGTTTAAAACGTTACTAAACGAATCCTAACGTTTAAAATGTTACTAAACGAATCCAAATGTTGAAAACGTTAAAAAACAAATCAAAACTTTTTACCTTTTTTGCGATTTCAGCCAAACGTTTAAAACGTTAGAAAAAAAATCCAAATGTTTCACCTTTTTAGCTATTTAAACCAAACGTTTAAAACGTTACGAAACAAAACCAAATGTTTCCTCTTTTTAGCAATATAAGTCAAACATTTAAAATGTTAAAAAAAATCCTTACGTTTCACCTTTTTAGCTATTAATGTCAAACGTTTAAAACGTTACGAAACAAATCCAAATGTTGAAAACGTTACGAAGCAAATCCTAACGTTTTACATTTTTAGCTATTTAAACCAAACGTTTAAAACGTTACAAAAAAAATCCAGACGCTTAAAACGTTACGAAACAAATCCTAACGTTTCCCCTTTTTAGCGGTTTAAGCCAAACGTTTAAAATTTTATGTAACAAATCCTAACGTTTCATCTTTTTAGCTATTGAAGCCAAACGTTTAAAACGTTAAGAAACTGTCACGACCCATTTTCATGAATCGCGACCGGCGCTAGGGTATGGGTATGGTTGTACTGAAACCCGTAGCTAGCCTTGCGGATAACAAACATTTATCATTAACAACATTGTACCTGCGTAAAACCACATGCTCGGGGGCAACCGAGACTCCAACCTAGTTTAGCACTTTATATGTACAACATATAAATAATAAATGCTCGGTCAACTCCGAGTCTCTAACATGGCTTAAATATTAAAATAACATAAGTTAATAAAATAATGCCAATAAACAAATAATCCAATTGAATTAATCTGACAACAAGTACTATAACAAGACTTGTAATTACTACTGTGTTCTAAGAGTAAAATCAGTTCAATAACTTTAATAAAATAAAGTAAGACCTCCGAGGAAATAACGAATCGGTGACCAGTTGACTCGCTAAAATCATAACCGTAGAGAAATTGGAAAACAACGGGGTCAGATAAACTGAGATGAGTTCATACAACTATTTACATTTATTAAGTGAAAACCTTTAAAAACCATAAAACATTTGTAAAGCAATTTATCATTATGGATAAGCATTGAAACCCTAAACCACAAATATCTAAATCCACTTGTCAAGTCGGTGAGACGTATCTCCATAACCGATCCCCGACTACCACTCAAATGAAATATGTGAGTCCCAGGAGACGTATCTTCCACCGGCGCCATCATTATGGCGAGACGTATCTCAAACCTACCTCAATACCATATGATCATATACCGGTGCACACGCAATCTCGATGATACCCATCGAGTAGCCCGTTCCAATTCAGATCCATAATGTCAAAAACAGTTTGAAAGCTGTATATACAGTATATATATGCACAAATACAATTTACTTAATAAAGCGGTAAATAGCGATATAAACTCACTGCTTGCTAATCCACGTGATAACCTGGCAAGCAATCTAATCCCGGTTCGTCTCCAAAGCACGAACGGTCGACGAGTCTAGACAAGGTATAAATAATAATTAAAAACATACTCTAACTCTAGGGAGTACTAGACACCATGTAGGACTAGCACACGTAATAACAAGCCAACGTAAAACCGAACACATAAGGTTCATACACATCTAAACCATAACCCAAGTTATAGAATACAAACCATATAAGTTTCCATTTCAAAACATAATTTGAATAATTCAGAAAACAATTTTAAATAACCCAAGTTTAAATCCATACCAGTGAGTCAGGCGAGTTATCAAAACTACCAAGCTTCTTCCCACTTGTTGGGCGACCATAGTCAAACCCAACTCAAAGTTAAACCTAAATAAAACCCAAGTTTACATTCTGAATAACTTTAATGAAAAGTATAGTCTTTTAATAACAAGAACACAATCCATCGTTTAGCCAACAATTGGCAAATCACACCATGCCAACATATGTATGTTAAATTTCTTTTAAATGAACCAAAAAGGATTAAATCATCCATTTAAACGTTAAACTCAGATTTGAAACAAGATTCAAACCACAACTTAACCACAGCATGAACTTGACTACTAAAGTGAATAAACACAAATAAAGTATTTCACAACCAAGCAATGCCAACATGCCAATAATGATACAAAGCAGCCCCAACACAACCATAGAAAGCAATTCTAACATCGAAGAGTAAACAATCCACAAACTTAATAAAATCATTCATTAAAAACAAACCCATCAACCTATTTTTTACCAAACAAGCCAAAAGATGTAACATCGATTCGAACACATGTAAACAGCCCCAAATATAATTTTCAGCCCTTCTATACCATACCAAAACAGCAAAGTAACGAGCCAATATGATACGAAACCATCTAGCACTTAAACCCAATAATTGACATGAGTTCTAATGATGAAATCAAGTCAATCTAATGCTAAACACCCTATTACAGATTTGACATGAACATCCAGATATCGAATCAGCCATAACATGAATAAATCACATTAGAACACAAGCTAGCAACCTAACACATGAATCCCTACTTATAAATCAAGGGATAGCAACACATACAGTTAAGAAGCAAGATCAACGAAAGAACCGAATGAAAATAATAAATCAACACCCGCAACACGCTGGAAAAATGGTTCGAATAAGATAACAATCGATATACGCGATGAGGAATTTATTTAACGAAGAACGGAGTGTTAAAATCGCTTACCGAATCCAAGAATGTGAGAGATAGCAAATGAATTCGTATTTCAGAGAGTCTTTTAAGTGCCCAGGGTTTATAAAATAAGTGAGGGCTGATATTGGTCGAATAGGGGGTCTATTTATATGCTCCAACACAAAATTACAGGTGAGGCGCGATGGGAGGCGCGATGCGAGGCGCGTTCGTCCCATCGCGCCTTCACCAGGCACAGAAAACTTATGGGGCGCGTTGCGAGGCGCGATGGCCTATCGCGCCATCCAACGCGCCTCAATATTTAATCCAACGATCAACGTTTTCTTGGGCACAACATATCCAAAAATGAGCCCGATCCAACGGTAAAATTGGGGAATATGCATGTTTTCTCAAAACATGTCAGATTTAGAAGGTACACAAATACATCATAGATTATAAACTGGATACAATTCAAATCGCCATCGAAAACTCACACGACACATGCAACACATACAAGATACAACTCAAACCCCAAACAAAGTGTCACACTTGCTAAGTCCACCATTAACAATCCAAAACTAAGTCGGAAACACAACAAAACCATGACGGAAAAACACGGGATATTACATTCTCCCCAACTTATATAAAATTCTTCCTCGAATTTAAAACAACACAACCCGCGTAATAACATATCATAAAAATATATGCTTTCCGAATGAAAATGCACATAGCCAACGTAAAACACATAAAAAGATACCCAAGGTAATCAATGACAGCAATAATAACAATTCTGCATAGCAACTCTTTCTTTTAGGAACATTCCTCAACCAAGTCCAATCCAAACTGTAATCATAGGAATTTCCATGCTTAACGACCTAAGTGCTTGGGTAAGCAAAAACTCAAAAGGTTGTTCCTCAAACGATAACTCTAAACCACCACTTTCATAAACCGAACAATCTCAAATGATCACAAAAAGTATCAACACTAACTTCCACTTACCATAAAACGATAATGTCATTTCTAGGTGAAACCAAACGAAGGAATACAAACTCTCCCCCATTAAACTCGACTGAAATTCTAAGGATAATCAAGAATGAAACCTCGAATCTTTTCAATGATAACTCTAACAAAATTTTCACCCAGAGAAGGTCAACACAAGACGAAACACGCCGAAAACATATGGGGTATTACATTCTCACCTACCTATGAAAAATTCGACCTCGAATTTTAAATCTGAAACTGATTCGCAGTTTAAACGGTCACAACATACATATGCGCAAAAATTCCGATCCTAACAACTTGGTGCTCCGACGATCACTTGATCAACACAAATGTGAACCATAAAAATTTTCCATCGAAGTTGGTTTCCAAAACTAGCTCGAACCTTAACGATTACAAAATCCATATCATCAAAGTTCAAGAACAAACCCGAAGTTCAAACTATAGTTCTTACGATATCAACTCTAACGTTTCAACCATGAACATTGAAAAAACACAATCTGATATATTATTACGTTCCGCAATACTTACTCATTTGTCCACTTATAATGAGCTCGACACCAAAATAATCGACAACAATAATCAATAACAACTAAATAATATTACGGCCAAAAGCAAACACTACTAGGATTATCTAGTCCAACGATCAATACCAAGTTCAATAATATCATCAATTTCGCGAATTATAAAACACAAAAACTCATATCGTCGTTCAAAAAAGTACGTGAACCTATCTCATGATAACAAAATCTCCAGATTAGTCACAAACAATCTCTATCATAATTTTTTCTCCAACCATTAAAAGATAAACATCCCATAATAGTCTAAGGTGACTAACCATCCACTTACATCCTAACTATATTTCACACACTTAACTTTATTCCACACACAAAAGGTTCGATATACGAAGAAAACGATAATCAAATTTTCAACGATAAAACCCTCAATTAACTGTATCGACCAACCAATATTGTTGCCGAAACTCACCAAACGCGATCATCGATTTCCGAATCAACTAGCTCAAATAATCTAACCAAATATAAATTCTCAAAATTACTCTAATCAACTCACTAAAACCTCGTATACAACGAGAGATCACTTCGACCAATTCACCCCGACCGGATCGTTAGTTATGCTCAAAACCAAACCTATGGGGATATAAAAAATTTCAATACACAAAACATTTATATTCAAAATTTTCTACTTCTCTTTAAATGACTTTATGTCCTACATCTCCTTTTATATTCAAAATCGAATTACCTTTACCGTTAAAAAAACCATCAGTTTTATAAACCCTTAAAAATTTTAAAATATTTGCATTTTGGTTTCACAAGTTTTCCTTATTTTTAAATACATTTGCGAATTTCACGAAACAGTTCAACTGGCAAAATTTATATTATCTGTAAATCAAACTTACTAAAATAATTTATACTTTTCTCGTAAATGATCAAACCGTGGAAGAATCCCCCGTATTTAAAATACACATTGATGTTTCAAACATCTTAAATTTAAATCGCTTTTAAATTTTACTTTCAAGTGAAAATACGATTTGATGAAATCGTTTAACCGAAAAGTTTTAGTATTCCTTGAATCTAATTTAACGAAATTTGTTCCTCACCTCAGAAGGGTAAAATTTGCAATGCAATCTCTTTGTTTATAAAAATACCTTTATATCAATATACTGAAACATTTGAGTAAAAATTAAATCTATATAAACAACTTACTTTTTAAAATTCCAGTGTAAAAATAATATAAATGGAGCATAACCAAATCCCTTAATTCAACAATTCAAATCAAAACCGTAAATTTCCACGAAAGTTTTCTAATCAACAATACTCTATACCGCACTTAGCACAACTAAAATCTCGAGGGCAAACCTTAAAGCTATTATTACTTCTCACGAAGCACAAGATTCTGAAAATACAGATCGATCCCTAACAATGTAATCATCCAAAATACACCACCGTCAGCACAGAGTATTTGTCTAGCTACCTTTTGGTAATTGTTTCAAAATCATTTGAAATCCAACAACTTTATAAATAAATTATCACAATGTGACTCGCGAGCTCGTTTCAAAACATCTTTCTCAAAACACTTTATCGCTAAAATCCATTTTACATAATTGTGCGCCAGGGTGATGACATCTCTCATGCCCAAAGAGTTGCATCCAACCCTAATCATTTCTATGCACGTGATGCATGTACTATTATGCATGTATCAGTTATTGGTTTATCTTTTATTTAGTGAACATACTTAGTGCTCAATGCAATCCTATTCGTGACATTCAAAATACAAGTTCATGATATGGCTAGGCACAATTACGTGTTGAAAATATTTCAAATATTTTAACAAATTAACCTTTAAAATCCATTTGTCGATAAAAAAAATGCTAGACTTTACACTATGTGAGATGTGCACTCAATAACCTCAAAATATTTCTCAAACTCAATACTTGTAATCTACCGACATTCGATGTTATATAACACCTCAACCTAATAATTTCATTACAACTCTTCGGTAAAAGTACCCAACTAACTTCAACCCAATTGAAACTTATACTCAATGAAAATAACACATCACATACGTTCCTACGAAACCTACCTCCAGCTCCCGCATCGCATCATTAACTTAATGAAAACATTAGTGTATTAATATACCGCTCTATGTTTTCGGCCAGAATTTCAAATATCTTTTTTAGGATAATTAGAAACCATCAACTATTCCAGGGGAATACTCCCCTCGTCTTCCTCGATATCCAAACCCAAAGTTTTCGATCCACGAAACAAACAACAAAACCCCGCGCAACCCAAAACTGAACAAGGGAAACAAGGTCAAAACAAAGTTTTTACTCAAAGGTTAAGACCATACATCGAGGTACGCCAACCATGACCACGTGATTAAATCATCTCACGTGCTGCTCCGCACGAAGAGACAAAACACAAACAATCAAGTTAGTCCAACAGACAAGCAAGTTATACAACGCAAACTATTTCTAAAAGATATCAAATATGTAAATCATAAACCACGTAAGCATGCCATTCAGCAAAAACAACTCAATCATTCTTAAAGACATATATCAAGACATGCTACAACAAGCTTTGAATTTCATAATGAAATCACCTTGCAATAATTCATCTTTAATGGTTCAAAATTCATTTTGAAATTTAAAGTCAATCACAAAACTTCCAAATTTTTTTGTTGAGCCCCACGGTTAAAACAAAATCAATATGTAGAAAAATATCTTCTTATAAATCAATTGCTTAAAAGAATTTCCAATGTATCTAAATCTATAAAACCATCGAGTTAACCGAGTCATTACAACTTCCAAGCCAAACTCCCAGTTTAGGTAACCCAAGTCAAAACCTAAAATAACTGTTTATGAAACAAATTCAAAACATTTGTAAATCCGAGAAAGTATTTAAACAGAATTCCCATCCTTTCAAATAAAGAGCTCAACGTAACCCAACTGCTAAAACAGCAATAAAAAAACTCAAGTGAGAATTTTTTTTTGATTTCAAACAGCCATTCGGTAAAACCCAAAATTGTAAGATGTTGACAAAATAAAATTTATGTTAAATTCTTAACACGACAAATCATCTTGTAAATAATATCATTTAGAAAATCATCGTTTGTCAACATAAAACCAACATAATATTTCAAAACACAAGAATTTCTTTTACTGGTATATTGACCAAAATCAAACTTATAAAGAATTAATGTCACGACCCATTTTCATGAATCGCAACCGGCGCTTGGGTATACGTAATGTAGTACCAAAACCCGTAGCTAGCCTTTCAATAAACATACAAACACATCTACCTGCCGAAAACCAATGCTCGGGGGCAACCGAGACTTCAGCCTAAATCTAACAGTTATAATATTCAATATTTAAAATAACATGCTTTCCAATAATGGTATTAGATCGGCTTAACATAAATAATCCTGAATAATCATATAACATGCTAGAGCAATAAATAATCAATCAGACAAATCTGACAACAACTAGAAAAAAATAAAGACGTCTAGTTACTACTGCGGTCTAAGAATAAAACAGTTTTACAGTTTATCAAAAATAAATGGAACCTCCGAGAAAAAAAAAATGCGGAGATCACCAGACTGTCTCAGATCATAACCCTGGAAAAAATTGGGAAAACAACGGGGTCAGATATACTGAGATGAGTTTATACCACTATCTACATTTATTAAGTGGAAAACTTTTAAAACCGTTTAAAATATTTAATTACGATATTACTAATAATAGTTGGAACCCTAATCCACAATTCTAAATATAAACATAATCCACTAGGCCTGGTCCGGAGAGCTGAGCTACACCGAGTTACCACTGACCACACTTATACTAGAGTTCCGAGAGCTGAGCTAAACCGAGTTACTCTACCTGGTCCCGAGAGCTATGCTCACACCGAGTTACCACATTTCCATATATACCATACCCAGATCAATACCGGTGCGCACGCAGTCCTAATGATGCCCATTAGGTAGCATGTTCCAACTAGAAGCCATAATATAAAAACAGTTTGAAATATATGTACAATATATATTTAATATTAAAATAACAATTTACTTAATAAAGCGGTAAATAGTAAGTACAAACTCACAGCTTGCTAATCCACGTGATAACTCCTGTCAAGCAACCTAAACTCGATTCGCCTCAAAAGCACGTAAGCTCGACGAGTCTAAACAAATATAAACGAATATTAAAAACATACCCTAACTCTAGAGAGTACTAGACACCACATAGGACGAGCATAAACAACACGTCGGAATATATCAATCCAAAGCAACACCAAAAATACCCAAAAGGTAATAACGCCCAATTAATACAAGTCTATTGAGTTCATGCTTTAAAATCCATTTAGAAAATATTATTTAAATAATCTTTTAATAATAATTAATTTCTGAATAGTGGGTTAACCGAGTTACCAATAACTACCAAGCTAGCCTGACTTGTCGGGTGACCAAAGTCTAACCCGACTCAAAACGTTTATCAAATATAAACCCGAGTTTATATTTATAAAATAATTCGATAAAGTAATAAACCATTTTAAAAGCAGAACTCAATAACTTCAATATCAAGTAACCCGAGTTACAACCAAAACTTAACCATTTTAAGTTTATAAAAGTTTAGGGACTAAACTGTACTTTAGCCAATTTGATATTCGAAATCAAATTAAATAATTTTGTTTATAATCAAAACAAAATATAAAGTTACCAACCAAAAACTTACTTAAATAAGTTATAAAAATATTCAAGGGTTAAATTGTAATTTAACCATTTTGATATTCGAAACCCAATATAATTACTCGTTCCAATTTGCTAAATTATAATTCAAACAAAAAATCCAAAAGTTATCCTCGATATAAAACCAATAGATAAAACTTAACTTAAATATGTTTTTTAGAAACTTTAGGGGCTAAACTGCAATTTAGCCAAATTGACATTTCAATTAAAATTAAATATAATTACCCGAGTAATTATATTAATTTAAGTTATAAAATATTTAACGTATTCAAATTGTAATTTATAAATTGAAACGAAATGCAAAAGTTATTATCAAAAATAACATAGAAAGAATTTAACTTGAAGGACTCAATTGATTTGATCAAAACAAATTGATAATCTCTTTGGCCAATTAGCCATCTCCTACATTCAATAGAAACAGAATCCCGCCAAACATGATCTTCCCTAAACTTAAATCTCATAGCAATAACTCATAAATTTTGGAACCATGAAACCAACTTCCATATAATCAAGCTTTATAAATCATGCTTAACATAAGAAAATCAATAATAGGTAACATATAAGCCAAAGAGCTACTGCAACAACACACCATTCAATTTATGATTTTAACGGAATGAACAACTCGGATTATCGTCACTCAATAATCATTAACAATAAGCAAGAATTAAAGTCTAACCCAATCAAGATTTATACTCATAAAATCATACCATTGGCAGTAACAATCAAAAAGAAAAACGCAGCAACAATCAAAACAACGGCAGCAACATTAAACTATGAACTCGGCAAATCGTAACGGCGACGAACAGAGGGATATTTACGTACCTTATTTGATTTCGAATCGTAACGATTATAGAGATCGACAAATAATGATGAAACGACGTAGAGAATCTCAGATTAATGGTATAACAAAAGGAATACGAATCAAGAACGATAATATCAATATCAAAACGAAGAAACGAGTTAAACGATTACTTACCGGATCTCAAACGAATGGAATACGTAATGAAGAGTTAATGTGTTCTGAGAGCTTTTGGAGTCGGCTAGGGTATTATGTTTAGTTTAGGGTTTCCAAAAAAATAAATGAAAAGCATCGTGATGTAACAGTTCTATTTATAGACCTGTTACTGCCCGCAGAAACAGGTGTGCGATCGCACACCTGAAGTGTGCGTTCGCACACTGCTTGATTGAAGAGTGTGCGTTCGCACACTAAGTGTGAGTTCGCACACTTGCAAACTACTCCAATGCGTCTTATATTTTGATCCGACGGCCAACTTTTTGTCGTGCACAACATATCCAAAAATGAGCCCGATCCAACGGTGCAATTGGGAGATATGGATATTTTATAAAAACATGTCAGATTTAGAAGGCACACGAACACAACTTCGATTATAATCCGGATACAAATCAAATCGCTATCGAAAACTCACACGACACATGCGACACATACAAGATACAAATCCAACCCCAATTAAAGTTTCACACTTGCTAAGTCCACCATTAATAATCCGAAACCAAGTCGGAAACACAATGAAACCATGACGAGAAAATATAGGATATTAGAATCTCCCCAACTTATATAAAATTCGTTCTCGAATTTAAAACTAAAACAATCATCGTACAACATAACAGAAAACTACACGCCAATATGAACAGAATGCCCGTCACCAATGTGGAAACGCATCTACAAGATACCAAACGTAAATAAAGACAATAATAACAACAATAACGCAAACGAACTCTGTCTTCCAAAACAGTCCCCAACCAAGAACCAACCCAATTGAAAACAAAGGTATACCGTACCTAACGACCAAAGCACTTGCGTAAACAGAACTCAACATGTTGTCCCTCAAGACAACTCAACACCACCACTTGCATAAACCGAACAATCTCACAAGATCACTAAAGCATCAATATTACTTAGCATATACAATAACTTCATATTTTCAATGATAACTCTAATCAAAATTTCTGCTAACCGAAGGTCAGCACAAGATCAAACAGCCCGAAAATACATATGGGGTATTACATCCTCCCCCAACCTATGACATTCGACCTCGAATTTCAAATCTGAACTTATTCGCACTATAACCGTCGCAACACACATATGCGCAAAATTCTGATTCTAACAACTTGGTGCTCTAACGATTACTCGATCAACCCAATGTGAATAGTCAACAATTATCCAACTGAGAGTCACAATTACTCTATACCAAAGTGACTTCCAAACCAGCTCAAATCTTAACAACTATAAAACCTCAATATCAATATACAACACTACTAGGATCATTTAGTCCAATGACTAACATCAAATTCGACAATACAATCAACTTCGTGAATTATGAAAAATAAAAACGCATACCGTTATTCCCAAGAAAACATGAACTCATAATAATAAAATCTCTAGATTAGTAATAAATAATTTCAAACACAATGACTCCTTCAATCATTCAGAAATATAACGCCGCAACTAAACTGAGCATCGACAACATCTCACATAAATTGCACAACTTAAAATTTTGTCGCCCACACTAAGGGTTCAACTACTGACCCGAACGATATCCAAACATTACTATAATACCATCAATCAACAAAATCGATCAACCAATACTGGTTGTCGAAACCTATATACTACGATCCTCGATTCTCGAATCAGCTAACTCATATATATTCAAATCAAACTCAAATTCACAAAATTATTTAATCAATTGACTATAACTTATATACCACGAGAGATCAATACGACCAGTTTACTACGAGCGGATTGTTAGTTATGCTCAAAACCAACCCCAAGATACAAATATTTTATATATAAAATTTTCCACCATGTTTAAAAGACTCTATGTCTTACACCTCCTTTTGCATTCAAAATCAAAATGCGTTTACCGTTGAAAAACCATCGGTTTTGTAAACCCTTGAAATTTTTTAAGTTACTCACACTTTGAATCAATAATTTCTCTTTACTTTTAAAAATATTTGCAAATTTATGAAATAGTTCAACTGGCAAAATTTATGTTCTCTTTAAACTAAACTTGCTAACATCAATTTATACTTTTCTGATAAAAGTTAAACCGTGGAACTCCTCCATATTCAAAATACATATAAATATTTCAAGACATTACATATTAAATCGTATCTAAATTTTTTCTCTTAAACAAAAACACAAAAAAATCGCTCAAGTGAAAAATTTATTATCCCTTTAAAATCAATTTTGACAAAATGTCTCCCTTTTCCCAGAAAGGTAAAATTGGCAATGTAAATCTCTTGTTTATAAAAATACCTTTGTATCAATACACCAAAATACTTGGACAATTTCAAATTTGAAAAGATAAAGTTTTTTTTAAAAAAAATACTGTATATACACACATGAGCATAATCAATATCCTTAATCCACTAATCCTTAAATCACTAATAGGAAATTATCACGAAAACTTCCTAATCTGAATCTAACCATACGCCACACTTGGCATAACTATATCTCGAGCGCAACCTCAAATTCAATTTCACGTTCCATGAAACACACGATTTTGACAATTTAGACTGATCCATTACAACGTAATTGCCCAAAATTTACCACCATAATCACAGAGTATTTGTCTAGCTACCTTTCGGTAACAGTTTCAAATCATTTGAAATCCGGCAACTTTATAAATAAATTTATCACAATGTGACTCGCGAGTTCGTTTCAAAACATCTTTCTCAAATCACTTTATCGATAAAATCCATTTACATAATTGTGCACCAGGGTGATGACAGCTCTCATCCCCAAAGAGTTGCATCCAACCCTAATCATTTCTATGCACGTGATGCATGTACTATTATGCATGTATCAATTATTAATTTATCTTTTATTTAGTGAATATACTCAATGTTCAATGCAATCCTATTCGTGACATTCAAAATGCATGTTCATGATATGTCTGGGCACAATTACGTTTTGAAAATATTTTAAAAATTTCAACAATTCAACCTTTGAAACCCATTTCCCAATAAAACATTTGCTAACGTTACACTCTGTGAGATGTGCACTTGATAACCTCAAAATATTTCTCAAATTCTTTACTTGCAACCTAGCAACACTCGATGCTATATAACAACTCAACCTAAACTTTTGTCACAACTCTTCCGCTTAAATATCCAACCAACCTTAAACCTAATTGAAACTCATTCCCAAAGAAATAATACATCAATACGTGCCTACAAAATTTACCACCAGCTCCCACATCGCATCATTAGACTTGGTGGAAACACCAGTGTATTAATACACCGATCCATCTTCTCGGTTCAGAGTTTCCAATATCCGTTCTAGGATAATTAGAAATCATCAGCCAATCCAAGGGAATATTTCCCTCGTCTTCCTAGATATCGAAACCCAAAAATTTTGATCCACGAATCATACATCAAGGTAGCCAACCTTGACCACGTGCTACTTTTCACAAAAGACGAAGCAAAGTATTCAACTTAGTCTAACAGGTAAGCAAATTATACCACGCAATAAAATCAAAAATATTATGATTTCGACGAACACAGCATCAATACCAAATAAAGACTGACAGACATCACCTATAAGATGTAGGCTGAAAGTTTAAAAACAAATGATGACGTTTTAAAAGACAAGACACGAATCCTAATTCCGCAGTAGTTCTCATGACACAACATCAACTTATCATGCCAAAAACACGTAACACCTAACATGCATAAGGCCTTGGTTTGAAACCAAAGCTCTGATACCAAATTTGTCACGACCCATTTTCATGAATCGCAACCGGCGCTAGGGTATGGGTAATGTAGTACCAAAACCCGTAACTAGCCTTTCAATTAACATACAAACACATATACCTGCCGAAAACCAATGCTCGGGGGCAACCTAAACTTCAGCCTAAATCTAGCAGTTATAATATTCAACATTTAAAATAACATGCTTTCCAATAATAGTATTAGATCGGCTTAACATAAATAATCCGGAATAATCATATAACATGCTAGAGCAATAAATAATCAGTCAGACAAATCTGACAACAACTAGAACAAAATAAAGACGTCTAGTTACTACTGCGGTCTAAGAATAAAATAGTTTTACAGTTTATCAAAAATAAATGGAATCTCCGAGGAAAAGTAAATGCGGAGATCACCAGACTCTCTCAGATCATAACCCTAGGAAAAATTGGGAAAACAACGGGGTCAGATATACTGAGATGAGTTTATACCACTATCTACATTTATTAAGTGTAAAACTTTTAAATCCGTTTAAAACATTTAATAACGATATTACGAATAATAGTTGGAACCCTAATCCACAATTCTAAATATAAACATAATCCACTAGGCCTGGTCTCGAGAGCCGAGCTACACCGAGTTACCACTGACCACACTTATACTAGAGTCCCGAGAGCTGAGCTACACCGAGTTACTCTACCTTGTCCCGAGAGCTATGCTCACACCGAGTTACCACATTTCCATATATACCTTACCCAGATCAATACTGGTGCGCACGCAGTCCTAATGATGCCCATTAGGTAGCATGTTCCAACTAAAAGCCATAATATAAAAACAGTTCGAAATATACATACAGTATATATTTAATATTAAAATAACAATTTACTTAATAAAGCGGTAAATAGTAAGTACAAACTCACAGCTTGCTAATCCACGTGATAACTCCTGTCAAGCAACCTAAACTCGATTCGCCTAAAAAGCACGTAAGCTTGAAGAGCCTAAACAAATATAAACCAATATTAAAAACATACCCTAACTCTAGAGAGTACTAGACACCACATAGGACGAGCACAAACAACACGTCGGAATAAATCAATCCAAAACAATACCAAAAATACCCAAAAGGTAATAACGCCCAATTAATACAAGTCTATTGAGTTCATGCTTTAAAATCCATTTAAAAAATATTATTTAAATAATCTTTAAATAATAATTAATTTCCGAATAGTGGGTTAACCGAGTTACCAATAACTACCAAGCTAGCCTGACTTGTCGGGTGACCAAAGTCTAACCCGACTCAAAACGTTTATCAAATATAAACCCGAGTTTATATTTATAAAATAATTCGATAAAATAATAAACCATTTTAAAAGCAGAACTCAATAACTTCAATATCAAGTAACCCGAGTTACAACCAAAACTTAACCATTTTAAGTTTATAAAAGTTTAGGGACTAAACTGTACTTTAGCATATTTGATATTCGAAATCAAATTAATTAATTTTGTTTATAATCAAAACAAAATATAAAGTTACCAACAAAAAACTTACTTAAATAAGTTATAAAAATGTTCAAGGGTTAAATTGTAATTTAACCATTTTGATATTCGAAACCCAATATAATTACTCGTTCCAATTTGCTAAATTATAATTCAAACAAAAAATCCAGAAGTTATCCTCGATATAAAACCAATAGATAAAACTTATTACGAAACAAATCCGAGCGTTTAAAACGTTACGAAACAAATCCAAACGTTTTACCTTTTTATCGATTTAAGTCAAACGTGTAAAACGTTAAAAAACAAATCAACATGTTTCACCTTTTTAGCTATTTAAGCCAAACGTTTAAATCGTTACGAAACAAATCCAAACGTTTCAAATTTTTAGCAATTTAAGCGAAAGCTTTAAAACATTACAATCAAATCCTAACGTTTCACCTTTTTAGCTATTTAAGTCAAATGTTTAAAACGTTACGAAACAAATCAAAACGTTTAAAACGTTACGAAACAAATCCAAACATTTCACCTTTTTAGCTATTTAAGCCAAACGTTTAAAACGTTACGATACTAATCCAAACGTTTAAAACGTTACGAAACAAATCCTAACGTTTCACCTTTTTAGCAATTTAAGCCAAACGTTTAAAACGTTACGTAACAAATTCTATCGTTTCACCTTTTTAGCTATTCAAGCTAAACGTTTAATAAGTTACGAAACTAATCCAAACATTTAAAACGTTACAAAATAAATCCTAACATTTCACCTTATTAGCGGTTTAAACCAACAGATAGGAGACCTACACTTGCGCCCGTACAAAGCCTCATACGACGCCATCTCAATACTCGCGTGGTAACTGTTGTTGTAAGAAAATTCAATCAACGTGACATCCCAGCTACCCTAAAAATCGAGAACAAACATACTGAGCATATCCTCCAATGTCTGAATAGTCCTCTCAGACTGACCGTTAGTCTTAGGATGAAAAGCTGTACTGAAATCCAGTCGAGAACCCAAAGATTCCTGTAACGCTTTCCAGAACCTCGAAGTGAACACAGAACCTCTTTCTGAAACAATAGAAATCGGTACACCATGCAAACTGACAATCTTGTCAATGTACAACTGAGCCAACCTTGAAGCAGGATACAAAACCTTGATCGGAAAGAAATGAGCTGACTTGGTCATACGGTCAACTATCACCCAGATGGAATCGTACCCCTATCGAGTACGTGGTAAACCAACTCTATGGCAATCCGCTCCCACTTCCACTATGAAATAGGTAGTGGATGCAGATAGCCAAAAGGTCTCTGATGCTCCAGCTTCACCTGCTGGCAAGTCAGACACTTAGAAAAATACTTAGCGACATCCTTCTTTATCCCGCTCCATCAATAGGTACCCTTATGATCATGGTACATCTTAGTAGAACCCGGATGAACGCTATAAGAAGACTTGTGCGCTTCTTCCAGAATCTGGTCCCTCAAACCATCTGAATCTGGAACACACAATCTCGAACCATGTCTCAGAACTCCATCCACAAAAGTAAACTCAGAATTACCGTCTTGCTGAAGCTCCTCTATAATCCGTCTCAACTGTGGATCCTCAACTTGTAAAGCTTTGATCCGATCAATCAAAACAGGTTGCACTTGCAACTGTGCCAACAAACTACCAGCCTGAGAAACCTGAAAACCATAGCCTGAAGCTATCAAACCGTTCCACTCTCTAACCATCGGTCTACGCCCAACCTCAGTGATATGAGCCAAACTGCCCAAAGACTTGCGACTCAACGCATCGGCTACCACATTTGCCTTACCTGGATGGTACTGAATAGTACAGTCGTAGTCTTTCGGCAACTCTAGCCACCTCCTCTGTCTCAAGTTCAGCTCTCTCTGATAAAAAATATACTTCAGACTCTAATTATCAGTGAAAATCTTGCAAGTAGCACCATACAAATAATGCCTCCAAATCTTCAGCGCAAAAACCACAGCTGCCAACTCTAAATCATGAGTAGGGTAATTCACCTCATGCTTCTTCAACTGACGGGAAGCATAGGCGATCACCTATCCATGTTGCATCAGAACGTAATCCAAACCAATACGAGACGCATCACAATACACTGTGAAACCGTCAATGCCAAAACCAGAGTTGTAGTCAAAATCTCCTTGAGCTTCTCAAAGCTCGCCTCACAGTTTTCAGTCCACTCAAACTTAACACCCTTCCGTGTCAGTTTAGTCAACAGTGCAGATATTCTTGAGAAATCTTGCACGAACCGACGATAGTAGCCAGCTAAACCCAGAAAACTCCTGATCTCGGTAACTGACCTCGGCCTCTGCTAACCCATAACTGCCTCAATCTTCTTCGGGTCAACCTTGATCCAATCTTTCGACACTACTTGTCCTAGAAAGGTAACCTGATCCAACCAGAACTCACATTTTGATAACTTAGCATAAAATTGATGCTCATGCAACGTCTTTAGTATAGTCCTCAAACGATAAGCATGCTCCTCCTCACTCAGAGAATAGATCAAGATGTCATCAATGAAAACGATAACGAATTGATCCAAAAACGGCTTGAACACTCTGTTCATCATATCCATGAACGCTACTGGTGCGTTAGTCAGACCAAAGGACATAACCAGAAACTCAAAATGTCCATAACACGTCCGAAAAGCAGTCTTAGGCACATTTACATCACGGATCCGAAGTTGATGGTACCCAGACCTCAAGTCAATCTTGCAAAAACACTTCGCACCCTGTAACTGGTCAAACAAATCATCGATGTGAGGAAGAGGATATCTATTCTTCGCAATAGCCTTGTTCAACTGTCTGTAGTCGATACACAGTCGAAAGGAACTGTCTTTCTTCTTCACAAACAGAACTGGAGCACCCCATGGAGAAGTACTCGGTCTGATGAACCCACTATCCATCAACTCTTGTAACTGGTCCTTCAACTCCTTCAGCTCTACAGGAGCCATCCGATACGGCGGTATCGAAATTGGAGCTGTTCCAGAAGCCACATTAATGCAAAACTCAATATCACGATCAGGTGGTAATCCAGGCCATTCCTCTGGAAATACATCTGTGAACTCACTCACAATCGGCAAACTATGCATATCACTAACTTCCGCTTCCACATCTCGAACCACAGCAAGAAAACCCTTGCAACCCTTGCCTAACATCCGCTTCGCCTTGATGGCGGAAATCAAATTCTTAGGTGTCTCCGCCTTTTCTCCCTGAAAGGAAAAAAGTAGATCACTTGGAATCCTAAACTCGACTGGCTTCCCTCAACAGTCAATAGAAGCAAAGTGGCGTGACAACCAATCCATCCCCAAGATAACATCAAAAGAAAGAACGCCAAGCACAATCAAATCGGCACATAATTCTCTACCATGAATAACCACAGGACAAGAAGGATAAAGGACGTCCACTACTAAACCTTCAGACATAGGTGTAGACATAGCTAGAGGTTCACTCAAAGTAGATGGTGCAATACCCGATTTTCCAGCAAAGCATGTAGACACAAACGAATGGGTTGCACCCGTATCAAATAATACCAAAGCATCAGTAAAAGAAATCGGAATGGTACCTTGCACCACAGCGTTTGATGCACGCGCATCCTGAGGATTACGTGCGAACACTCTAGCCTGACCCTGCGGCTGCTCCTGCGAACTCTTCCCAGAACCATAACTGTTGGAACCTCTGCCAACGTTACCACGGCCACCAAAACCTCTGCCACCAGAACCACAGCCCCGCTGGCCACCAAATGATGCTGCAGGCTTAGAATACCCTACAGACGAAGTAAATGCAGGTCTCTACTGCTGGTAAGACGAATGCGCTACACTGGAGTTAGAAATATGCTGCCTAGATGTCAGACACTCTCTGGAGAAATGACCAGGCTGTCCACAAGTAAAACAACCACCTAGAGCTAACTGGCATTGGCCATAATGCCTATGTCTGCAATTCTGGCAGCACGAAATGTTAGATCCACCACTATACCCGCGTTCTGAACCACGGTTACTCCCACTATTGCTAGAACTGTTCGGAGCACTCTTAGCACTATGCCTCCCCTTGTTGTACGTACGGAGACTCCCCCTATTAGCCTGAGAAGAGCCGTTGTAGTAGTTTCCACTACCATGCTGTGCTGGGGCATGCTGCCCCCTCACTAGGAAGATCACTCTTTCCCTTCTGAGTCTGGAAAGGGTCACAGATCGTTCCAAACTGAATCAATGAGCTCTCCAGTTGACGAGCACTATCCACTACTCGAGAGAACTCCATGTCAGTCCCTATCAGCAAAGGAAGAAATTCCGAGTCTAAGCCCCTAACATAGCGGTCATTCACCCAAACTCGATCACGTTGTAGATCTATAGCGAATCGACCCAAGCGAACAAACTCTGTAGTATAATATGTCACTGATCTATCCCCCTTCTTCAAATTTAGCAGCTTCTCTCTGAAACCTTCAGTAACAGAGAAGGGTATATAGAAACCTCTAATATAGACAACAAACTCAGCCCAAGTCACTGTAGCCATCTCTGGTCTAATGTTATCGCGAAACCAGTTGTCACGACCCAATTTCATGGATCGCGACCGGCGCTAGAATATGGGTATGGTTGTACCAAAACCCGTAGCAAGCCTTGCGGAAAACAACCAATCATATAAACCTGCAGAAAATCCAATGCTCGGGGGAAACCGAGACTCCAACTTAAACAACAGTTTATATAATAATATTTTCATTAATTAATAACTAACCAGAGTTAAACAATTTAATATGCCAAAGCATATAATAAGCAAGCCAGACCCAATCCGACAACAACTATAATAGTAGAGACTTCTAATTTACTACTGCGGTCTAAGAATAAAAATTAGTTTGACAATTTGTTAAAATGAAATAAACCTCCGAGGAATAAAGAATCGGAGATCAGCAAACTCGCTCAAAATAATAAACCTGGAAAATGGGGAAAACAACGGGGTCAGATATACTGAGATGAGTTCGCAATACTATTTACATTTATTAAGTTTAAAAACCCTTAAATCAAAATCCTTTTATACTAATATAATATATGATTATGGAATAACAGTATTGAAATGATCCCAGCGTAAGTATGACATAGCATACTGAAAAACCCAAAGTGGACGGGAACAAATCCTCGTCAAATTACCAGCGTAAGAAAGACCATAGTCTGCCGATCCCAGAGTATATACCGGTGCACACAGTCTCGATACAAGCCTATCGAGTAGCTCATTTCAATCCAGATCCATAATCACTTAAAACATTTCAAAAACATTTATAATACTAAAATAAGATGCGGTACTTAATAAAGCGGTAAATAGCACTACAAACTCACTGCTTGCTAATCCACGTGAAAAACTTGGCAAGCGACAAAACCTGATTTGACTCCGAAGCACCAGTAGTCGACGAGTCTAAGACATGATAAAACCAATATTAAAATCAACCCCTAATTCTAGAGAGTACTAGACACCACATAGGACTAGCACAAACCAAGTCAAATACAAGCATAGCCAAAACAGAATGGACAATTTATTACACAATGACCCGAGTCAAAATATGAAACCACATCGAGTAACACAATAAATAAGTCAAGTCTATTGAGTTCTTGCTTTAACATCTGTTCCGGAAAATATTACTTAAATAATAATTAAATAATAATTAAAACAATTCCTCAAATAGTGGGTTAGCCGAGTTACCAATAACTACCAAGCAACCTCACATGTCGGGTTACCCAAGTCTAACCCGACCCAAAATATTTTATCAAAATATGAATTATAGTTTATAATTTCCAAGATAATACTTTTTGATAAAATAATAATCAAATATAAAATCGGAACTCAATAACTTGAAACAAAAGTAACCCATAGTTACCGACAAATACTTAACAAAAACAAAAGTAAAAAAAATATTTAAAAGCTAAAATATAATTTAGCCAATTTGGCACACCAAGCAATAATTCTCAAAAAGATAATTACCCGAGTAATTATCCGAATAAAAGATTATAATATACTCCAAAATATAATAATTAAAATAATTTAAATTATAATCGATGCTAACATTATTTTCAGATTTGAATAACGTTATTAAATAATAATTTCAAATTGAAACGATATTTGAAAATCCGGTTTAAATCTATATTTAACCAAATAAATAATCTTTAATTAATTTAAATTAAACACCAACGGACCATTTCAATTGAAAAGGAGACAAGAATGCTGCTGCCACTTTATTAAAATCACATAACTATATATAAAGCAAAAGAATAAAACCAAATTAACAAATAATTAATACAGAAACCCACAACCCAACACCATTTGAACAATTATCAAAATTTCCCGCCCATATAATTTAATCACAAATAGGACAGCCAAACAAACAACCCAAAATTGAAGAAATAACCAAGAATTAAGTTTAAATGAAAAACCAAAGTTGACAGTAATCTCAGCAATTCTTTATTCTCACAATCAACTAAACCAATTCAGTTAACAGTATACATTTGGTAATTAATAGAAAAGAAAAAAAAAGTAGATGAACGACCATAAGATTGCTCATGCAGACATTTGGTACATCCACAATTAAACTCAAACCCAGGCAACATGACCATAAATGGAGGAAGAACTCCAAGTCACAGGAGTAAAACTCAGTTCCTTTATCATCCTCAAGCACAACAACATTGCTTAATTTGTATATCAAAGACATATGAAAGATCAATCAAGAACAACAAACATGGCAACCAATATACTACGGCAGTAACCGGGACAAAGGATTCAACCAACCCAAATCGAAACGTACGAGCCAAAACTTAAAACAATGAATCAAGTAATGATTTGAGATCAGATTACACTCTCAAAAACAACAAGAATAATATTTCTAAAAGAGCCAAAACCATCGACAGAAAGTAACAAAGCAAAACAATTACAATAACAGTCAAAAACGATACCACGACGGCGGCTCAAACGGAGAGGTTAACATACCGTAATAATATTTCGAAGTGTAGAATCGAAGAGGACTGAATTAACTACAACATCAAACAAATGGATCTCGATTAGGTGCTAAAACAAAAGAGAACAAACTAAGAAACGAGACATAACGATTAACAAAACTAAACAAAAACAGAACAAGAGAAAAGCTTGCCTAATTGTTGCAGAAATGGAGAGGATGAAGAAGGTATAATTTTAGAGAATTTTGAGGTGAAAAGTGACAGTTAGGGTTGTAGAATAATAGAGAAATGAATTTGGGTTAAAACGGTTTAAAGAAGGAATATGCATAGGCTGAGAACCAAAGATGTAGCCTAAAACAATTGAACAGATCTCGTGAAAAGGAAAATGCAAGGGTCTTAAAGGCCTATGCAAAGAAGAGTAGAAAATACTCTTGGGCCAACTAAAATGGGCCTGACCGATTTAATCAAACCAAGGACTAAACCGAATAGTTTACTCAAACCACAAACTGAACCACGAATCCCAAACGACTCCAATTATTACTGGAACTTCACGGAATAATTAAATAAAAAAAATAAAAAAAAATTACGGATATTACACCAGTCCTTAGCTGGACCCTTTAGCGACATCTCCACAAGCATCACTAATTGACGATCGGTAGCCTGAATCCTCTAACTGGTGTACTCAAACTCCTCCAAAAAGTCAAGGGCATCTCCAGTGCCATCAAATGTAGTCGGAGTCAGATTCATGTAGCTCATCACCGCCTCTCTATCCGTCGGAACATGGTCGACACCAGCAAGTCCACCAATACCAGCTACATCACCATCCTAAGGTTGTTGTTGCTGCGCTATCTGGCCAAGTACAGTACACTGATTATGCAGAAAATCCTGATTGTTCTGCATCTCGACAATCCCAGCCAAGAAAGTAGTGAAGTCAAACGCCTGCATGTTTGGTGCCTGTTGCACCTCCGGTGCCTGCTGCACTTCCGGTACCTGATGCACTCTTGGTGCCTGAACGCCTGCTGCAGCACGTCCTCTACCACTACCTCTACCAGCTCCTCTACCTCCATCAGCACCTCTACCTCGACCATGTCCAGCATTAGCCTGAACGGGTGGCACATTCTGATCGACTTCCATGGAAATCGCATCATTAGCCTCAGCTTCTTGGTCTGCCGCAGCACGAGAACGAGTACAAACAACGTTGTTCATATCCTAATGATTGAACAAAAACAATTTAAATACACAGATATTTCATACCCAAGTATGAACAAAACAAGCAACATATAGGATTTCCCAAGAAATCAACAAAATATTCACCCAAGTGAAATAACATCAACAATTAAAAGCATCAAATCAACATATAATGACTGACTCGACGCAATCCTATTGGTGTAGGCAGAATGTTTTAAAATCAAAAGATGGCGTTTTAAAGACATGACAAGAAACCTATATCCGCAGTAGTTCCTAAGACACAACAAAGCTCTGATACCAAGTTTGTCACGACCCATTTTCATGAATCGTGACCAGCGCTAGGGCATGGGTAATGTAGTACCAACACCCGTAGCTAGCCGTTCTTATATCATACAATTACAATAAACCTGCAGAAAACCAATGCTCGGGGGAAACTGTTAGCAAAAATACCAACTCGTAATATAGTGGACTTTAAGTCCGGGTTGTCGAACACACAAGGACTAGAGGTTTAAAGTGAATGAAATTGATTATGAAATTCAATTCGGAAAGCAAGAAAAAGGGATTTGTTTTGATTAACACTACAACTAAACACAAGCGACTAATACTTAACAATTAAATAAACGCAACAACAAACAATTAATCGAGAATGATAATTAAATATGATAATTAAAAACGTCTAAGGGTTATCTAGTCATGCCAATCGAGTCCTAGGATAAATAGGTCGGGTCAATGGATAATGGTTTGAGTCTAGCTATTCGAGTGTATCAAATCCGCTCTCTCGAGCCGGAGGTTGAAAAATCGCTACTTGATTAAAACGCCGAAATCTAACTCACTCTCGCACAATTAGATTTCGATAGGGTTAATCAAGCCGATTGATTCGCAAACTATACAACCGCACAACCCCTAAATCACTCTCGTTCATCTAGGTACCGAGCTTATGCTAACTAGGTCCACTCAATTAATTTAACTCTCGTCCTCATTAATAGAGCAATAACAAAGATCAAGAGATCAACTTAATCTAGGCAATAGGTTCAAGTTAACATAACAAACCCTAATCCAAAAACCCAAGTCCTAGTCACCTACTCATCATATATGGCATTCATAATTAACCCCTAGACTAGGGATTTAGCCAATCATAACTACACAAACATTAATTACTAAGCAAGGATTAATGAGCATAATGAAGATTGGAGTACTTACCTTAAGTAGAAATAAAGAGCAATAAATTATATAAGAAAATGAAGCTTAAATAAATAAATTCAAATTGTATTAAAGGGTCTTTCTTTAAGTAGCAAAATCTGGAAATAACACTCAAGAACACCAAGCACATTCAATCTCTATTCTATATTTGGAGAACAAAAAGGAATAATAACTAAAAATTGATTCAAAGTTGTCTTACAAAAGTGAATATCCCCTAACCTAAAAAGATAATGTGTCATATATAGTCTAGACAAATAGGGAAATAAAAACATCCTAGTACAAAGGTGTCGGGCCCAAAAGTGGAAATGGACCCCAAACAAGGCTCTTGTTTCGAAATTGATTTTTGTCTTTGCTTCAGCCCTGTCTCGATCGAGAAGCTTGAGGAATGAGCCTTCTCGATCGAGAAGCTCTTAAAAATTATACCGGGCATTTCCTCAATTTGTGTCTTGATCGAGAAGCTTGAAGAATGGCCTTCTCGATCGAGACCTTATGAAAATCCAGACTTCATTTCTTTTCTCGCTTGCTTGAACTTCTTCTTCTTCTTTTCCACAAAATCCTCAACACTTCTCCTTTTTGATCCAAAATAGCTCCAAAAACGCTTCCCTTTCCTGAAAGTAAGAACACACGTAATAAGGTATGAGACACTCAAAAACGCGTAACAAATCATGGTAAAGCGATGTGAAAACTAACGATTATTAGGAGTATTTCTACTCCTATCAAACCTCCTCACACTAAATCATGGTAAAGCGATGTGAAAACTAACGATGATTAGATAAGTTGCCGCCAACTATAATTTTGAAGCCAAAAGCCCAAGCCAAAATAGGAAACCAAAAGACCAATAGAAACAAGGAAATCATAGATTTAAACAACAATAATTCACGTATCATAACACTCAACCCCGTCAATTCACAATCTCAAAGAACAGTAATTATATTATTTCCAGAAACAAGAAAAAGAAACCAAGAATAAACCAATATTAACTCACCGAGAATTCAAAACGATAAGCTAAAATCCTACCAAACAATTACCAAATCAAGAACACATAAAATTAACAATCATATAAACAGCAAAAACCTACTTATCTAATCAACATTATTTGGCAGATGTTACCAACAATTAGAACCAGAATTACACGTGAAAACGATGAAACAGCGACGGATACAGCAGAATAATTCACGTACCGTTTGGCGAAACGAAGTTGAGAATCGTAGAGGAGAGAGTCTAGAATCACAGGAACAAAACAGATCTCAATTTAACGCTGAAACGAATGAGAACAGACCAAATAACGGAGACATCAATTAAGAACTCAAAACTGAAAGTTAAACAAAATGGTGAGACGTCGGCGAACATAACGAAAAAGATAACGTACCAAAATTTAATCCGAAAGTTGGAGGGCGAAGAGGAATGAGTCAACTATCGCTGGGATGAGACGGTTCTCAATTTGGTTCTTAAACGAAGGAGAACGAGCCAAGCAACCAAAATATCAATTTAAAGAACAAAGCTGAAATAAACATCCAATGTTTGCCGATTTCTCAAGCGACAAGAGGAAAGTTTTGGGCGATGATTTTCAGAGATATTAAGAGCTATATGACGACTAGAGTTTAGAATAATAAAGGAATGAATTTGGGTTGTTAAGAGAATATAAATAGGAGGAAGAAACGTAAATAATAAATATGGCAGGGAGATAATTAGCAGAAATAAGTCTTGTTTCAAACAAAACAAACCAAGCAATAACAGGTTTTGCATAAGTTGAAATAAATACATGGGCCATGATGGCCATGCAAAGAAGAGGAAAAAAAGACCTCAGGCCCATGAAATAGGCCTAATTGAATTAATCAAATAAAGAACTAAACCAAACAATTAACTTAAACCATCAATTTAACCACGAAACCACAAACGACTCCAATTATGGCCGGAAACCCAACGGATAATTATAATTTTTTTTTTAAAAAACGGGATATTACATTTTTAGCGAAACCAATCCAAACGATTAAAACATTACGAAACAAATCCAAACATTTCACCTTTTTAGTGATTTAAGCCAAACGGTACAAACGTTACAAAACAAATCAAAACGTGTCACCCTTTTAGCGATTTAAGCCAAACGTTTACAAACGTTACAAAACAAATCCAAATGTTTCAACTTTTTAGTGATTTAAGCGAAACGTTTACAAAAGTTCTGAAACAAATCTAAACGTTTCACATTTTAAGCTATTTAAAGCAAACGTTTTCAAACGTTACGAAACAAATCCAAATGTTTAACCTTTTTTGCGATTAAAGCCAAACGTTTACAAACTTTACGAAACAAAACAAAACATTTCACCTTCTTAGTGATTCAAGCAAACGTTTACAAATGTTACAAAACCAATCCAAACGTATAAAAGGTTATGAAACACATCGAAACGTTTCCCCTTTTTATCGATTCAAGACATACGTTTACAAATGTTACGAAACAAGTCCAAACGTTTCACCTTTTTAGCGATTTAAGCCAAATGTTTACAAACGGTACGAAACAAAGCCAAATGTTTCACCTTTTTAGCGATTTAAGCCAAACGTTTACAAACGCTACAAAACAAAACCAAATGTTTCACCTTTTTAGCGATTTAATCCACACGTTTACAAATGCTACGAAACAAATCCAAACATTTCACCTTTTAGCGATTTAAGCAAAACGTTTTAAACGTTATGAAACAAATCCAAATGTTTCACCTTTTTAGCGATTTAAGCAAATGATTACAAACGTCATGAAACAAATTCAAATGTTTCCCCTTTTTAGCGATTGAAGCCAAACGTTTACAAACGTTACAAAACAAAACCAATCGTTTCACCTTTTTAGCGATTTAAGCCAAACATTTAAAACGTTACAAAACCAATCAAAACGTTTAAAAAATTAAGAAACAAATCTAAACCTTTCACATTTTTAGCGATTTAAGCCAAATGTTTACAAACGTTACGAAACCAATCCAAACGTTTAAAACATTACAAAAACAAATCCAAACATTTCACCTTCTGGGATTTATGCCAAACGTTTAGAAACATTACGAAACAAATCCAAACATTTCACCTTTTTAGCGATTTAAGCCAGGCGTTTAAAACGTTAGGAAACCAATCCAAACGTTTAAAACGTCGCGAAACAAATTCAAACATTTAACCTTTTTAGCGATTTAAGCCAAACGTTTATAAACGTTACAAAACAAATCCAAACATTTCCTCTTTCTAGTGATTTAAGCCAAACGTTAAAAACGTTAGAAACAAATCCGAACGTTTAAAACTTTACAAAACAAATCCAAACGTTTCACGTTTTTAGCGATTTAAGCGAAACGTTTACAAACGCTACGAAACAAATCCAAACATTTCCCCTTTTTAACGATTTAAGCCAACTGTTTAAAACGCTACGAAACCAATCCAAACCTTTAAAGCGTTACGAAACAAATCCAAATGTTTCAAATTTTTAGCGATTTAAGCCAAACGTTTAAAGCCTTACGAAACAAATTCTAACGGTTCACCTTTTTTGCGATTTAAGCCAACAGTTTATAACGTTACAGAACAAATCCTAACATTTCAGTTTTTTTGCGATTTAAGACAAACGTTTAAAATGTTCTGAAACAAATCCAAACGTTTCCTCTTTTCAGAGATATAAGCCAAACGTTTAAAATATTACCAAACCAATCCAATCGTTTACAACGTCACGAAATAAATCATAATGTTTCATCTTTTTAGCAATTTAAGCCAAATGTTTAAAGCTTTACAAAACAAATCCTAACGTTTCACCTTTTTAGCAATTTAAGCCAAATGTTTAAAACGTTACGAAACAAATCCTAACGTTTCCCCTTTCTAGCGATTTAAGTCAAACGTTTAAAACGTTTCGAAACAAATCGAAACGTATTACCTTTTTAGTGATTTAAACCAAACTTTTAAAGTGTTACGAAACCAATCCAAACGTTTAAAACGTTTCCCCTTTTTAGCGATTTAAGCCAAACATTTTAAACGTTACGACACAAATCCTAACATTTCACCTTTTTAGCGATTTAGGCCAAACATTTAAAACGTTAAGAAACAAATAAAAACGTTTCATCTTTTAAGTGATTTAAGCCATCAAACGTTTAAAAAGTTACAAAACCAATCCGAACGTTTAAAACGTTACGAAATAAATCCAAACGTTTAAAACGTTACGACGTAAATCCAAACGTTTCCCCTCTTTAGCGATTGAAACTAAACGTTTATAAATGATACGAAACAAATCCAAACGTTTTACCTTTTTAGCAATTTAATTCGAACTTTTAAAACGTTACGAAACCAATCCAAACGTTTATAATGTTACGAAAAAAATTCAAACGTTTCCCCTTTTTAGGGATTTAACGTTTACAAACGTTACGAAACAAATCCAAATGTTTCACCTTTTTAGGTATTTAAGCCAAATGTTTAAAACGTTACGTAGCAAATCCAAACGTTAAAGACTTTACGAAACAAATCCAAACATTTCACCTTTTATGTGACTGAAGCCAAACGTCTAAAACGTTACGAAACAAATCCAAATGTTTCACCTTTTTAGCAATTTAAGCCAAACGTTTATAGCCTTACAAAACAAATCCTAACGTTTCACCGGTTTAGCAATTTAAGCCAAATGTATAAAACGTTACGAATCAAATCCTAACGTTTCACCTTTTTAGCGATTTAAGCCAAACGTTTAAAACGTTTTGAAACAAATCCAAATGTTTCACCTTTTTAGCGATTTAAGCCAAACTTTTAAAATGTTATGAAACTAATCCTAACATTTAAAACGTTACAAAACAAATTCTAACGTTTCACCTTATTAGCGATTTAAGACAAACGTTTAAAACTTTACGACACAAATACAAACGTTTCACCTTTTTAGCGATTTAGGCCAAACATTTAAAACGTTAGAGAAACAAATCTAAACGTTTCACCTTTTAAGCAATTTAAACCAAATGTTTATAAAGTTACGAAACCAATCCAAACGTTTAAAACGTTACAAAACAAATCCAAACGTTTCTCCTTTTTAGCGATATAAGCTAAACTTTTATAAATGTTACGAAAAAAATCCAAACGTTTCACCTTTTTAGCGATTTAATTCAAACGTTTAAACGTTACGAAACCAATCCAAACGTTTAAAACGTTACGAAACAAATCGAAACATTTCCCCTTTTTTGCGATTTAAACCAAACGTTTACAAACCTTACAAAACAAATCCAAATGTTTCACCTTTGTAGGGTTTGAAGCAAACGTTTAAAACGTTGTGTAACCAATCCAAACGTTTAAGACTTTACCAAACAATTCCAAACATATCACCTTTTAAGCGATTTAAGTCAAACGTTTAAAACGTTACAAAACAAATCCTAACATTTCACCTTTTTAGCAATTTAAGACAAACATTTAAAAGGTTTTAATACAAATCCAAATGCTTAAAACGTTACAAAACCAATACAAACGTTTAAAACGTTACGAAAAAAATCCTAACGTTTCCCCTTTTTAGTGATTTAAGCCCAACGTTAAAAACATTACGAAACAAATCCTAACGTTTAACCCTTTTAGCAATTTAAGCCAAATGTTCAAACCGTTACGAAATAAATCCTAACGTTTCACCTTTTTAGTGATTTAAGCCAAACGTTTAAAACATTTCGAAACAAATCCAAACGTTTCACTTTTTTAGCGATTTAAGCCAAACGTTTAAAACGTTATGAAACCTATCTAAATGTTTAAAATGTTACAAAATAAATCCTAATGTTTCACCTTTTTAGCGATTTAAGCCAAACGTTTAAAACGTTACGAAACTAATCCTAACATTTCACCTTTTTAGCAATTTATGCCAAACATTGACAAACGTTATGAAAAAAATCCAAGCGTTACACCTTTTTAGAAATTTAAGAAAAAAGTTTACAAACGTTACGAAACAAATCCTAACATTTCACCTTTTTAACGATATAAGCCAAACGTTTACAAATTTTACAAAACAAATCCCAACGTTTCCCATTTTAAGCGATTTAAGCCAAACGTTTACAAACGTTACGAAACAAATCCAAATGTTTCACCTTTTTAGCGATTTAAGCCAAACGTTTACAAACATTAATAAAAAAACAGAATGTTTCACCTTTTTAGCGATTTAAGCCAAACGATTACAAACGTTACAAAACCAATCCAAACGTTTAAAACGTTACGAAACAAATCCAAACGTTTCCCCGTTTTAGCAATTTAAGCCTAACGTTTACAAATGTTACGAAACAAATCCAAACGTTTAACATTTTTAGCGATTACAGCCAATGGTTTACAAACGTTACGAAACAAATCCAAAAGTTTCACCTTTTTAGTGATTAAAGCCAAATGTTTACAAACGCTACGAAACAAATCCAAGCGTTCACATTTTTAGCGATTTATGGCAAACGTTTACAAACGTTACGAAACAAAACCAAACATTTCACCTTTTTAGCGACTTAAGCCAATTGTTTACAAACGTTACGAAACAAATCTAAACATTTCTCATTTTTAGCGATTTAAGCCAAACGTTGACAAACGTTACGAAACAAATCCAAATGTTTCCTCTTATTAGCGATTTAAGCGAAACATTTAAAACGTTGCGAAACCAATCCAATCGGTTAAAACATTACAAAACAAATCCATACATTTCACCTTTTTAGTGATTTAAGCCAAATGTTACAAAACAAATCCAAACGTGTCACCCTTTTAGTGATTTAAGCCAAACGTTTACAAACGTTAAGAAACAAATCCAAACGTTTTAAACGTTATGAAACAAATCCAAATGTTTCACCTTTTTAGTGATTTAAGCGAAACGTTTACAAAAGTTATGAAACAAATCCAAACGTTTCACATTTTAAGCGATTTAAGCCAAATGTTTTCAAACGTTACGAAATAAATCCAAACGTTTCACCTTTTTAGCGATTGAGGCCAAACGTTTACAAACTTTACGAAACAAAACAAAACATTTCACCTTTTTAGCAATTTAAGCCAAACGTTTACAAATGTTACAAAACCAATCCAAACGTTTAAAAGGTTATGAAACACATCTAAAAGTTTCCCCTTTTTAGCGATTGAAGAAATACGTTTACAAACTTTATGAAACAAAACCATACATTTTCCCTTTTTAGCAATTTAAGCCAAACGCTTACAAATGTTGCGAAACAAGTCCAAACGTTTTGTCTTATTAGCGATTTAAGGCAAACGTTTACAAACGTTACGAAACAAAACCAAATGTTTCACCTTTTTAACGATTTAAGCCAAACGTTTACAAATGCTATGAAACAAATTCAAACGTTTCACCTTTTTAGCGATTTAAGCCAAACGTTTTAAACGTTACGAAACAAATCCAAATGTTTCACCTTTTTAGTGATTTAAGACAAATGATTACAAACATTATGAAACAAATACAAATGTTTCACCGTTTTAGCGATTGAAGCCAAACGTTTACAAACGTTACAAAAAAAAACCAATCGTTTCACCTTTTTAGCGATTTAAGCCAAACATTTAAAACGTTGCAAAACTAATCAGAACGTTTAAAACATTACGGAAAAAATCCAAACGTTTCCCCATTTTAGTAATTTAAGCCAAACGTTTAAAACCTTGCGAAACAAATCCAAACGTTTCCCTTTTTTAGCGATTTAAGCCAAACGTTTACAAACGTTACGAAACAAATCCAAACGTTTCACCTTTTTAGAAATATAAGCCAAACATTTAAAACGTTACGAAACTAATCTAAATGTTTAAAGTGTTACGAAACAAATCCAAACCTTTCACCTTTTTAGTGATTGAAGACAAACGTCTACAAACGTTACGAAACCAATCTAAACGTTTACAAACGTTATTAGCGATTGAATCCAAACATTTAAAAGGTTATAAAACAAATCCAAACGTTTACAATGTTATGAAAAAAAAACCAAACGTTTCCCTTTGTAGCGATATAAGCCAAACGTTTACAAACGTTACGAAACAAATCCAAACATTTACCCTTATAGCAATTTAAGCCAAACGTTTACAAATGTTTCAAAACAAATCCAAACGTTTCCCCTTTTTAGAAATTGAAGCCAAATGTTTAATATGTTACAAAACCAATCCAAACGTTTCATCTTTTTAGCGATTTAAGCCAAACGTTTAAAACGTTATAAACCAATTCAAACCTTTAAAACGTTACGAAACAAATCCAAATGTTTCACCTTTTTATCGATTTAAGGCAGTCGTTTAAAACGTTACGAAACCAATCCAAACGTTTTAAGCGTTACGAAAAAAATCAAAATGTTTCACCTTTTTAGCGATTTAAGCCAAACGTTTACAAATGTTACGAGACAAATCCAAACGTTTATAACGTAAGGAAGCCAATCCAAACGTTTAAACGCTACGAAACAAATCCTAACATTTCACATTTTTAGCGATTTAAGCCTAAAATTTAAAACGTAGCAATTTAAGCCAAACGTTTACAAGCGTTACGAAACAAATCACCTTTTTAACGATTGAAGCCAAATGTTACACAGCCAATCCAAACGTTTGCAATCGCTAAAAACAAATCTAAATGTTTCACCTTCTTAACAATTTAAGCTAAAATTTTACAAACGTTACGAAACAAAACCAAACGTTTCACCTTTTTAGCGATTTAAGGCAAACGTTTAATACGTTACTAAACCAATCCAAACATTTAAAATGTTCCAAAACAAATCCAAACGTTTCGCCTTTTCAGCGATTTAAGCCAAAAGTTTACAAACGTTACGTAACCAATCCAAACCTCTCACCTTTTTAGCAATTTATGCCAAACGTATATAAACATTATGAAACCAATCCAAACGTTTCACCTTTTTAGCGATTTAAGCCAAATGATTATAAACGTTACGAAACAAATCCAAACGTTTCACCTTTTTAGCGATTGAAGCCAAACGTTTACAAATGTTACAAAACAAAACCAATCATTTCACCTTTTTAGCGATTTAAGCCAAACATTTAAAACGTTACAAAACCAATCAGAACGTTTAAAACGTTACAGAAAAAATCCAAACGTTTTCCCATTTTAGCAATTTAAGTTAAACGTTTAAAGCCTTGCGAAACAAATCAAACGTTTCCCCTTTTTAGCGATTGACGACAAATGTTTAGAAACGTTACGAAACAAATCCAAAAGTTTCCCCTTTTTAGCAATTGAAGTCAAACGTTACGAAACAAAACCAAATGTTTCACCATTTTAGCGATTTAAGCCAAACGTTTGAAACGTTACGAAACAAATACAAATGCTACACCTTATTGCGATTTAAGCCAAACGTTTACAAACATTACAAAACAAATCAAAAATTTCACATTTTTAGAGATATAAGAAAAATGTTTACAAATGTTACGAAACCAAACCAGACGTTTCACCTTTTTAGAGACTTAAGCCAAACATTACAAAACAAATCAAAATATCTACAAACGTTATGAAACAAATCCTAACGTTTCACATTTTTAGGGATTTCAACCAAACATTTACTAACGTTACAAAACAAATCCAAACGTTTAAAACGTTACGAAACCAATCTAAATGTTTAAAACGTTACAAAATAAATCCAAACGTTTCACATTTTTAGCAATCTAAGCCAAACATTTACATACGTTACAAAACAAATCCAAACGTTTCTCCTTTTTAACGATTTAAGCCAAACGTTTACAAACATTACGAAACAAATGCAAACGTTTCTGCTTTTTAGCGATTTAAGCCAAACGTATTAACATCACGAAACCAATGAAAACGTTTAAAACATTACGAAACAAATCCAAACGTTTTACCTTTTTAGCGATTTAAGCCAAACTTTTAAAACGTTATGAAACCAATCCAAACGTTTAAAACGTTACGAAACAAATCCAAACGTTTTACCTTTTTAGCGATTTAAGCCAAACGCTTAAAACTTTACGAAACAATCGAAATGTTTTAAACGTTACGAAACAAATACAAACTTTTCACCTTTTTGGCCATTTAAGCCAAACGTTTGCAAACGTTACGAAACAAATCCAAACATTTCACCTTTTTAGCGATTTAAGCCGAACGTTTACAAACGTTTCGAAAAAAATCCAAATGTCTTACCTTTTTATCCATTTAAGCCAAACATTTACATATGTTACAAAACAAATCCAAACGTTTCACCTATTTTTAGCGATTTAAGCCAAACGTTTACAAACGTTGCAGACAAATCCAAACGTTTAAAATGTTACGAAACAAATCCATACGTTTCCCATTTTTAGCGATTTAAGCCAAACATTTACAAATGTTACGAAACAAATCCAAACGTTTTCCCTTTTTATCGATTTAAGCCAAACGTTTAAAACGTTACGAAACCAATCCAAATGTTTAAAACGTTACGAAACCAATGCAAATGTTTAAAACGTTACGAAACAAATCCAAACCTTTCACCTTTTTAGCTATTTAAGCAAAAAATTTACAAACGTTATGAAACAAATCCAAACATTTCACCCTTTTAGCGATTTAAGCCGAACGTTTACAAACGTTACGAAACAAATCCAAATGTTTGACCTTTTTATCGATTTAAGCCAAACATTTACAAACGTTACAAAACAAATCCAAACTTTTCACCTTTTTTGTGATTTAAGCCAAACGTTAAAAACTTTACAAATGCAATCCAAATGTCTAAAACGTCACGAAACAAAACCAAACATTTCACCTATTTAGAGATTTAAGCCAAACGTTTTCAAACGTCACGAAACAAATCCAAATGTTTCACATTTTTATCGATATAAGGAAAACATTTAATGTGTTACGAAACCAATCCAAATGTTTAAAACGTCACAAAACAAAACCAAACGTTTCCCCTTTTTAACGATTTAAGCCAAACGTTTGCAAACGTCACGAAACAATTCCAAACATTTCACCTTTTTAGAAATTTAAGCCAAACGTTTACAAACGCTGCGAAACAAATCCAAACGTTTCACCTTTTTAGCGATATAAGCCAAACGTTTACAAACGTTACAAAACAAATCCAAATATTTCACCTCTTTAGCGATTTAAGCCAAACGTTTACAAATGTTACGAAATAAATCCAAACGTTTCACCTTTTTAGCGATTTAAGCCAAACGTTTACAAACGTTATGAAACAAATCCAAATGTTTCCCCTTTTTAGTGATTTAAGCGAAACGTTTAAAACGTTATGAAACAATTCGAAACATTTAAAAACGTTACCAAACAAATCCAAACGTTTCACCATTTTATGGATTTAAGTCAAAGGTTTAGAACTTTTAAAAACCAATCCAAACGTTTAAAACGTTACGAAACAAATTCAAACGTTTCATCTTTTTAGCGATTTAAGCCTAACATTTACAAACGTTATAAAACAAATCCAAACGTTTCCCCTTTTTAGCGATTTAAGCCAAACGTTTAAAACTTTACGAAATCAATCCAAATGTTTCACCTTTTTAGGGCTAATAATCATCAACGGTCCTCGACCTTTACCCTTAGCTTCCCTAAACCCCCTATACTTTCAAAAGCTTCGCTAAACCCCCCAATCTTTGTGGCAGCGCTTATTCACGGTACTTATGGACGATAATATCCCAACAAAAAAAATTTGGCGGCTGGCGGCGCAAAAAAAAAAAATTGACGGCGCCACATCATCATAAGTCCAAAAATATTCAAAAACCCCAAAACACCCTTAATTTAACCAAATCAAAATTAAACCAACACACCCTAATCTAATCTAACCAAACCCAAAACAGCCTAATCAAACAATCTGGCCAACAATCGCCGCCGGTCCGGCCACCACCTCCGCCACCTCCGGTCGCCACCTCCGGTCGCCACCTCCAATCGCCACCATCTGTTTTGTTATCTGTTCTTCAAGAACAGATTTCACATCTGTTCTTGAAGAACAGCTGTGATATGTTCTTAGAACAGATCTGGAAATCAGATATGTTCTAAGAACAGATTCGTTCGTCTTCTCAGACAAACTGAGAAGACGCGTTCGTCTTCTCAGTTCGTCTGAGAAAACGAACGCAGTCTTCTCAGATGAACTGAGAAGACTAACGCGTCTTCTCAGTTCGCCTGAGAAGACGGATCTGTTCTTAGAATAGATCTGTAGTTCTGTTCTTAGAACAGATCTGGGTTTGCAGATCTGTTCCAAGAACAGATGGTCGCCGGAGATGACGACCGGTGACTGTACCGGCGGCGGGTGGATGGTGGTTTGGTAAGTTTGGTTCGGTTTTCGTTTGGTTGGATCGAATATGATTGAGTTTTGGTTTGATTAGCTTATTTTATGTGTATTTGGGGCTTTCATTTTTTAAAAAAGAATTATGACATGTCAGATGATGTGGCGCCGCTAGCCGCCAATTGTTTTTTTGTAAGGGTGTTTTTGTCCATAAAAACCGTGAATGGCGCCGCCACAAAGGTTGGGGGGTTTAGGGAAGCTTTTGAAAGTATAGGGGGTTTGCGGAAGCTAAGGGTAAAGGTTGAGGACCGTTGATGATTATTAGCCCATTTTTAGTGATTTAAGCCAAACGTTTACAAACGTTACGAAACAAATCCAAACGTTTTGCCTTTTTAGCGAATTAAGCCATACGCTTAAAACTTTACGAAACCAATCCAAAGGTTTCACCTTTTTAGCGATTTAAGTCAAACGTTTACAAACGTTACGAAACAAATCCAAACGTTTCATATTTTTAGGGATTTCAGCCAAACGTTTACAAACGTTACGAAAAAAATCCAAACGTTTCCCCTTTTTAGCGATATAAGCCAAAATCTAAAATTTTATGAAACCAATCCAAACGTTTAAAACGTTACGAACAAATCCAAACGTTTCACTTTTTTAGGGATTAAAGCCAAACATTTACAAACGTTATGAAACAAATCCAAACGTTTCGCCTTTTTAGCAATTTAAGCCAAACATTTACAAACGATACGAAACAAATCCAAATGATTCATATTTTTATCAATTGAAGCCAAACGTTTACAAACGTTACGAAACCTTTCACCTTTTTAGCGATTTAAATCAAAGGTTTACAACGTTACGAAACAAATCCAAACGTTTCACCTTTTTAACGATTTATGCCAAACGTTTAAAACGTTACAAAACCAATCCAAACGTTTAAAACGTTACAAAATAAATCCAAATGTTTCACCTTTTTAGCAATTTAAGCCAAACGTTTACAAACGTTACGAAACAAATCCAAATGTTTCACCTTTTTAAAAATTTAAGCCAAAAGTTCACAAACGTTACGAAACAAAACCAAACGTTTCACCTCTTTAGCGATTTAAGCTAAACGTTTAAAACGTTATGAAACCAATCCAATCATTTAAAAAGTTATGAAGCAAATCCAAAAGTTTCCACTTTTTTAAGCGATTTACGCCGAACGTTTAAAACAATACGAAACCAATCCACACGTTTAAAACGTTACGAAACAAATGTTACAAAACGTTACAAAACAAATATTACGAAACGAATCTCAACGTTTAACCTTTTTAGCAATTTAAGCCAAACGTTTACAAACGTTACAAAACAAAACCAAACATTTCACCTTTTTAGCTATTTAAGCCAAATGTTTACAAACGTTATGAAAAAAACCAAACGTTTCACCTTTTTGGACGTTTGGATTTGTTTGGTAACGTTTGTATACATTTGGCTTAAATTTCTAAAAAGGTGAAATGTATGGTTTTATTTCGTAACGTTTGTAAACGTTTGGATTGGTTTCGTAAACCAATCAAAACGTTTACAAACGTTACGAAACAAATCCAAACGATTAAAACGTTACGAAACATATCCAAACATTTCACCTTTTTAGCGATTTAAGCGAAATGTTTACAAACATTACAAAATAAATTCAATTGTTTCACATTTTTAGCGATTTAAGCCAAACGTTTACAAACGTTGCAGACAAATCCAAACGTTTAAAATGTTACGAAACAAATCCATACGTTTCCCATTTTTAGCGATTTAAGCCAAACATTTACAAATGTTACGAAACAAATCCAAACGTTTTCCCTTTTTATCGATTTAAGCCAAACGTTTAAAACGTTACGAAACCAATCCAAATGTTTAAAACGTTACGAAACCAATGCAAATGTTTAAAACGTTACGAAACAAATCCAAACCTTTCACCTTTTTAGCTATTTAAGCAAAAAATTTACAAACGTTATGAAACAAATCCAAACATTTCACCCTTTTAGCGATTTAAGCCGAACGTTTACAAACGTTACGAAACAAATCCAAATGTTTGACCTTTTTATCGATTTAAGCCAAACATTTACAAACGTTACAAAACAAATCCAAACTTTTCACCTTTTTTGTGATTTAAGCCAAACGTTAAAAACTTTACAAATGCAATCCAAATGTCTAAAACGTCACGAAACAAAACCAAACATTTCACCTATTTAGAGATTTAAGCCAAACGTTTTCAAACGTCACCAAACAAATCCAAATGTTTCACATTTTTATCGATATAAGGAAAACATTTAATGTGTTACGAAACCAATCCAAATGTTTAAAACGTCACAAAACAAAACCAAACGTTTCCCCTTTTTAACGATTTAAGCCAAACGTTTGCAAACGTCACGAAACAATTCCAAACATTTCACCTTTTTAGAAATTTAAGCCAAACGTTTACAAACGCTGCGAAACAAATCCAAACGTTTCACCTTTTTAGCGATATAAGCCAAACGTTTACAAACGTTACAAAACAAATCCAAATATTTCACCTTTTTAGCGATTTAAGCCAAACGTTTACAAATGTTACGAAATAAATCCAAACGTTTCACCTTTTTAGCGATTTAAGCCAAACGTTTACAAACGTTATGAAACAAATCCAAATGTTTCCCCTTTTTAGTGATTTAAGCGAAACGTTTAAAACGTTATGAAACAATTCGAAACATTTAAAAACGTTACCAAACAAATCCAAACGTTTCACCATTTTATGGATTTAAGTCAAAGGTTTAGAACTTTTAAAAACCAATCCAAACGTTTAAAACGTTACGAAACAAATTCAAACGTTTCATCTTTTTAGCGATTTAAGCCTAACATTTACAAACGTTATAAAACAAATCCAAACGTTTCCCCTTTTTAGCGATTTAAGCCAAACGTTTAAAACTTTACGAAATCAATCCAAATGTTTCACCTTTTTAGGGCTAATAATCATCAACGGTCCTCGACCTTTACCCTTAGCTTCCCTAAACCCCCTATACTTTCAAAAGCTTCGCTAAACCCCCCAATCTTTGTGGCAGCGCTTATTCACGGTACTTATGGACGATAATATCCCAACAAAAAAAATTTGGCGGCTGGCGGCGCAAAAAAAAAAAATTGACGGCGCCACATCATCATAAGTCCAAAAATATTCAAAAACCCCAAAACACCCTTAATTTAACCAAATCAAAATTAAACCAACACACCCTAATCTAATCTAACCAAACCCAAAACAGCCTAATCAAACAATCTGGCCAACAATCGCCGCCGGTCCGGCCACCACCTCCGCCACCTCCGGTCGCCACCTCCGGTCGCCACCTCCAATCGCCACCATCTGTTTTGTTATCTGTTCTTCAAGAACAGATTTCACATCTGTTCTTGAAGAACAGCTGTGATATGTTCTTAGAACAGATCTGGAAATCAGATATGTTCTAAGAACAGATTCGTTCGTCTTCTCAGACAAACTGAGAAGACGCGTTCGTCTTCTCAGTTCGTCTGAGAAAACGAACGCAGTCTTCTCAGATGAACTGAGAAGACTAACGCGTCTTCTCAGTTCGCCTGAGAAGACGGATCTGTTCTTAGAATAGATCTGTAGTTCTGTTCTTAGAACAGATCTGGGTTTCCAGATCTGTTCCAAGAACAGATGGTCGCCGGAGATGACGACCGGTGACTGTACCGGCGGCGGGTGGATGGTGGTTTGGTAAGTTTGGTTCGGTTTTCGTTTGGTTGGATCGAATATGATTGAGTTTTGGTTTGATTAGCTTATTTTATGTGTATTTGGGGCTTTCATTTTTTAAAAAAGAATTATGACATGTCAGATGATGTGGCGCCGCTAGCCGCCAATTGTTTTTTTGTAAGGGTGTTTTTGTCCATAAAAACCGTGAATGGCGCCGCCACAAAGGTTGGGGGGTTTAGGGAAGCTTTTGAAAGTATAGGGGGTTTGCGGAAGCTAAGGGTAAAGGTTGAGGACCGTTGATGATTATTAGCCCATTTTTAGTGATTTAAGCCAAACGTTTACAAACGTTACGAAACAAATCCAAACGTTTTGCCTTTTTAGCGAATTAAGCCATACGCTTAAAACTTTACGAAACCAATCCAAAGGTTTCACCTTTTTAGCGATTTAAGTCAAACGTTTACAAACGTTACGAAACAAATCCAAACGTTTCATATTTTTAGGGATTTCAGCCAAACGTTTACAAACGTTACGAAAAAAATCCAAACGTTTCCCCTTTTTAGCGATATAAGCCAAAATCTAAAATTTTATGAAACCAATCCAAACGTTTAAAACGTTACGAACAAATCCAAACGTTTCACTTTTTTAGGGATTAAAGCCAAACATTTACAAACGTTATGAAACAAATCCAAACGTTTCGCCTTTTTAGCAATTTAAGCCAAACATTTACAAACGATACGAAACAAATCCAAATGATTCATATTTTTATCAATTGAAGCCAAACGTTTACAAACGTTACGAAACCTTTCACCTTTTTAGCGATTTAAATCAAAGGTTTACAACGTTACGAAACAAATCCAAACGTTTCACCTTTTTAACGATTTATGCCAAACGTTTAAAACGTTACAAAACCAATCCAAACGTTTAAAACGTTACAAAATAAATCCAAATGTTTCACCTTTTTAGCAATTTAAGCCAAACGTTTACAAACGTTACGAAACAAATCCAAATGTTTCACCTTTTTAAAAATTTAAGCCAAAAGTTCACAAACGTTACGAAACAAAACCAAACGTTTCACCTCTTTAGCGATTTAAGCTAAACGTTTAAAACGTTATGAAACCAATCCAATCATTTAAAAAGTTATGAAGCAAATCCAAATGTTTCCACTTTTTTAAGCGATTTACGCCGAACGTTTAAAACAATACGAAACCAATCCACACGTTTAAAACGTTACGAAACAAATGTTACAAAACGTTACAAAACAAATATTACGAAACGAATCTCAACGTTTAACCTTTTTAGCAATTTAAGCCAAACGTTTACAAACGTTACAAAACAAAACCAAACATTTCACCTTTTTAGCTATTTAAGCCAAATGTTTACAAACGTTATGAAAAAAACCAAACGTTTCACCTTTTTGGACGTTTGGATTTGTTTGGTAACGTTTGTATACATTTGGCTTAAATTTCTAAAAAGGTGAAATGTATGGTTTTATTTCGTAACGTTTGTAAACGTTTGGATTGGTTTCGTAAACCAATCAAAACGTTTACAAACGTTACGAAACAAATCCAAACGATTAAAACGTTACGAAACATATCCAAACATTTCACCTTTTTAGCGATTTAAGCGAAATGTTTACAAACATTACAAAATAAATTCAATTGTTTCACATTTTTAGCGATTTAAGCCAAACGTTTACAAACGTTGCAGACAAATCCAAACGTTTAAAATGTTACGAAACAAATCCATACGTTTCCCATTTTTAGCGATTTAAGCCAAACATTTACAAATGTTACGAAACAAATCCAAACGTTTTCCCTTTTTATCGATTTAAGCCAAACGTTTAAAACGTTACGAAACCAATCCAAATGTTTAAAACGTTACGAAACCAATGCAAATGTTTAAAACGTTACGAAACAAATCCAAACCTTTCACCTTTTTAGCTATTTAAGCAAAAAATTTACAAACGTTATGAAACAAATCCAAACATTTCACCCTTTTAGCGATTTAAGCCGAACGTTTACAAACGTTACGAAACAAATCCAAATGTTTGACCTTTTTATCGATTTAAGCCAAACATTTACAAACGTTACAAAACAAATCCAAACTTTTCACCTTTTTTGTGATTTAAGCCAAACGTTAAAAACTTTACAAATGCAATCCAAATGTCTAAAACGTCACGAAACAAAACCAAACATTTCACCTATTTAGAGATTTAAGCCAAACGTTTTCAAACGTCACCAAACAAATCCAAATGTTTCACATTTTTATCGATATAAGGAAAACATTTAATGTGTTACGAAACCAATCCAAATGTTTAAAACGTCACAAAACAAAACCAAACGTTTCCCCTTTTTAACGATTTAAGCCAAACGTTTGCAAACGTCACGAAACAATTCCAAACATTTCACCTTTTTAGAAATTTAAGCCAAACGTTTACAAACGCTGCGAAACAAATCCAAACGTTTCACCTTTTTAGCGATATAAGCCAAACGTTTACAAATGTTACAAAACAAATCCAAATATTTCACCTCTTTAGCGATTTAAGCCAAACGTTTACAAATGTTACGAAATAAATCCAAACGTTTCACCTTTTTAGCGATTTAAGCCAAACGTTTACAAACGTTATGAAACAAATCCAAATGTTTCCCCTTTTTAGTGATTTAAGCGAAACGTTTAAAACGTTATGAAACAATTCGAAACATTTAAAAACGTTACCAAACAAATCCAAACGTTTCACCATTTTATGGATTTAAGTCAAAGGTTTAAAACTTTTAAAAACCAATCCAAACGTTTAAAACGTTACGAAACAAATTCAAACGTTTCATCTTTTTAGCGATTTAAGCCTAACATTTACAAACGTTATGAAACAAATCCAAACGTTTCACCTTTTTAGCGATTTAAGCCAAACGTTTAAAACTTTACGAAATCAATCCAAATGTTTCACCTTTTTAGGGCTAATAATCATCAACGGTCCTCGACCTTTACCCTTAGCTTCCCTAAACCCCCTATACTTTCAAAAGCTTCGCTAAACCCTCCAATCTTTGTGGCAGCGCTTATTCACGGTACTTATGGACGATAATATCCCAACAAAAAAAATTTGGCGGCTGGCGGCGCAAAAAAATAAAATTGACGGCGCCACATCATCATAAGTCCAAAAATATTCAAAAACCCCAAAACACCCTTAATTTAACCAAATCAAAATTAAACCAACACACCCTAATCTAATCTAGCCAACAACCGCCGCCGGTCCGGCCACCACCTCCGCCACCTCCGGTCGCCACCTCCAATCGCCACCATCTGTTTTGTTATCTGTTCTTCAAGAACAGATTTCACATCTGTTCTTGAAGAAAAACTGTGATATGTTCTTAGAACAGATCTGGAAATCAGATATGTTCTAAGAACAGATTCGTTCGTCTTCTCAGACAAACTGAGAAGACGCGTTCGTCTTCTCAGTTCATCTGAGAAAACGAACGCAGTCTTCTCAGACGAACTGAGAAGACTAACGCGTCTTCTCAGTTCGCCTGAGAAGACGGATCTGTTCTTAGAATAGATCTGTAGTTTTGTTCTTAGAACAGATCTGGGTTTCCAGATCTGTTCCAAGAACAGATGGTCGCCGGAGATGACGACCGGTGACTGTACCGGCGGCGGGTGGATGGTGGTTTGGTAAGTTTGGTTCGGTTTTCGTTTGGTTGGATCGAATATGATTGAGTTTTGGTTTGATTAGCTTATTTTATGTGTATTTGGGGCTTTCATTTTTTAAAAAAGAATTATGACATGTCAGATGACGTGGCGCCGCTAGCCGCCAATTGTTTTTTTGTAAGGGTGTTTTCGTCCATAAAAACCGTGAATGGCGCCGCCACAAAGGTTGGGGGGTTTAGGGAAGCTTTTGAAAGTATAGGGGGTTTGCGGAAGCTAAGGGTAAAGGTCGAGGACCGTTGATGATTATTAGCCCCTTTTTAGTGATTTAAGCCAAACGTTTACAAACGTTACGAAACAAATCCAAACGTTTTGCCTTTTTAGCGAATTAAGCCAAACGCTTAAAACTTTACGAAACCAATCCAAAGGTTTCACCTTTTTAGCGATTTAAGTCAAACGTTTACAAACGTTACGAAACAAGTCCAAACGTTTCATATTTTTAGGGATTTCAGCCAAACGTTTACAAACGTTACGAAAAAAATCCAAACGTTTCACCTTTTTAGCGATAGAAGCCAAAATCTAAAATTTTACGAAACCAATCCAAACGTTTAAAACGTTACGAACAAATCCAAACGTTTCACTTTTTTAGGGATTAAAGCCAAACATTTACAAACGTTATGAAACAAATCCAAACGTTTCGCCTTTTTAGCAATTTAAGCCAAACATTTACAAACGATACGAGACAAATCCAAATGATTCATATTTTTATCAATTGAAGCCAAACGTTTACAAACGTTACGAAACCTTTCACCTTTTTAGCGATTTAAGTCAAATGTTTACAACGTTACGAAACAAATCCAAACGTTTCACCTTTTTAACGATTTATGCCAAACGTTTAAAACGTTACAAAACCAATCCAAACGTTTAAAACGTTACAAAATAAATCCAAATGTTTCACCTTTTTAGCAATTTAAGCCAAACGTTTACAAACGTTACGAAACAAATCCAAATGTTTCACCTTTTTAAAAATTTAAGCCAAAAGTTCACAAACGTTACGAAACAAAACCAAACGTTTCACCTCTTTAGCGATTTAAGCTACACGTTTAAAACTTTATGAAACCAATCCAATCATTTAAAAAGTTATGAAGCAAATCCAAAAGTTTCCACTTTTTTAAGCGATTTACGCCGAACGTTTAAAACAATACGAAACCAATCCACACGTTTAAAACGTTACGAAACAAATGTTACAAAACGTTACAAAACAAATATTACGAAACGAATCTCAACGTTTAACCTTTTTAGCAATTTAAGCCAAACGTTTACAAACGTTACAAAACAAAACCAAACATTTCACCTTTTTAGCTATTTAAGCCAAATGTTTACAAACGTTATGAAAAAAACCAAACGTTTCACCTTTTTGGACGTTTGGATTTGTTTGGTAACGTTTGTATACATTTGGCTTAAATTGCTAAAAAGGTGAAATGTATGGCTTTATTTCGTAACGTTTGTAAACGTTTGGATTGGTTTCGTAAACCAATCAAAACGTTTACAAACGTTACGAAACAAATCCAAACGATTAAAACGTTACGAAACATATCCAAACATTTCACCTTTTTAGCGATTTAAGCGAAATGTTTACAAACATTACAAAATAAATTCAATTGTTTCACATTTTTAGCGATTTAAGCCAAACGTTTACAAACGTTACAGACAAATCCAAACGTTTAAAATGTTACGAAACAAATCCATACGTTTCCCATTTTTAGCGATTTAAGCCAAACATTTACAAATGTTACGAAACAAATCCAAACGTTTCACCTTTTTAGCGATTGAATCCAAACATTTAAAACGTTACGAAACAAATCAAAACATTTATAACGTTACGAAACAAAGCCAAACGTTTCGCCTTTTTAGCTATTTAAGCCAAAGTTTTAAAATGTTATGAAACTAATTCCAAGGTTTCACCATTTTAGCGATTTAGGGCAAATGTTTAAAACGTGTAATATCCCGTATTTTTAAATTATTTTTCTTATTTTTTTCCGTCAAGCTTTAAGTAATTTATTATTATTATTATATAATTTTATTTAATTATATTTTAGTCACTCGTTAATTCAATCGTGGCTCGATTCGTGTTTAGTATGTTTTAGTAAATTTTAAAAGAAAAGGAGAAATAAAAGGCAAAAGAAAAAGAGAAATTAAATGAAATATGAATAAGCCCATTACGTTGGCTATTCTTCTAATGCATGAAAACCCATTTTTTTTACAATTAAACAAGCCCACCGCTGTTATAAAATATGAATGAATAAACCATATTCATGTTGCATGAATATTGCAGCATATGAATTCTTCCAAACCCTACATATAATACGTTTATGTTTCACGTTTCTTAACCTAAATTTTCATACCTTTCTAAAAAACCTAGCCGCCATTCCTCTTTAACAATCTTCATCATTCCTCCATTTCAATCTGGTAAGTGTTCATGCTTGGTTTCGTTCATTGTTTCTTTATTCGATATCGTTTTCGTCGTTCGTAATTTACTTTGTTCTTGATGATAGTTTAAAATTCTGAGTAGGGTGTTGTTTGTTCATCTATTCCGTTTGTTCTCCATCGTCTCTACGTTTCGAATTCGATTAAGGAACGTAAAGATTCCTCCGTTCGTCGCCGTTTCGATTCGCCGTGTGATTACAATTTTGTTGCCGTTTGTTATAAATCATTTGCTGCAAATTTGCTTTTGTTATAGGCAAATCTTGTTGGATCAGACCTTAATCTTATTGTTGTTTTCATGGGGTGACGGTTCGGTCTGACTCATCGTTTTGTTCTTGATTTGGTGGCCGAGGGTTTCGGTTGTGGCGTTTGAATGTTGCTGTTACTTATCAATTTTGTGTGGCTTCTTTTCTTGATTCTCTAATAATTTATGTTATGTTTAATCATAATATGAATTATATTTGTTGATCATGGAATCTTTACTGATTCTTTTAGTAAGAATCCATCTATGTTTTGCTCATGATTGGATTTTTCGGTTTTGAGCATTCACTATTATTTGACATTGTGCTATCTTATGGAGTCTTTGAATTTACTAAGTTTTGATATCAAAATGTATATTACTATTGTTAAATTGTGGCTATTTCTAATTGAGTGATTCAAATGAGAAATTTTGGCATTGAAACATATTAACCATGATTTATCAAATTGTGTTATTATTGTCTAGGCCAATTGATGGCATTACTTGTTTTTATAAGTAATGTGAGTTTCTTTTATAAATTGAATTGTTTAATAATTATAATCTAAAATTGAGAATTTTTTTTATAATTCGAATTAATATAATTACTCGGGTAGTTATATTTAATTTTGTTTGATATGTCAATTTGGCTAATTTACAATTTAGCTCCTAAAGTTTCTAAAAACTTATTTAAATTTAGTTCTATCCATTAGTTTTGTTTGAGGATAACTTTTGGATTTTTGTTTGATTTATAATTTAGTAAATTGAGAATAAATAATTAATTTCGATTTCGAATATTAAATTTGGCTAAATTACAGTTTAGTCCCTAAACTTTTATAAACTTAAAATGGTTAAGTTTTAGTTGTAACTTGGGTTACTTGGATTTGAGGTTATTGAATTTTATTTTAAAAATACATTATTATTTTATCTAGTATTTTAATTTATAAACTCGGGTTTATAATTTAATAAATTTTTGGGCCGGGTTAGACTTTGGTCGCCCAACAATTGGGAAGAAGCTTGGTAGTTTAAATGACTCGGCTGACTCACTAAATTTATTTTAACTTGGGTTAAATTAAATTGTTTAATATATTAATCAAATTGTAATTTAATATATAATTTATTTGGTTCGATTTCTATAACTTGGGTTATAGATTTAATACGTTTTAATCTTATGTGTTCGATTATAAGTTGGCTTTGCTTTGTGTGTACTAGTCCTATGTGGTGTCTAGTACTCTCTAGAGTTAGGGTCTGATTTTAATTATGATATTAATATTTTATTTAGACCCGTCGACTGTTCGTACTTCAGAGGCGAACCAGAGTTAGGTGTTTATCATGATCACGTGGATTTAGCAAGCAGTGAGTTTATATCTCTATTTACCTCTTTATTAAGCAACTGTTTTATTTTGTATGTATATATGTATAAACAGCTTTTGAATTGTTTTCGTCATTGTGGATTTGATTTGGAACGTGCTACTCGATGGGCATCATCGGGACTGCGTGTGCACCGGTAATGATTATGGTATTGAGGTAGGTTTGAGATACGTCTCACCTTAATGAGGGCACCGGTGATACGTCTCCTGGGCTCACTATTTATTAAATGGTAGTCAGTGATCGGTTATTGAGATACGTCTCACCGACACGACAATGGATTTAGAATTGTGGTTTAGGTTTTCATTGATAATCCATAATGAAAATATTTTATTAAACGTTTTTAAGGTTTTTTTAACTTAATAAATGTAAATGGTTATATAAACTCTACTCAGTAAATCTGACCCCGTTTGTTTCCCAAATTTTCCAGGTTTATGATTTGAGCATTTGTCGATCTCCGTTTCTTCATTCTCGGAGGTTCTTTATTTTATTTCAGAAATAAGAATCGAACTATTTTAAACTCTTAGACCGCAGTAATATTATCAGATTATTCATGTTATAGTCTTACGTTTAGATTTTAGACTATTGTTTGTTGGATTGGTCCAACTATTATTTTATCAGCTTTGGCATGATTACATTGTTTATAATATTATATTATATTGCCATATTGTTGGAGATTATTTTGAGATAAGCGTACTTTAAATATATGCTGTTTATCTGTACTGCTAAATTAGGCTGAAGTCTCGGTTGCCCCCAAGCATGTGGGTTTATGCAGGTACATTGTTTTAAATGTGTTAAGTTGGTTATCTGCAAGGCTAGTTACGGGTTTTGGTACAACCATACCCATACCCTAGCGCAGGTCACGATTCATGAAATTGGGTCGTGACAAACTTGGTATCAGAGCTTTGGTTTCAAACCAAGGCCATTTGCATGCTTTGTGTTTAATCTGTTAAGTTGTTATTGAGTCATAGGTACTACTGCGGAATTAGGTTCATGTCTTGTCTTTGAAACATCATCTTTTGATTTTAAAACATTCTGCCTACACCGATAGGATTGTGTCGAGTCAGTCATTTTTATGTCTTGATTTGATGCTAATATTTCTGTTGTTGATGCTCTTTCGCTTGGGTGATTTTATTACTTTTGATTTCTCGGGAAATCTTATTTTGGTAATTTGCTTTAGTTGATGCTTGGGCATGATATTATTTTCTTATCATGTTGTTCATGCATTTCACTGGGTGATAAATTTTTGGCTGTTTAATGCCCTTAATAAAAATTGTTGACGTTGAATTATTTTGTGAGTACTTCTGGTTTTGGCCGAGAGGCTTGATTTTAAATGATGATATTTTGTCAGACTTGACATTGTTTCGAAATTGAATGATTTTTTTTTCTTTCTTCTGAAAAATCTTTTTCACGTTTGTGAATTACGTTGTTGGCCACGTATTGGTTTTAAACTGTCTTAAGAAAATTATTTTTGCCTAACTTGTGTTTAGACGCATATAGTTTAATGGGTACGTAGTCTGTACATGACACCCTAATATATTATTTCAGTAATTTCACCAGTGAAATGAAATCAGTACATTTCAAATTTTAAATTCGACTAAGGATTGAAAAAGGGGTTTGTTCTTTTTAAATAAAATTAATTTCTCGAATTCTTAAAATTAGAATGTTACGTCTAACTTGGTGTTTTCAAATGATTTTTTTGAAATAAAAATTTTTTTGAAAGGTGTTACAGTTTTGGTAATTTAATATTACTTTTGTAATTTTTACCATATTTGGTTGTCAACACTTTGGTGTTGTTGGCCTTATGCTCGATTTACTATTTTTGACTAAAACTTGTATTTTTAATAAGGTTGTAAAAAAAATTCATGACCTATTTTACTGTGTTATTACTTTTATCTCTCATGTTTGGTTAAATTGCCGTGGTAGTTATTGTTCTTGTTTGCTTCATTATGGAGAGTATCACGTGAGGATATTACTCGCTTATTTTGCTTCGGTATAGCTTTAGCGTTGGTATCGACATGCGTTTCAAACTTTTATTTAAACCTTGCGCTTAGTTTTGATGTTATAATTGTTTTAGCCGTATCTATCGTTTGAACTCTGGAAATTTAGGTGATTAATTTTGGTATCAATAAATTTGAGGAGCGACTCTTCGGATCAAGAGTAGATCATGTTTAAGAATCTATCTTTGTTTGAGGAAGGTGATTAGAGTTATATCACTCAGCACCGATTGGATAATTCTTCTTGTAAGTGTTTGCCTCGTGCGTTAAGTTTCGAGCATTAGGCGCATCTAGAAACGGGTCCGCTGTGGAAATTTGGAGTATCAAAATTTTTCTGCTTTCGGCATTCTGAAAGAGAATGTGGAAACTGTGTTTCGAGGTTGATCAGTGTAGTAATACACTAGTGTTTGCGTCAGGTAGATCGGTGAAATACCGAAACTGGTGGTGGGTCTTTAAAGGCGGTCATGTTGCTTTGTTGTGTTTGGAAAATCTTCAAATTGATTTGAGGTGGAACTCGTTTTTAGGTAAATTTTTAGTTTAGTTGTTGAATTGGGTTATTTCGTTAATGACGATGCATATTGGTGTACTAGGATAATGAAGATGGGCAAATATGTCAAGATGGACAAGTGCACGTCTCACAGAGTGTAATGTTTAGAAAATGTTTCGAAGCAAAATTGATTTCAAGTGTTAACTTGTTAAAGTAATTGAAATGTTTTTATCACGTAATTGTGCCCAGACATATCATGAACATGCATTTGAAATGCCACGAATAGGAAACTGAATTGAGCATTGAGTATGATCACTAATTAAAAAGAGAAAAAATAATTGATACTTACATTTAGTACATTCATCACGGCATTAAATTAGGGTTGAATGCAACTCTTCGGGGATGAGAGCTGTCATCACCCTGGCGCACAATTATGTAAAATAAATTTTATCAGTAAGGCTTTTCAAGAAAAAAAATGTTTTGTTATAAACTCACAAGTTATATTGTGAAAATGGTGCTTAAAAGCCGATAAATTTCAAACGATTTTAAATTTTTTTATCTGGTTGGTATCTAGATAAATACTCTGTGATGACGGTGGTAATTTAATTGAAATTGCATTGTAAGGATTTATTTGATATTGTTGGAGTATTTATATTTAGTAAAGAGGAGCTATGGTTATAAGGTTGCACTCGAGGTTTAGTTGTGGTAAGTGGGGAAAAATATTGATTTTGGATAAAAAAAATTGTGTCTGCTTAGAGTATATAATTCGAGGATTGTTGATTTAAAGAAATTTTTGTTATGCTCTACGTGTGTTTTTACACTAACTTAAAAGAAATTTTGTTTTTACATATTCGATTTTTGTTTTAAAAAAAAAATTTGATACTGGTATGAAAATTATTTCGCAAACGAAGAGATTCTTATTTCAAAGATTTATCTTTTAGAAAAGTGATAAAATTTTATCAGCTTTGATTAAAAATGAATTGTAATTTTTCTTAAAATGAACGATTTTATAAAAATTGTTAATATATTTTGAAAGTAAAGTTCTATGGTGATTTCTAATTGAGAGTGTTTTTATTTTGTTGATGCGTTTGCGAAATTAGAGGATTTTTCAACGAGTTAATTATTTTCAGTTGGAAATGAAATTAAACTTGAGGTGCTAGTAATTTCAAATTAAAGGCGGATGGTGCTATTATATATTTGTGTTTACGGAAAGCGTTTTCTAGGAAAATTTTATTTTGACCCCAACCAATAAACTGATTGAATTCGATCTGATCTAAATGATCTTCTGTAGGATTAGAGGTTATAGTGGTTGATAAAAAAAAATTTGGAGAACGGAAAATTTTATTGTCAGAAGTTTAAATTTTGTATTCCTTAGATTTTCATGTGTTTTCTTACATCTTAGTTTGCGAAGTTGATGATATTGTCGAACTAATCTTAGTTAGTTAAACCGAGACGATAACAGTGGTATTTAGTTTTCGTCGTTATTTTGTGAGAGCATATTCGATTAGAGTGACGTTTTGTTTTGCTTAACCTTTTCATATGAGGTAATTGGTGCTATAACCACTAAGTGATATAGTGCTTAGGCGTTAAGTGATGTAAGATTAATTCCAGTAAGAGTGTCTGTGTGTATCGAGTTGTAGTATTGGAGTTTGGCTTAGTATGATCATGATTTGAATTTTGGGATTTGTTTCTACACTTGTAGTATTGCTTTGGTAGTCTATAAGACTTGAGCCTGTAATTTTTGAAATTTTCCTCGTATAGCGTGTTGGTTATTCCCGGTTGGAAAATAAATTTTAATTTCTTCACACGTGGTGTTTGAAAAGTCATTTGAATTACCAAATTGTTGATCTCAATTTTTTATTTTTTTTGCGTATGCGTGTGGTAATCATTCGAGTTTTCGAGTCAGTTTTAAATTCGAAGTCGTATTTTAATATGTTAGGAATAATGTAACACCCTATATATTTTCACCGTGTTTTTGATTAAATTATGTTTCGTTCGCTTTGACTCTCCTCAGTTTTCATTGTGGTAGAATTATCTTTAGGTGAGAGTTTGTTTAATCTATCGAGATTGCGGTTGAGCTCTGCTTAAGTTGAATTAAGCGGTTCTTATTTTGTTTCTGTTGAGTTGTTACCTGGTCGTAAAGTGTTTTTAAAATCAGAAATTTTTACGCGTAGTTGTTTCTTTCGTTCCATTGAGTACGCGTTGCTCCGTACTTTCGAGTCACGTGTGATTTTGTACGTGCTATAGTTCACTTTATATTATTTTGGTTGTGATAAATACGAGGGCGAATTTTTAATAAGTTGGGGAGGATGTAATATCCCGTATTTTTAAATTATTTTTCTTATTTTTTTCCGTCAAGCTTTAAGTAATTTATTATTATTATTATATAATTTTATTTAATTATATTTTAGTTGCTCGTTAATTCGATCGTGGCTCGATTCGTGTTTAGTATGTTTTATTAAATTTTAAAAGAAAAGGAAAAATAAAAGGCAAAAGAAGAAGAGAAATTAAATGAAATATGAATAAGCCCATTACGTTGGCAATTCTTCTAAGAGGAAATTACGTCCTTTACATCATTTTTCAAATTATTTGTAAATATACTCTCCTAAGTTTACCAATTACAAGCGTGCTCCTTTTTAAAGTTTTGTTTCCAGATTTACGTGTTTTTATTTCTTCTTTGTCAAGCACTAACCTAATCTGTCTATAACTAATAACTATTCTATTCTTTTCTGTTTGACTTTGTCTTTATAACATTTATAAAATTCACAAAAATCCACCATCTGGTCATCCATACCTTTCATTGCACATTTTTTAATTGAATATTTCACCATTCTCTTAAATATTTCCTACTAGACAATACCATAATTTTAGATGGTGGAAATTTATGTATTTAATTTTAGACATTTATTTTTAAAATAAAAAATTCGATATCATCTTATGAAGACATTTGTTATTTGTTATTAGACACTTGTCTTTTAACATAAATATTGTTATTTTTATTGTTTAATTGTATTATTTAATTTTCTTAAAATGAATTGTATTCATAAGAGCATATATATTTTTATCTTTCATAAATAATTGTTTTCTATAAATATTTTATAATTTATCATTTATAAATAGACATTTTTCATTTAAAATATTTTATTCTTTTTAGTTAGTTTTAAAAAAAAAACATTATCTATGTTATTTTATAAAGATTTTTTGTGCCATATCAATGATATTAATAGAAATTATAATTTATTATATAGTTCAAAAGCAACAAGTTATATAATGTAATTTTCCCTAATTTTTTAAAAAATTATATTAAATTTAATTGCATTTCAGTTTTGATTGCTCGATGGTTGATTTTAACTAATGAGCTGTTGAAAAGAAACTATTAAACAACTAAAATTCTATAATAAGCTACTTAGAAACTAAAAGTAAATAAATACAAATTAAAGTATATAATATTTTTAATTATTATAATAGTTGAATAATAATAATATCATATCATTGCATGAATTTGTAATGACATTACAAAAAACTACTCAACATATAATTTTAATATCATTTATTATAAAAATATAGCGTCATTTCTATATATTTTTATTATTATATTCATATGTTCTACATATACTGTATAAAGTTGTTTTCATCTACATAAATTTAACTTTTTAGAAATTATCTTTGATTTTTTTTATATTATTCAAATAAAAAATATATCAATATCATATGTTATAACATAAAATAAAATTAGAAGATAGACTACATTATTTTTGAAAAAGAAAAATAATATTTGTTAAAAGATTGTATTTATATTCAAACATTGTAAAAATTAACTCACCGACTAAAAACCAATCAAAATAAAAGCACAATACAACTAGCATGAAGATCAATTAAAGAGCAACAAACGAGCTACCAATAAGCTACCAATAATTAACCATTTAACTACCAATAATCAACCAAAGAGCAACAGTAACAAGCTATCAAAAATAACTAAATAAAATTGATGAGCAATTAAAATCAACCAACAATCAACAAATATTCAATAAAAAAATATTTTTCAAGTATTGTAATACAAGATACTATAGAAATGTTATTTCCTAAAATGTGTAATCTCTAGTTTCTAAGTGTTTTTATTTTATGTATCCGAAAAGTTAAAATTTAAAAAATATTTAACCAAAAAGTCAAATATATATTCAGAGCACTAAATTAAGTTTAAATCGTCTATTTAGGTATTTTATTGAACATGTTATATACATTATAAGAAATTAATCTAGATGCATAATAAATAAAAATCTACAATGATATTATTTTATTTACTATAATTTTAATATAATCAATATTGAAGTTTACAATGTTATATTGGTGAATCTTCATTGAGCATATATTGCTTTATTGATATTTTCTAGTAGTAATGGTTCATATCAACGAGATATAACTCAAGTTATATAAACGTTGGACAACTTTTTGTTAAAATTATGGGTTCAATTTTTTTTAACAAACGCTCTCACTCTCCAATTATTAAAAAAGAAAAAAAATAGTTATGATTCATAAAATTTACTATATTATTTTTAAAATAAGTAAAATTTATTAAATCTATTTTAAATTCTATTAGAATTAAAAATATTAAATTAAATTTTGAAATGTGCAATTTTTTTTAAATTATACTAAGATATTTTAAATATTTAAAAGAAAATTAATAATATACATACAAAAATATTCTAATAAAATTGATATTTATTTTTATTTTTTTAATAATTATGAAGAAAGAGTACTTGGAGAAGGAATTAAAGACACAACTTTAATATAATGATGTTTTAGTTAAATTAATATAACTTACAAAGTATTTTTATTTTTTAATAATTATTTAAGAATTTTAATATATAAAAAACAGTCAAATACGTTAAAAGATAAGTCAACTAATTTATTAGTATCATGTAAACAAGATCATTATCTTCTATAAAATAATTTATTAGTTTATAAAATAAGTTTGGAAGCAACATTGGTATTGGTCAAGATTTGTTACTGATGATGAAGGTTATGGCAATGGAAAGCTTGAAATGGGAAAGACAGGCCAATTACCAAAGAATGTTTAATCTTGTATGCTTTATTTAATTTTTTTGTTTTGATTAGAGGTACATAGTAATGATTTCAGAATCAAAATTATATTTGTTTCTCAAACTACAAAGTATTTTTATGCAATGAAAAGTTCAAAGTATAGTTTGGTATTTTCAGAATTATATTTGTTGGCATGTGAATTATTGGCTTATTGATAAATTGAATTTTGATTTGAATGAAAAGAAAAATATATCCTTTCTCAGAATTGGACCTAATAATTTAGCCATTATGTTGATTAGGCTCAATAATTATAATTTTTTGGTGCATATTTTCTGGAGACATCATCATAGACAATTTCCTTGCTTAGTACTCAATAAATTTGGAAATATAAGTTGCTTCCATTCATTGGAGCTTATACTTTTATTCATTTTCTCACTTTTTAAAAATTTCTCATGGTTGAGACTGCTAGACTAGAGGTATAAATGTAAATAAATTAGGCCATTCATGAACCACCAAAGATCGACTCGAACAAAAAGAATTTAAAATCAGCTGAGAAAATCAAATTGGATTTGAATATCAAATAATCCGTGAGGCTCGCTAGTTAAGCAAATTTAAGTGAGAGTGTTATACTAAAATAATAGTACAGTAATAATTAATTTTCTTGTAATATTAATATTTAATACCTCCAAGTTTTTTTTATGAATAATAATACCTCCAAGCTTAAGTGTATATTATTTTAATTGATTAAATTTCATATCTAATAGTAGGCTTTTTTAAATGCATCACATAGTTATTATTTTTATTAAATATGATCTTACTCATAATTATTCGAATTTGATTAATCTGGATGTTAATTGAGTTCATATTAAAAAAATTAAGTTCAATCGAATTTGATTTGAAATTGAAACTTGTATAATATTTCCATGCTCGAGTTTAAACTGGGCAGATCTCGAACTCGACTAATATAATATTTTCATGCTCGAATCTAAATTTGGCATTAACTCGAACTCGACCAGTTTTATGCTCTTATGCTTGACCTTAAAGTGTTTGAACTTGAACCAAATGCTTGTATGGTGGCGCTTGAGCTAAAATTAGAGGCTTCCTATAATAAATGGACTAACTTTGTTCATATGTAATATAATCACAATGTATGTACAGTTGCAAAGATGAGAATTAAAAAAGCGTAAAAATGCTAACTTTTCACTTGAGGAGTATAAATGAAAAGCAGTGGAGTAAAACGAGTGTATATGTAGATAACCCTTCTTCTAATGCATGAAAACCCATTTTTTTTACAATTAAACAAGCCCACCACTGTTATAAAATATGAATGAATAAACCATATTCATGTTGCATGAATATTGCAGCATATGAAGTCTTCCAAATCCTATATATAATACGTTTCTGTTTCACGTTTCTTAACCTAAAATTTCATACTTTTCTAAACAACCTAGCCGCCATTTCTTTTTAACAATCTTCATCATTCTTCCATTTCAATCCGGTAAGTGTTCATGCTTGGTTTCGTTCATTGTTTCTTTATTCGATATTGTTTTCGTCGTTACTACTAGAAAACAGCCATTTAGCGAAGGATTTTGCCATCGCTAAATGGCCAAATTCCGTCGCTAAAAGTGTTTAGCGACGGATTAGCGACAGACAACGTCCGTCGCTATATATTCGGTCACAAACAAAATTTACGACGGGACGAAAAAATTTTCGACGGATTTTTAAAAATTTAGCGACGCATTTAAATCTGTCACTAATTTTTTTTTTAAAAAATCTTAATTAAAATTCTAAAATGTAATATCATTTAAACGGTTGTCAACCATCACTAACCCACCCGCGATAGACCACACACTGTCACCGACCCACAATTTTCGTAGACTTGCCAACTTTCCAGTAGGTCACCCATCCTCTCATTACTCCACCCATATCTCTTTAACCATAGAGTTCCCTCGCGCGTAGCTCCATTTTACCCAACTTATATTTTTGTTACATATCGATGTGTTTTATATTTAAATATAACTAAAAAGAAAAAATATTTACTCCCACACTTTATTCCAGCATAATAATTAATTTTATATAATAATTAATGCAATATAATAATTAATTTATTTTTTAATAATTTTATTATATAAAAATAATTAATAATTATTTTTTAAATAATTAAATAATAAATAATTTTTTTTAATTTTTTAGTAAATAAATAAGAAATAATTTTTTTATAAAAAGTAATCATATTTTCAAAAACAAATTAATAATATTTTTTTAGTTAATTAAATTTTAGCGACGGATTTCATAATCCGTCGCTAAACTCGTCTCTAAAATTGACGAGAATTATTTCGGCAATTTTAGTGACGGATTTAGTGACGGAATTTGAATCCGTCATTAAATCCGTCATTAAAATTGGCGGGAAAATTCCCGCCAATTTTAACGACCGAAAATCCGTGGCTGTATTTGGCGGGATAACTCCCGCCAATAATTTGATGAGATTAGCGACGGATTCAAAATCCGTCGCTAAATGTAATTTTAGCGACGGATTTTGAATCCGTCACTAAAATCCGTCGCTAAAAGCAGAATTTCTAGTAGTCGTAATTTGCTTTGTTCTTCATGATAGTTTAAAATTCTGAGTAGGGTGTTGTTTGTTCATCTATTCCGTTTGTTCTCCATCGTCGCTACGTTTTGAATTCGATTAAGGTACGTAAAGATTCCTCCGTTCGTCGCCGTTTCGATTCGCCGTGTGATTACAATTTTGCTGCCGTTTGTTATAAATCATTTGCTGCAAATTTTCTTTTGTTATGGGCAAATCTTGTTGGATCAGACCTTAATCTTATTGTTGTTTTCATGGGGTGACGGTTCGGTCTGACTCATCGTTTTGTTCTTGATTTGGTGGCCGAGGGTTTCGGTTGTGGCGTTTGAATGTTGCTGTTACTTATCAATTTTGTGTGGCTTCTTTTCTTGATTCTCTAATAATTTATGTTATTTTTAATCATAATATGAATTATATTTGTTGATCATGGAATCTTTACTGATCCTTTTAGTAAGAATCCATCTATGTTTTGCTCATGATTGGATTTTTCGGTTTTGAGCATTCACTATTATTTGACATTGTGCTATCGTATGGAGTCTTTGAATTTACTAAGTTTTGATATCAAAATGTATATTACTATTGTTAAATTGTGGCTATTTCTAATTGAGTGATTCAAATGAGAAATTTTGGCATTGAAACATATTAACCATGATTTATCAAATTGTGTTATTATTGTCTAGGCCAATTGATGGCATTACTTGTTTTTATAAGTAATGTGAGTTTCTTTTATAAATTGAATTGTTTAATAATTATAATCTAAAATTGAGAATTTTTTTTATAATTCGAGTTAATATAATTACTCGGGTAGTTATATTTAATTTTGTTTGATATGTCAATTTGGCTAATTTACAATTTAGCTCCTAAAGTTTCTAAAAACTTATTTAAATTTAGTTCTATCCATTAGTTTTGTTTAATGATAACTTTTGGATTTTTGTTTGATTTATAATTTAGTAAATTGAGAATAAATAATTAATTTCGATTTCGAATATTAAATTTGGCTAAATTACAGTTTAGTCCCTAAACTTTTATAAACTTAAAATGGTTAAGTTTTAGTTGTAACTTGGGTTACTTGGATTTGAGGTTATTGAATTTTATTTTAAAAATACATTATTATTTTATCTAGTATTTTAATTTATAAACTTGGGTTTATAATTTAATAAATTTTTGGGCCGGGTTAGACTTTGGTCGCCCAACAAGTGGGAAGAAACATGGTAGTTTAAATGACTCGGCTAACTCACTAAATTTATTTTAACTTGGGTTAAATTAAATTGTTTAATATATTACTCAAATTGTAATTTATTATATAATTTATTTGGTTCGATTTCTATAACTTGGGCTATAGATTTAATACGTTTTAATCTTATGTGTTCGATTATACGTTGGCTTTGCTTTGTGTGTACTAGTCCTATGTGGTGTGTAGTACTCTCTAGAGTCAGGGTCTGATTTTAATTATGATTTTAATATTTTATTTAGACCCGTCGACTGTTCGTACTTCAGAGGCGAACCAGAGTTAGGTGTTTGTCAGGATCACGTGGATTTAGCAAGCAGTGAGTTTATATCTCTATTTACCTCTTTATTAAGCAACTGTTTTATTTTGTATGTATATATATATAAACAGCTTTTGAATTGTTTTCGGCATTGTGGATTTGATTTGGAACGTGCTACTCGATGGGCATCATCGGGACTGCGTGCGCACCGGTAATGATTATGGTATTGAGGTAGGTTTGAGATACGTCTCACCTTAGTGAGGGCACCGGTGGAAGATACGTCTCCTGGGCTCACTATTTATTAAGTGATAGTCGGGGATCGGTAATTGAGATACGTCTCACCGACACGACAATGGATTTAGAATTGTGGTTTAGGGTTTCATTGATAATCCATAATGAAAATATTTTATTAAACGTTTTTAAGGTTTTTTTAACTTAATAAATGTAAATTGTTATATAAACTCTACTCAGTAAATCTGACCCCGTTGTTTTACCAATTTTTCCAGGTTTATGATTTGAGCATTTGTCGATCTCCGTTTCTTCATTCTCGGAGGTTCTTTATTTTATTTCAGAAATAAGAATCGAACTATTTTAAATTCTTAGACCGCAGTAGTATTATCAGATTATTCATGTTATAGTCTTACCTTTAGATTTTAGACTATTGTTTGTTGGATTGGTCCAACTATTATTTTATCAGCTTTGGCATGATTACATTGTTTATGATATTATACTATTTTGCCATATTGTTGGAGATTATTTTGAGATAAGCGTACTTTAAATATATGCTGTTTATCTGTACTGCTAGATTAGGCTGAAGTTTCGGTTGCCCCCGAGCATCTGGGTTTATGCAGGTACATTGTTTTAAATGTGTTAAGTTGGTTATCTGCAAGGCTAGTTACGGGTTTTAGTACAACCATACCCATACCCTAGCGCCGGTCACGATTTATGAAATTGGGTCGTGACAAAACGTTACGAAAAAATCCTAACGTTATATCTTATTAGCGTAAGCCAAACGTATAAAACATTACGAAACAAATCCAAATGTTTAAAACATTACGAATCAAATCCAAACGTGTAAAACGTTACGAAACCAATCCAAACTTTTAAAACGTTACGAAACCAATCCAAATGTTTACAAACATTACGAAACAAATCCAAACGTTTCGCCTTTCTAGCGATTTAAGCCAAACGTTTACAAACTTTACGAAAGAAATCTAAACGTTTACCCTTTTTAGCGATTTAAGCCAAACATTTACAAACGCTACGAAACAAATCCAAACGTTTCACCTTTTTAGCGATTTAAGCCAAAGGTTTACAAACGTTACAAAACAAAATTCAAATGTTTCGCCTTTTTTTCGATTTAAGCCAAACATTTACAAACGTTACGAAGCAAATCCAAACATTTTACCTTTTTAGCAATTTAATCCAAACGTTTACAAACGTTACAAAACAAAACAAAACGTTTCTCCTTTTTAGCGATTTAAGAAAACATTTATGAACGTTGCAAAACCAATCCAAATGTTTAAAACGTTACAAAACAAATCCAAACGTTGCACCTTTTTATCGATTCAAGCCAAACATTTACAAACATTACGAACAAGTCCAAACGTTTCACATTTTTAGCAATTTATGCCAAACGTTTACAAACGTTACGAAACAAATCCAAACGTTTCCCCTTTTAAGCCAAACGTTTGCAAACGTTACGAAACAAATCTAAATGTTTCACACTTTTAGCGATTTAAGCTAAACGTTTACAAACGTTTGCAAAAGTTACGAAACAAATCTAAATGTTTCACATTTTTAGCAATTTAAGCTAAACGTTTACAAACGTTACGAAACGTGTAACCTTTTTAGCGATTTAAGCCTGTAATATCATGTGTTTTTCCGTCATGGTTTCGTTGTGTTTCCGACTTAGCAAGCGTGACACTTTGTTTTGGGTTTGAGTTTTATCTTATATGTGTCGCATGTGTCGTGTGAGTTTTCGATGGCGATTTGATTTGTATTTGGTTTATAATCGATGATGTATTCGTGTACCTTCTGAATTTGACATGTTTTGAGAAAACATGCATATCTCCCAATGTAACTGTTGGATCGGGCTCATTTTTGGATATGTTGTGCCAAAGAAACAGGTGAACATTGGATCAAAAATTGAGGAGCGTTGGAGTGCACGATGGGCCATCGCTCCTCGCAACACGCCCCATTTGTTTTCTGCGCCTAGTGAAGGCGCGATGGGACTAACGCGCCTCGCATCGCGCCTTCCATCGCGCCTCACCTGTAATTTTATGTCGGGGCCTATAAATAGACCCTTTATTCGACCCATATCAGCCTCCACTTATTTTATAAACGCTAGGCACTTAAAAACTCTCTGCAATACGAATTCCCTTGCTATCTCTCACGTTCTTGGATTCGGTAAGCGATTTTAACACTCCGTTCTTCGTTAAATAAATTCCTTATCGCGTATATCGATTGTTAACTTATTCGAACCCTTTTTCCAGCGTATAGTGGATATTGATTTACTGTTTCCTTTCAATCCTTACGTCGATATCGATTCATTACGGTATGTGTTGCAATCCTTTAAGTTTTTATGTAGAGATTCGCGTGCTAATTCGATAGATTGTGTTCTATTGTTTTGTACCTATGTTGTGGCTGATTTGATCTCTGAAACGCTTAGCCTAATCTCTAACAGGGTGCATACGATTGAATTATCATGCTATAACATTTAGATTTAAATGTTGATTATTGGGTTAAGGTGCTAGGTTGTTCGTATGATTATGGCTCGGTTAATTCGATGTTTTATCAATGTAAAAGAGGGCTGGAAATTTTTATTAAAGGTTGATCTTATGTGTTTGAATCAATGTTACATCTTTTGGCATGCTTAGTAAATCATAGGATGATTGGTTGGCTTGTAAATGCATAATTTCACCTTGTTTATGTGTTGAGTACATTTCAACGATATAGTTGATGTCCATATTCGTATTAAGACTGTTTTGTATCATTATTGGCATGTTGCCATGTTGGCATTGCTTGGTTGTGAATTACTTTATTTGTGTTGTTTCACTTTTGTAGTCAAGTTCATGTTGTGGTTAAGTTGTGGTTTGAATCTTGTTTCAAATCTGAATTTAACGTTTAAATGGATGATTTAATCCTTTTTGGTTCATTTAAAATAAGTTTAACATACTTATGTTGGTATGGTGTGATTTGCCGATTGTTGGCTAAACGATGGATTGTGTGTTCTTGTTTATTTAAAAGACAATACTTTTCATTCAAGTTATTTAGAATGTAAACTTGGGTTTTATTTTGGTTTAACTTTGGGTTGGGTTTGACTATGGTCGCCCAACAAGTGGGAAGAAGCTTGGTAGTTTTGATAACTCGGCTGACTCAATGGTATGGATTTAAACTTGGGTTATTTAAAACTGTTTTCTGAATTATTCAAATTGTGTTTTTGTAATACCCCGTAAAAATTTCAAAAATTTTCCGATGAGTTTTTAGTACAAATCCGATTCGTTTTCGATTTCGGTGTTTTCGTTTGTTGTCCGAGTAAATTTGGATTGGTTAAAATTTTAAATTGGTTTGTTTAATTTTTTTTTTTAAAAAAGAAAAAAAAATATATAAGTACTTCTTGTTTTGCTTATGGGTCTCAAACGAGACCCTTAACGCAAAACTGAGGTCTCGTACGAGACCCTTTCTGATTTAGGGCTTTCTCGTACGAGACTGAGTGTCTCGTACGAGACCCTTTGGTTTTGCCAAGGCACATCCATGCCTCAGCTCAGGTGTCTGCTCCTCTATTTAAACGTGTTTGTTCACGTTTCTTCTAACTCCTAAACCTAATATCGTTTTCATCGTTTAAAACAATCTCAGCCTCCATTCCTCCTTAGTAGAAAAATCTGAACTCATTCAAATCATCTCAATCCGGTAAGCTTCACACCTCTCCTTTTCATTATTCGTTTCGTTATCGTTTTGTTACGTTCTTAATTCGCATCCCTCACGTTATTGTGGATTTCAGAGTTTCATTGCTACGTTACATCAGTAATCGACATCCATCATAATCTCTACGTTTCGTAACCGATTAAGGTACGTAGAAATCCTTCGTTCATTGCCGTTCCGTTTCGCCGTCTCGAATACATGTTGCTGCCGACTCATTTTATGTTGCTTCTGCCATTTACTTGCAAATCAAGTATTGAATGTTGTAGTTAAATTTTGGCTTAAGTTTTATATCGTTTCATCGTTGTTTTGATTCCGCCATGCCAATGTTATGTCAATGCCATGTTCTTGAGTCTGCTAAATGTTGAATGCCGAAGTTATAGATCTTGGTAGTTGGTTTGATTCCTCTATGATTAGGAACAGATAGTCTGATTTGTAATAGCATTGATTATGGTTTGAAATTGTTATTGTTAATGAGTTCAAGTGATGATTTAGGCGGGAATGATTTATACAGAAGCTTGAATTTGTTTGGTAAGGAAGAAGATGGCTTAATGACCACTTTAATCATTAAAGTATTTTGTTTAAATCAAATAGATACTCCAAGTTAGTTTAGTGTTAATTAACTTGGTAAATAACTTTTATATTGTTTCGATTTAAATTGGAAAAATTGGAATCGATATTGATCTTATAATTAATTTAATTACTCTGGTAATTAAATTTTATTTTAATTAAAATGTCAATTTGGCTAATTTAGATTTACCCCTAAATATTTATTCAAGTTAAATTTTATCTATAGGATAACTTTTGGATTGTTATTTGTTTTATAAATTACTAAATTGAAGAAGAGTAATTAAATTTAATTTCGAAAATCAAATTGGCTAAAGTACAGTTTAGTCCCTAATTGGCTAGAGTACAGTTTAGTCCCTAAACTTTTATAAACTTAAAATAGTTAAGTTTTGGTTGTAATTTGGGTTACTTGAATTATATGATATTGAATTCTATTTTTAAATAGATAACTATTTTATTAAATATTTTACTTTATAAACTCGGTTTTATAATTTAATGAAGTTTTGGTTTGGGCTAGACTATGGTCGCCCAACAAGTGGGAAGAAGCTTGGTAGTTTTAAATAACTCGGCTGACTCACTGATATGAATTTTAACTTGGGTTAAATTAAGTTGTTTAATAAATTACTCTAATTGTAATATATATAACTTATATGATTTGTACTTTATAACTTGGGTTATATTTGGATTGTATTTAATATAAGTGTTTATTAAAGGTGGCTTAGTATTGCGTTGTGCTAGTCCTATGCGGTGTCTACTACTCTTTAGAGTTAGGGTCTGATTTTAATTATGATTTTAATATTTTATTTAGACCCGTCGACTGTTCGTACTTCAGAGGCGAACCAGAGTTAGGTGCTTGTCAAGATCACGTGGATTTAGCAAGCAGTGAGTTTATATCTCTATTTACCTCTTTATTAAGTAATTATTATATTTTGTATATATATGTATAAACAGCTTTTAAACTGTTTTTCGGCATTGTGGATTTGATTTGGAACATGCTACTCGATGGGCATCATCGGGACTGCGTGCGCACCGGTAATAATTATGGTATTGAGGTAGGTTTGAGATACGTCTCACCTTAGTAAGGGCACCGGTGGAAGATACGTCCCCTTGGCTCACTATTTATTAAGTGATAGTCAGAGATCGGTTATTGAGATACGTCTCACCGACACGACAATGGATTTAGAATTGTGGTTTAGGGTTTCATTGATAATCCATAATGAAAATGTTTTATTAAACGTTTTTAAAGGTTTTTAACTTAATAAATGTAAATGGTTATATAAACTCTACTCAGTAAATCTGACCCCGTTGTTTTCCCAAATTTTCCAGGTTTATGATTTGAGCATTTGTCGATCTCCGTTTCTTCATTCTCGGAGGTTCTTTATTTATTTCAGAAATAAAGAGTCGAAATATTTTAAACTCTTAGACCGCAGTAGTAGTTTCATATTATTCATGTCTTACCCTTACGTTTATAGTTTTGACTATTGTTTGTTGGATTGGTCCAACTATTATTTTATCAGCTTTGGCATGATTACTTTGTTTATGATATTATATTATATCGCCATAATGTTAGAGATTATTTTGAGATAATCGTACTTTATATATATGCTGTTTATCTGTACTGCTAGATTAGGCTGAAGTCTCGGTTGCCCCCGAGCATGTGGTTTTATGCAGGTACATTGTTTTAAATGTATTAAGTTGGTTATCCGCGAGGCTAGCTACGGGTTTTGGTACAACCATACCCATACCCTAGCGCCGGTCACGATTCATGAAAATGGGTCGTGACAAACTTGGTATCAGAGCTTTGTTTTCAAACCAAGGCCTTTGAAATGTTAAGTGTTTATTGTTTGGCATGTTAAGTGGTTAATTTGCCCTAGGAACTACTGCGGAATTAGGATTCGAGTCTTGTCTTTGAAACGTCATCTTTTTTTTTCAAAACTTTCTGCCAACACCTATAGGAATGTCGTGAGTCAATTATGTCTGTTAAATACTGTATTGCTTGATATATTCTTATTTTCACTTGGGTGAATAAATTTTTATCGTTGTTGATTTCTCGGGAAATCTTAATTGGTGCTTGTTCTATTTCATGTTTGGGTATGAAATTTGCTGTGTTATTTAAAATTGTTCTTGTTTCATTCTTAGGAATGAATACTCGTACTCGTGCTGCGGCTTAGCAAAATGCTGAGGCTGATGACGCGATCTCTATGGAGGTGGATCAGAATGAACCAGAGGTTCATGCTGGTAGAGGACTAGCAGGCAGAGGCCCAGCTGGTCGGCTATCTGCAGCCACTACCTATTCTAGAGTGGAAGCGGGAGCGGATTGCCATGGACTTTGTTGTTGGTTTACCACGTACTCGACAGGGGTACGATTCCATCTGGGTAATAGTTGACCGTATGACTAAGTCATCTCATTTCCTTCCGATCAAGGTTTCATATCCTGCTTCGAAGTTGGCTCAGTTGTACATCGACAGGATTGTCAGTTTGCATGGAGTACCAGTTTCGATTGTTTCTGATAGAGGTTCCGTTTTCACTTCGAGGTTCTGGAAAGCGTTACAGGAGTCTTTGGGTTCTTGTTTGGACTTCAGTACAGCTTTTCATCCTCAGACTGACGGTCAGTCTAAGAGGACTATTCAGACATTGGAAGATATGCTCAGGATGTGCATTCTTGATTTTCAGGGTAGCTGGGATACTCATTTTCCATTGATTGAGTTTTCCTACAACAACAGTTACCATGCGAGCATTGAGATGGCACCTTATGAGGCTTTGTACGGACGCAAGTGTCGATCTCCTATCTGCTGGGAAGAGGTCGGCGAGCGGAAGTTGTCTGGTGCTGAGATTATTCAGATTACCTCAGAGAAGGTACCGTTGATAAAACGGAGGTTGGAGACAGCTTTAAGTCGGCATAAGAGTTATGCAGATCCGAAGAGGAAAGACATCGAGTTTCAAGTGGGAGACTTTGTGTTTCTTCGGGTTTCGCCTATAAAAGGCGTGGTTCGTTTTGGTGTCAAGGGAAAGTTGGCACCGAGGTACATGGGTCCTTATGAGATCTCAGAGAGGATTGGAAATGTGGCTTATCGTCTGGTTCTGCCACCAGACATGTCTTTAGTGAATCCTGTATTTCATGTTTCTATGCTGAGGAAGTGCATCTCAGATCCTTCACATGTGATTGTGCCTCAGAGCGTTGAGATTGACCAGGAGCTGTCCTATGAGGAACAGCCAGTAGAGATTGTCGATACGCAAGTGCGTAGGTTACGGAACAAGGAGATTCCGATGGTCAAAGTTTTGTGGCGGAATCATTCTGTTGAGGAGTGCACTTGGGAGACAGAGTCCGATATGCGGAAACGTTATCTTTTCCTCTTTTCTTGAGGTACGTGCATCGTTATTGATGTGTTTTAGTTACTTGTTTGTGTACTTGGTGTGCTGTTATGATTTACTTTGGTTGCGTACTAAATTCGAGGACGAATTTTTAATAAGTTAGGGAGAATGTAATATCCCGTATTTTTAATTTTTTTTTTACTTTAATTATAAATTTTTGCATTCCGTCAAGTTTTAAGTAGTTTATTATTATTATTATTATTATATATTTATTTAAATTTATTTTAGTCGCTCGTTGATTCGATCGTGGTTTGATTCATGTTTAGTGTGTGTTATATTTTTAAAAGAAAAGGAAAAAAAGAAAAGAAAAAGAAAAGTGTATATAAATTTTCTTATGCATTAAAGCCCATGCATTGCTTTTCTTTTTTTCAAAAAGCGTGGCCCATTCTTTTCTAAGAATGAAAAGCCCACACTTTTGTACTACATGAATAATCCATATTCATGTTGCATGAATATTGCAGCAGAAACCTTTCTTTGCTTTCTATAAACATAACATGCATCACGTCTCTTATCTAAACCTAATGTTTCATTCGACTTATAACAAAAAACTCAGCCGCCATTCCTCACTTTGATAATCTGAAACTTCATCATCATTCATCATCTCTTTTCATCCTTTAGCTTCGGTAAGTAATCGTTTAACTTATTGCTTTGTTTCGATATCGTCAATTACGGTTCTTGATTCCTATCTCTTTGTATTAGTTGTAATCCGATTGTTCTTTGGCGATTCATATCGACTCAGCGATCTCTTCGATCCTTACGTATTGGAATCAATAAAGGTACGTAAAAATCCCTCCGTTTGTCGCCGTTTCGATGTCGACTTGTTTTAGCTATATAATTGCCGATATTTTGGATTTGCTGCTACGTTTCTTTGTTTGTTCTTTGCTGCCATCATACCTTTGTATCATATCATAGTCGTACAAAGAACCCTTTTGCTTGAACTTGAAATCGTTTCGTCGCCGTTTCGATCGCTGCCATAATTCTTGAGTTTTTGTCAAATGTTTGGCTGCCGTATATAATTTTCCTCTTAAGCTGAGGTTATTCTTGGAGTTTATACGTTATTGTTGTGATATCAAATTAGGGTTAGTATTGATTACGGTAATGATTTGGTTTAATTAATATACTTGGTTTCCATTGATTTCTGTAACTTAGTTATGAGTAACATATTGTGTGTTCATGGTAAACATGGAGTTGTTATTTGTTTGAAGATGATGGCTAATTGGCCAAAATGGTCACCAAATTGTTTTACTTAAATCAATTGAACTATTCAAGTTAGTTTTACATATTAATCTTGTTTTGATAATAACTTGAAATCATTTGATTTTAAATAGACAAATTGAATACGTTAAATATTTTATAACTTAAATTATATAATTACTCGGGTAATTATATTTAATTTTAATTAAAACGCCAATTTGGCTAATTTACGATTTAGCCCCTAAAGTTTCTAAATATTTATTCAAGTTAAATTTTATCTATAGGATAACTTTTGGATTGTTATTTATTTTATAAATTACTAAATTGAAGAAGAGTAATTAAATTTAATTTCGAAAATCAAATTGGCTAAAGTACAGTTTAGTCCCTAATTGGCTAGAGTACAGTTTAGTCCCTAAACTTTTATAAACTTAAAATAGTTAAGTTTTGGTTGTAATTTGGGTTACTTGAATTATATGATATTGAATTCTATTTTTAAATAGATAACTATTTTATTAAATATTTTACTTTATAAACTCGGGTTTATAATTTAATGAAGTTTTGGTTTGGGCTAGACTGTGGTCGCCCAACAAATGGGAAGAAACTTGGTAGTTTTAAATAACTCGGCTGACTCACTGATATGAATTTTAACTTGGGTTAAATTAAGTTGTTTAATAAATTACTCTAATTGTAATATATATAACTTATATGATTTGTACTTTATAACTTGGGTTATATTTGGATTGTATTTAATATAAGTGTTTATTAAATATGGCTTGGTATTGCGTTGTCTAGTCCTATGCGGTGTCTAGTACTCTTTAGAGTTAGGGTCTGATTTTAATTATGATTTTAATATTTTATTTAGACCCGTCGACTGTTCGTACTTCAGAGGCGAACCAGAGTTAGGTGCTTGTCAAGATCACGTGGATTTAGCAAGCAGTGAGTTTATTAAGCAATTATTATATTTTGTATATATATATGTATAAACAGCTTTTAAACTGTTTTTCGGCATTGTGGATTTAATTAGGAACGTGCTACTCGATGGGCATCATCGGGACTGCGTGCGCACCGGTAATAATTATGGTATTGATGTAGGTTTGAGATACGTCTCACCTTAGTGAGGGCACCGGTGGAAGATACGTCTCCTGGGCTCACTATTTATTAAGTGATAGTCGGGGATCGATTATTGAGATAAGTCTCACCGACACGACAATGGATTTAGAATTGTGGTTTAGAGTTTCATTGATAATCCATAATGAAAATGTTTTATTAAAAGTTTTTAAAGGTTTTTAACTTAATAAATGTAAATGGTTATATAAACTCTACTCAGTAAATCTGAACCCGTTGTTTTCCTAAATTTTCCAGGTTTATGATTTGAGCATTTGTCGATCTCCGTTTCTTCATTCTCGGAGGTTCTTTATTTATTTCAGAAATAAAGAGTCGAACTATTTTAAACTCTTAGACCGCAGTAGTAGTTTCATATTATTCATGTCTTATAAATCAATCTCGAAACTAGCCACAAATGGACATATCACCCAATGTAGACATCAGTGTATCAAAACACTTAAATATGTTCAATAACGATTTAAATACGCATTTAAATCAACCAACTCAGATTTGAAACTAGAATCAACCGTTTAACATAAACATGGCATGATATACCCAATCTTATAACAACCAACATGAAATGATTTGCCAAACAAGCTTAAACGATACCAACATGCCAAAGTCATACGAACAGCCCTAGCAATGTCTATGGACATCAACTATAGTGCTTAACGATAACAAAAACCAACCAAAGCTTGAACATGCATTTCAAGCCAATACTCCAACCTTAGATTCAACAAACATGCCCAAACAACATAGTATAGATCCAATCATGATACATAAGCCCTAAACATGTATTTCCAGCCACTATCAACATATCAAAACAGTAGCGACGTTTCTAATATAAGCATTCCCATCAATATAGCATTTAACCTAACAATTGATATAAACAACCAAAGTATAATCTCATATAAATATGATAAACCAAGCTTAATCATACAAATCAGTTCAAACATGCCAAAGAAAATGAATCAATAATCATAACACCCAAAGTATAGGTTTAACCCTAAAACACAAGATTCGATACTTACCAAAGAGAGTTAAGCGGATAAGCACATCATACGAATCCAAGAACGGAACGGATCAGAATATTAACGCTCAAGACCTCACACAACATTAGAAAGTAAGGGTTCATAAGCCACAAAGCAAATTGAACCAAGGACATATGAATATACTAAGTATACGGTGAACGAATCACTTACCGGAGTCCAATAATCAAAGGAATTGATGTACAACGATCTATCTCAGAGAGTTTTAGTGTAAAAATATCAGTTAGGGTTTGCAAAAGTGAAAGAAAAGGTTTTGGGTTGAATAAGGGGTCTATTTATAGGCCCCGACAAAACGTTACAGGTGAGGCGCGATGGGAGGCGCGATGCGAGGCGCGTTCGTCCCATCGCGCCTTCACATGCGCACACAAACAACCTGGTGCGTGTTGCAAGGCGCAACGGCCAATCGCGCCCTCCAACGCGCCTCAAACTTCGATCCAACGGTCAACTTTGTTTCTGGCACAACATATCCAAAAAGGACCTCCATCCAACGATTAAATTGAGAGATATAAATATTTTATCAAAACATGTCAGATTCAGAAGGCACACGAACACAACATCGATTAGAGTCCGGATACATATCAAAACGCTATCGGAAACTCACACGACACATTCGACACATACAAAATACAACTCAAACCCCAATTAAAGTGTCACACTTGCTAAGTCCACCGTTAACAATCTGAAACCAAGTCGGAAACACAAAGAAACCATGATGGAGAAACACTGGATGTTATAGGCTTAAATTGCTAAAAAGGTGAAACGCTTGGTTTTGTTTCGTAACGTTTGTAAAAGTTCAGCTTAAATTGCTAAAAATGTGAAACGTTTGGATTTGTTACGTAACGTTTTAAACGTTTGGTTTTGTTTCGTAACGTTTGTAAACGTTTGCCTTAAATCGTTAAAAAGGTGAAACATTTATATTTGTTTCGTAACGTTTGTAAACGTTATGCTTAAATCGCTAAAAAGGTGAAACGTTTGGATTTGTTTCGTATCATTTATAAACATTTGGCTCAAATCGCTAAAAAGGTGAAACGTTTGGATTTGATTCGTAACCTTTGTAAACGTTTGGCTTAAATTGCTAAATAGGTGAAACGCTTGGATTTGTTTCGTAACGTTTGAATACATTTGGCTTAAATTGCTAAAAAGGAGAAACGCTTGGATTTGTTTCGTAACGTTTGTAAACTTTTGGCTTAAATCGCTATAAAGGCGAAACGTTCGTAAACATTTGGCTTAAATCGCTAAAAATGTGAAACGTTTGGATTTGTTTCGCAGTGTTCGTAAACGTTTTGCTTAAATTGCTAAAAAGGTGAAATTTTTGGATTTGTTTCGTAACGTTTGTAAATGTTTGGCTTAAATTGCTAAAAAAAGTGAAACGCTTGGTTTTTTTGTTTCGTAAAATTTGTAAATGTTTGGCATAAATTGTTAAAAATGTGAAACGTTTGTATTCGTTTGGTAACGTTTGTAAACGTTTGGCTTCAATCGCTAAATTGGTGAAACATTTGGATATGTTTCCTGACGTTTTTAAACATTTGGCATAAATCGCTAAAAATGTGAAACGTTTAGATTTGTATCGTAACGTTTTAAATGTTTGGCTTAAATCGCTAAAATGGGGAAACGTTTGGATTTGTTTCGTAACGTTTGTAAACGTTTGGCTTCAATTACATACAAGGTGAAACGTTTGGTTTTATTTCGTAACGTTTGTAAACTTTCAGCTTAAATCGCTAAAAAGGTGAAATGTTTGGATTTGTTTTGTAACGTTTGTAAACGTTTTTCTTAAATTGCTAAAAAGGTGAAACACATGGATTTTTTTTGTAACTTTTGTAAACGTTTGGCTTAAATTACTAAAAAGGTGAAACACTTGGATTTGTTTTAGAACGTTTGTAAACATTTGGCTTAAATCGCTAAAAAGGAGAAACGTTTTGATTTGTTTTGTAACGTTTTTAAACGTTTGGCTTAATTCGCAAAAAAGGTGAAACATTTGGATTTGTTTCGAAAAGTTTGTAAATGTTTGGCTTAAACAGCTAAAAAGGGGGAACGTTTGGATTTGTTTCGTAAAGTTTGTAAACATTTGGCTTAAATTGCTAAAAAGGTGAAACAGTTGGATTTATTTCGTAACGTTTGTAAACGTTTGGCTTAAATTGCCAAGGGAAAACCCTTGGATTTGTTTCGTAACTTTTGTAAATGTTTGGCTTAAATTGTTAAAAAGGTGAAACATTTGGATTTGTTTTATAACCTTTGTAAACGTTTGGCTTAAATCGCTAAAAAGATGAAACGTTTGGATTTGTTTCAAAACATTTGGCTTAAATTGCTAAAAGTGTGAAACTTTTGGATTTGTTTCATAACGATTGTAAACATTTGGCTTAAATTGCTAAAAAGGTGAAACGCTTAGATTTGTTTCGTAACGTTTGTAAATGTTTGGCTTAAATTGTTAAAAAGGTGAAACATTTGGATTTGTTTTATAACCTTTGTAAACGTTTGGCTTAAATCGCTAAAAAGATGAAACGTTTGGATTTGTTTCGAAACGTTTGGCTTAAATCGCTAAAAGTGTTAAACATTTGGATTTGTTTCGTAATGTTTGTAAGCATTTGGTATAAATCGTTAAATAGGTAAACTGTTTGGATTTGTTTTGTGACGTTTTAAACGTTTGGCTCAAATCTCTAAAATGGGGAAACGTTTGGATTTTTTCGTAACGTTTGTAAACGTTTGGCTTAAATTGCTAAAAAAGTGGAAATGTTTGGTTTTGTTTCATAACGTTTATAAACGTTTGTCTTAAATCACTAAAAAGGGGAAACGTTTGGATTTGTTTCGTATCGTTTGTAAACGTTTGGCTTAAGTTGATAACAAGGTGAAACGCTTGGATTTCTTTCGTAATGTGGAAATGTTCGGTTTTACTTCGTAACGTTTGTAAACGTTCAGCTTAAATCGCTAAAAAGGTGAAACGCTTGGATATTTTTCAGAACGTTAGTAAACGTTTGGCTTAAATTGCTAAAAAGGTGAAAAGCTTGTATTTATTTCGTAACGTTTGTAAACGTTTGGTTTAAATTGCTAAAAAGGAGAAAGGCTTGGTTTTGTTTAATAACGTTTGTAAAGGTTTGGTTTAAATCGCTAATAATGTGAAACGTTTGGTTTTGTTTCGTAACGTTTTAAAAGTTTGGTTTTGTTTCGTAACGTTTGTAAATGTTTAGCCTCAATCTCAAAAAAGGTGAAACGTTTGGATTTGTTTCGTAAAGTTTGAAAACGTTTGGATTAAATTGCTAAAAAGGGGAAATGTTTGGATTTTTTTCGAAACGTTTGACTTGAATTGCTAAAAAGTCGAAACATTTGGATTTGTTTCGTAACATTTGTAAACGTTTTGCTTAAATCGCTAAAAAGGTGAAACGTTTGGTTTTGTTTCGTAACGTTTGTACACGTTTGGCTTAAATCGCTACAAAGGTGAAACGCTTGGATTTGTTTCGTAACGTTTGTAAACGTTTGGCTTAAATTGCTAAAAAGGTGAAATAACTGGATTTTTGTAACGTTTGTAAACGTTTGACTTAAATCGCTAAAAAGGTGAAACGTTTGGATTTGTTTCGTGGCGTTTGTAAATGTTACAAATTATGATAAAATTCATTTTATTATCATAACTTCATTTTTAATATACAAGGAAAAAAATGTGTTTTTTTTGGCAAAATACTTTGTCACAATAAACATAATTAATTTTTATAGTGATAAAATATATCTAATTGCTGTAAAATAAAATTTGTCACCACTTTTTTTAAATAATATGATAAAATTTAGTTTGTCATAGTAAAAAAATTTTAAATTACGGCGACAAAACATTTTTTTGTCAAAATAGTTAGTCAAAACAAACATAATTAATTTTTATAGCGACAAAAATGGTTGACACAAATATGTATTTGTCACTATATCATTTCATTGAACTCTCATTGTGACAAAATATTTTTTTGTCTCAATTAACCTATTTATTATGACAAAATATAGTTTATCACATATTTGTTTGTCACAACAAGCCAATTTTTTTGTAGTGCTTGGATTTGTTTCCTAACGTTTGTAAACGTTTCGGTTAAATTACTTAAAAGGTGAAACGCTTGGATTTGTTTCCGAACGTTTGTAAACGTTTCGTTTAAATTACTAAAAAGGTGGAACGCTTGGATTTATTTGGGAAGGTTTGTAAACGTTCGGCTTAAATTGCTAACAAGGTGAAACGCTTGGATTTGTTTCGTAACATTTGTAAACGGGAATAAATCATCGTCTTATACCAGCGTAAGCAAGACACAGTCTCGATACAAGCGTATCGAGCAACTCGTTTCAATCCAGATCCATAATTGCTTAAAACAGTTCAAAAATATTTATAATACTAAAATAAGATGCGGTACTTAATAAAGCGGCACATAGCACTACAAACTCACTGCTAGCGTATCCACGTGATAATCTGGGAAGCAACCTAAACCTGCTCTGACTCCGAAGCACGAACAGTCGACGAGTCTAGAAACAAAGCATAGGTTAAAATCAACTCAACCCCTAATGCTAAGAATACTAGATACCACATAGGACTAGTATCTCAATTACGATCCAAAATTCAAGACAAAGTAAATGCCACAGCATAACATTCATACATCTATGGTCCATAGCCAAAGTAATACCAGAGTCAAATAATAAGTTAAGCATTATTGAGTTCCCATTGAAAATATAATCTTGAGTACTTATATAACTTAATTGAAAACTTTAAAACCAATTGAAAATCCCAGAGTAGAATTAGCCTTCAAGCATAATCTTACATGTCGGGCGACCCAAGTCTAACCCGACCCAACGTTATTCCAGAGTAAAACCAAAGTATAGATCCGAAACCTTTAAATAAAATCAATGTTCATTTGAAAACATGGAACTCAATCATAGCTTAACAACAATGATTCACTTATAAATCAATCTCGAAACTAGCCACAAATGGACATATCACCCAATGTAGACACCAGTGTATCAAAACACTTAAATATGTTCAATAACGATTTAAATACGCATTTAAATCAACCAACTCAGATTTGAAACTAGAATCAACCGTTTAACATAAACATGGCATGATATACCCAATCTTATAACAACCAACATGAAATGATTTGCCAAACAAGCTTAAACGATACCAACATGCCAAAGTCATACGAACAGCCCTAGCAATGTCTATGGACAGCAACTATAGTGCTTAACGATAACAAAAACCAACCAAAGCTTGAACATGCATTTCAAGCCAATACTCCAACCTTAGATTCAACAAACATGCCCAAACAACATAGTATAGATCCAATCATGATACATAAGCCCTAAACATGTATTTCCAGCCACTATCAACATATCAAAACAGTAGCGACGTTTCTAATATAAGCATTCCCATCAATATAGCATTTAACCTAACAATTGATATAAACAACCAAAGTATAATCTCATATAAATATGATAAACCAAGCTTAATCATACAAATCAGTTCAAACATGCCAAAGAAAATGAATCAATAATCATAACACCCAAAGTATAGGTTTAACCCTAAAACACAAGATTCGATACTTACCAAAGAGAGTTAAGCGGATAAGCACATCATACGAATCCAAGAACGGAACGGATCAGAATATTAACGCTCAAGACCTCACACAACATTAGAAAGTAAGGGTTCATAAGCCACAAAGCAAATTGAACCAAGGACATATGAATATACTAAGTATACGGTGAACGAATCACTTACCGGAGTCCAATAATCAAAGGAATTGATGTACAACGATCTATCTCAGAGAGTTTTAGTGTAAAAATATCAGTTAGGGTTTGCAAAAGTGAAAGAAAAGGTTTTGGGTTGAATAAGGGGTCTATTTATAGGCCCCGACAAAACGTTACAGGTGAGGCGCGATGGGAGGCGCGATGCGAGGCGCGTTCGTCCCATCGCGCCTTCACATGCGCACACAAACAACCTGGTGCGTGTTGCAAGGCGCAACGGCCAATCGCGCCCTCCAACGCGCCTCAAACTTCGATCCAACGGTCAACTTTGTTTCTGGCACAACATATCCAAAAAGGACCTCCATCCAACGATTAAATTGAGAGATATAAATGTTTTATCAAAACATGTCAGATTCAGAAGGCACACGAACACAACATCGATTATAATCTGGATACATATCAAAACGCTATCGGAAACTCACACGACACATTCGACACATACAAAATACAACTCAAACCCCAATTAAAGTGTCACACTTGCTAAGTCCACCGTTAACAATCTGAAACCAAGTCGGAAACACAAAGGAATCATAATGGAGAAACACTGGATGTTACAGGCTTAAATTGCTAAAAAGGTGAAACGCTTGGTTTTGTTTCGTAACATTTGTAAAAGTTCGGCTTAAATTGCTAAAAATGTGCAACGTTTGGATTTGTTACGTAACGTTTTAAACGTTTAGTTTTGTTTCGTAACGTTTGTAAACGTTTGCCTTAAATCGTTAAAAAGGTGAAATGTTTATATTTGTTTCGTAACGTTTGTAAACATTATGCTTAAATCGCTAAAAAGGTGAAACGTTTGGATTTGTTTCGTATCATTTATAAACATTTGGCTCAAATCGCTAAAAAGGTGAAACGTTTGGATTTGATTCGTAACCTTTGTAAACGTTTGGCTTAAATTGCTAAATAGGTGAAACGCTTGGATTTGTTTCGTAACGTTTGAATACATTTGGTTTAAATTACTAAAAAGGAGAAACGCTTGGATTTGTTTCGTAACGTTTGTAAACTTTTGGCTTAAATCGCTATAAAGGCGAAACGTTCGTAAACATTTGGCTTAAATCGCTAAAAATGTGAAACGTTTGGATTTGTTTCGTAATGTTCGTAAACGTTTTGCTTAAATTGCTAAAAAGGTGAAATTTTTGGATTTGTTTCGTAACGTTTGTAAATGTTTGGCTTAAATTGCTAAAAGGGTGAAACGCTTGGATTTGTTTCGTAATGTTTGTAAACGTTTGGCTTAAATTGCTAAAAAAAGTGAAACGCTTGGTTTTTTTGTTTCGTAAAATTTGTAAATGTTTGGCATAAATTGTTAAAAATGTGAAACGTTTGTATTTGTTTGGTAACGTTTGTAAATGTTTGGCTTCAATCGCTAAATTGGTGAAACATTTGGATATGTTTCCGGACGTTTTTAAACATTTGGCATAAATCGCTAAAAATGTGAAACGTTTAGATTTGTATCGTAACGTTTTAAATGTTTGGCTTAAATCGCTAAAATGGGGAAACGTTTGGATTTGTTTCGTAACGTTTGTAAACGTTTGGCTTCAATTACATACAAGGTGAAACGTTTGGTTTTATTTCGTAACGTTTGTAAACTTTCAGCTTAAATCGCTAAAAAGGTGAAATGTTTGGATTTGTTTCGTAACGTTTGTAAACGTTTTTCTTAAATTGCTAAAAAGGTGAAACACATGGATTTTTTTTGTAACTTTTGTAAACGTTTGGCTTAAATTACTAAAAAGGTGAAAGTCTTGGATTTGTTTTAGAACGTTTGTAAACATTTGGTTTAAATCGCTAAAAAGGAGAAACGTTTTGATTTGTTTTGTAACGTTTTTAAACGTTTGGCTTAATTCGCAAAAAAGGTGAAACATTTGGATTTGTTTCGAAAAGTTTGTAAATGTTTGGCTTAAACAGCTAAAAAGGGGGAGCGCTTGGATTTGTTTCGTAAAGTTTGTAAACATTTGGCTTAAATTGCTAAAAAGGTGAAACATTTGGATTTATTTCGTAACGTTTATAAACGTTTTGCGTAAATTGCAAAGGGAAAACCCTTGGATTTGTTTCGTAACGTTTGTAAATGTTTGGCTTAAATTGTTAAAAAGGTGAAACATTTGGATTTGTTTTATAACCTTTGTAAACGTTTGGCTTAAATCGCTAAAAAGATGAAACGTTTGGATTTGTTTCAAAACATTTGGCTTAAATTGCTAAAAGTGTGAAACTTTTGGATTTGTTTCATAACGATTGTAAACATTTGGCTTAAATTGCTAAAAAGGTGAAACGCTTGGATTTGTTTCGTAACGTTTGTAAATGTTTGGCTTAAATTGTTAAAAAGGTGAAACATTTGGATTTGTTTTATAACCTTTGTAAATGTTTGGCTTAAATCGCTAAAAAGATGAAACGTTTGGATTTGTTTCGAAACGTTTGGCTTAAATCGCTAAAAGTGTTAAACATTTGGATTTGTTTCGTAATGTTTGTAAAACGTTTGGTATAAATCGTTAAATAGGTAAACTGTTTGGATTTGTTTTGTAACGTTTTAAACGTTTGGCTCAAATCTCTAAAATGGGGAAACGTTTGGATTTGTTTCGTAACGTTTGTAAACGTTTGGCTTAAATTGCTAAAAAGTGGAAATGTTTGGTTTTGTTTCATAACGTTTATAAACGTTTGTCTTAAATCGCTAAAAAGGGGAAACGTTTGGATTTGTTTCGTAACGTTTGTAAACGTTTGAGTTAAGTTGATAACAAGGTGAAACGCTTGGATTTGTTTCGTAATGTGGAAATGTTCGGTTTTACTTCGTAACGTTTGTAAACGTTCAGCTTAAATCGCTAAAAAGGTGAAACGCTTGAATATTTTTCAGAACGTTAGTAAACGTTTGGCTTAAATTGCTAAAAAGGTGAAAAGCTTGTATTTATTTCGTAACGTTTGTAAACGTTTGGCTTAAATTGCTAAAAAGGAGAAAGGCTTGATTTTGTTTAATAACGTTTGTAAAGGTTTGGTTTAAATCGCTAATAATGTGAAACGTTTGGTTTTGTTTCGTAACGTTTTAAAAGTTTGGATTTGTTTCGTAACGTTTGTAAATGTTTAGCCTCAATCTCAAAAAAGGTGAAACGTTTGGATTTGTTTCGTAAAGTTTGAAAACGTATGGATTAAATTGCTAAAAAGGGGAAATGTTTGGATTTTTTTCGAAACGTTTGACTTGAATTACTAAAAAGTCGAAACATTTGGATTTGTTTCGTAACATTTGTAAACGTTTTGCTTAAATCGCTAAAAAGGTGAAACGTTTGATTTTGTTTCGTAACGTTTGTACACGTTTGGCTTAAATCGCTACAAAGGTGAAACGCTTGGATTTGTTTCGTAACGTTTGTAAACGTTTGGCTTAAATTACTAAAAAGGTGAAATAACTGGATTTTTGTAACGTTTGTAAACGTTTGACTTAAATCGCTAAAAAGGTGAAACGTTTGGATTTGTTTCGTAGCGTTTGTAAATGTTATGTTTAAATTGCTAAAAAGGTGAAACACTTGGATTTGTTTCGGACTGTTTGTAAACGTTTGTCATAAATTGCTAAAAAGGTAAAACGCTTGGATTTATTTCGTAACGTTTGTAAACATTTAACTTAAATTGCTAAAAAGGCGAAACGCTTGGATTTGTTTCGTAACATTTGTAAACGTTTGGCTTAAATTGCTAAAAAAAGTGAAACGCTTGGTTTTTTTATTTCGTAACGTTTGTAAATGTTTGGCATAAATTGTTAAAAATGTTAATCGTTTGTATTTGTTTCGTAACGTTTGTAAACGCTTGGCTTCAATCGCTAAATTGGTGAAACATTTGGATTTATTTCGTAACGTTTTTAAACATTTGTCATAAATCGATAAAAAGGTGAAACATTTAGATTTGTATCGTAACGTTTTAAACGTTTGGCTTAAATCGCTAAAATGGGGAAACGTTTGGATTTATTTCGTAACGTTTGTAAACGTTTGGCTTCAATTACTTACAAGGTGAAACGTTTTGCTTTGTTTTGTAACTTTTGTAAACTTTCAGCTTAAATCGCTAAAAAGGTGAAATGTTTGGATTTGTTTCGTAACGTTTGTAAACGTTTTTCTTAAATTGCTAAAAAGGTAAAACGCATGGATTTATTTTGTAACTTTTGTAAACGTTTGGCTTAAATTACTAAAAAGGTGACACGCTTGGATTTGTTTAAGAACGTTTATAAATGTTTGGCTTCAATTGCTAAAAAGGTGAAACGCTTGGATTTGTTTCGTAACGTTTGTAAACATTTGACTTAAATTGCTAAAAAGGTGAAACGCTTGGTTTTGTTTCGTAGCGTTTGTAAAGGTTTGGCTTAAATCGCTAAAAATGTGAAACGTTTGGATTTATTTCGAAACGTTTAAAACGTTATGTTTTGTTTCGTAACGTTTATAAACATTTAGCTTAAATTGATAAAAAGGGGAACTGTTTGGATTTATTTCGTAATGTTTGTAAACGTTTTTCTTAGATTGCTAAAAAGGCGAAACGTTTGTAAACGTTTCGCTTAAATCGCTAAAAAGGTGAAACGTTTGGATTTGTTTTGTAACGTTTGTAAACATTTGGCATAAATCGCTAAAAAGGTGAAACATTCGAATTTGTTTTGTAACGTTTTTAAACGTTTGGCTTAAATCGCTAAAAAGGTGAAACATTTGGATTTGTTTTGAAAAGTTTGTAAATATTTAGCTTAAATAGCTAAAAAGGGGAAACACTTAAATTTGTTTCGTAAAGTTTGTAAACGTTTGGCTTAAATTGCTAAAAAGGTGAAACGGTTGGATTTGTTTCGTAAAGTTTGTAAACGTTTGGCTTAAATTGCTAAAAAGGTGAAACACTTGGATTTCTTTCGTAACTTTTGTAAATGTTTGGCTTAAATTGTTAAAAAGGGGAAACATTTGGATTTGTTTTATAACCATTGTAAATGTTTGGCTTAAATCGCTAAAAAGATGAAACATTTGGATTTGTTTCGAAACGTTTGGCTTAAATCGCTAAACGTGTGAAACGTTTTGATTTGTTTTGTAACGTTTGTAAACGTTTGGTATAAATCGTTAAAAAGGTGAAACGCTTGGATTTGTTTCGTAAAGTTTGTAAATGTTTGGCTTAAATTGTTAAAAAGGTGAAACATTTGGATTTGTTTTATAACCTTTGTGAACGTTTGGCTTAAATCGCTAAAAAGATGAAACATTTGGATTTGTTTCGAAACGTTTGGCTTAAATCGCTAAAAGTGTTAAACATTTGGATTTGTTTCGTAATGTTTGTAAACGTTTGGTAAAAATCTTTAAATAGGTAAACTGTTTGGTTTTGTTTTGTAACATTTTAAACGTTTGGCTCAAATCTCTAAAATGGGGAAACGTTTGGATTTGTTTCGTAACGTTTGTAAACGTTTGGCTTAAATTGCTAAAAAGTGGAAATGTTTGGTTTTGTTTCATAACGTTTATAAACGTTTGTCTTAAATCGCTAAAAAGGGGAAACATTTGGATTTGTTTCGTAACGTTTGTAAACGTTTGGCTTAAGTTGATAACAAGGTGAAACGCTTGGATTTGTTTCGTAATGTGGAAATGTTCGGTTTTACTTCGTAACGTTTGTAAACGTTCAGCTTAAATAGCTAAAAAGGTGAAACGCTTGGATATTTTTCAGAACGTTAGTAAAAGTTTGGCTTAAATTGCTAAAAAGGTGAAAAGCTTGTATTTATTTCGTAACATTTGTAAACGTTTGTCTTAAATTGCTAAAAAGGAGAAAGGCTTGGTTTTGTTTAATAACGTTTGTAAAGGTTTGGTTTAAATCGCTAATAATGTGAAACGTTTGGTTTTGTTTCGTAACGTTTTAAACGTTTGGTTTTGTTTCGTAACGTTTGTAAATGTTTAGCCTCAATCTCAAAAAAGGTGAAACGTTTGGATTTGTTTCGTAAAGTTTGAAAACGTTTGGATTAAATTGCTAAAAAGGGGAAATGTTTGGATTTTTTTCGAAACGTTTGACTTGAATTGCTAAAAAGTCGAAACATTTGGATTTGTTTCGTAACATTTGTAAACGTTTTGCTTAAATCGCTAAAAAGGTGAAACGTTTGGTTTTGTTTCGTAACGCTTGTACACGTTTGGCTTAAATCGCTACAAAGGTGAAACACTTGGATTTGTTTCGTAACGTTTGTAAACGTTTGGCTTAAATTGCTAAAAAGGTGAAATAACTGGATTTTTGTAACGTTTGTAAACGTTTGACTTAAATCGCTAAAAAGGTGAAACGTTTGGATTTGTTTCGTAGCGTTTGTAAATGTTATGTTTAAATTGCTAAAAAGGTGAAACACTTGGATTTGTTTCGGACTGTTTGTAAACGTTTGTCATAAATTGCTAAAAAGGTAAAACGCTTGGATTTATTTCGTAACGTTTGTAAACATTTAACTTAAATTGCTAAAAAGGCGAAACGCTTGGATTTGTTTCGTAACATTTGTAAACGTTTGGCTTAAATTGCTAAAAAAAGTTAAACGCTTGGTTTTTTTATTTCGTAACGTTTGTAAATGTTTGGCATAAATTGTTAAAAATGTGAAACGTTTGTATTTGTTTCGTAACGTTTGTAAACGCTTGGCTTCAATCGCTAAATTGGTGTAACATTTGGATTTGTTTCGTAACGTTTTTAAACATTTGTCATAAATCGCTAAAAAGGTGAAACATTTAGATTTGTATCGTAACGTTTTAAACGTTTGGCTTAAATCGCTAAAATGGGGAAACATTTGGATTTATTTCGTAACGTTTGTAAACGTTTGGCTTCAATTACTTACAAGGTGAAACGTTTTGTTTTGTTTCGTAACTTTTGTAAACTTTCAGCTTAAATCGCTAAAAAGGTGAAATGTTTGGATTTGTTTCGTAACGTTTGTAAACGTTTTTCTTAAATTGCTAAAAAGGTAAAACGCATGGATTTATTTTGTAACTTTTGTAAACGTTTGGCTTAAATTACTAAAAAGGTGACACGCTTGGATTTGTTTAAGAACGTTTATAAATGTTTGGCTTCAATTGCTAAAAAGGTGAAACGCTTAGATTTGTTTCGTTACGTTTGTAAACATTTGACTTAAATTGCTAAAAAGGTGAAACGCTTGGTTTTGTTTCGTAGCGTTCGTAAAGGTTTGGCTTAAATCGCTAAAAATGTGAAACGTTTGGATTTATTTCGAAACGTTTAAAACGTTATGTTTTGTTTCGTAACGTTTGTAAACATTTAGCTTAAATTGATAAAAAGGGGAACTGTTTGGATTTATTTCGTAACGTTTGTAAACGTTTTTCTTAGATTGCTAAAAAGGCGAAACGTTTGTAAACGTTTCGCTTAAATCACTAAAAAGGTGAAACGTTTGGATTTGTTTTGTAACGTTTGTAAACATTTGGCATAAATCGCTAAAAAGGTGAAACATTCGAATTTGTTTTGTAACGTTTTTAAACGTTTGGCTTAAATCGCTAAAAAGGTGAAACATTTGGATTTGTTTTGAAAAGTTTGTAAATGTTTGGCTTAAATAGCTAAAAAGGGGAAACGCTTAAATTTATTTCGTAAAGTTTGTAAACGTTTGGCTTAAATTGCTAAAAAGGTGAAACAGTTGGATTTATTTCGTAAAGTTTGTAAACATTTGGCTTAAATTGCTAAAAAGGTGAAACACTTGGATTTGTTTCGTAACTTTTGTAAATGTTTGGCTTAAATTGTTAAAAAGGTGAAACATTTGGATTTGTTTTATAACCTTTGTAAACGTTCGGCTTAAATCGCTAAAAAGATGAAACATTTGGATTTGTTTCGAAACGTTTGGCTTAAATCGCTAAACGTGTGAAACGTTTTGATTTGTTTCGTAACGTTTGTAAACGTTTGGTATAAATCGTTAAAAAGGTGAAACGCTTGGATTTGTTTCGTAAAGTTTGTAAATGTTTGGCTGAAATTGTTAAAAAGGTGAAACATTTGGATTTGTGTTATAACCTTTGTAAACGTTTGGCTTAAATCGCTAAAAATATGAAACGTTTGGATTTGTTTCGAAACGTTTGGCTTAAATCGCAAAAAGTGTGAAACTTTTGGATTTGTTTCGTAACGTTTGTAAACATTTGGTATAAATCGTTAAATAGGTAAACTGTTTGGATTTGTTTCGTAACGTTTTAAACTTTTGGCTCAAATCTCTAAAATGGGGAAACGTTTGGATTTGTTTCGTAACGTTTGTAAACGTTTGGCTTAAATTGCTAAAAAGTGGAAATGTTTGGTTTTGTTCTGTAACATTTATAAACGTTCGGCTTAAATAGCTAAAAGGTGAAACGTTTGGATTTGTCTCGTAACGTTTGTAAACGTTTGGCTTAAATTGATAACAAGGTGAAAAGCTTGGATTTGTTTCGTAATGTGGAAATGTTCGGTTTTGTTTCGTAACGTTTGGAAACGTTCGGCTTAAATCGCTAAAAAGGTGAAACGCTTGGATATTTTTCAAAACATTAGTAAACGTTAGGCTAAAATTGCTAAAAAGGTGAAACACTTGTATTTGTTTCGGACTTTTTGTAAATGTTTGTCTTAATTTGCTAAAAAGGTGAAACGCTTGGATTTATTTCGAGACGTTTGTAAACGTTTGGCTTAAATTGATAAAAAGGCGAAACGCTTGGATTTGTTTCGTAACTTTTGTAAACGTTTGGCTTAAATTGCTAAAAAAGTGAAACGTTTGGATTTGTTTCGCAACGTTTGTAAACGTTTGGCTTAAATCGCTAAAAAGGTGAAACGTTTGGATTTTTTTTGGTAATGTTGGTAAACGTTTGGCTTAAATTGCTAAAAAAGTGAAATGTTTGTATTTGTTTTTTAATGTTTGTAAACGTTTAGCTTAAATCGCCAAAAAGGTTAAATGCTTGGATTTGTTTCAAAATGTTTGTAGATGTTTGGCTTAAATTGCTAAAAAGGCGAAACGCTTGGATTTGTTTCGTAACTTTTGAAAACGTTTGGCTTAAATTGCTAAATAAGCGAAACGTTTGGATTTGTTACGCAACGTTTGTTAACGTTTGGCTTAAATCGCTAAAAAGGTGAAACGTTTGGATTTTTTTTGGTAACATTTGTAAACGTTTGGCTTAAATCGCTAAAAAGGTGAAATATTTGATTTGTTTCGTAACGTTTGTAAACATATGGCTTAAATTGCCAAAAAGGTGAAACGCTTAGATTTGTTTCAAAATGTTTGTAAACATTTGGCTTAAATTGCTGAAAAGGTAAAACATTTGAATTTGTTTCTTAACCTTTATAAACGTTTGGCCTAAATCGCTAAAAAGGTTAAATGTTTGGATTTGTTTCGTAACGTTTGTAAACGTTTGGCTTAAATAGCTAAAAAGGTGAAACGTTTGGATTTGTTGCGTAATGTTTGTAAACGTTTAACTTAAATTTCTAAAAATGGAAAAAGTTTAGATTTAATTCGTAATGTTTTAAACATTTGGTTTTGTTTGTAAAGTTTTTAAACATTAGGCGCAAATCGCTAAAAATGTGAAACATTTTGATTTGTTTCTTAACGTTTATAAACGTTAGACTTAAATCGCTAAAAAGGTGTAACGTTTGGATTTGTTTCGTAACGTTTGTAAACGTTTGGCTTAAATCGATAAAAAGGGAAACGTATGGATTTGTTTCGTAAACGTTTGTAAACGTTTAACTTAAATCACTAAAAAGATGAAACATTTGGATTTGTTTCGTAGAGTTTGTAAACGTTTGGTTTAAATTGCTAAAAAGGTGAAACGTTTGGATTTTTTTTCGTCGCGTTTGTAGAGAACGTTTGGCTTAAATCGCTAAAAAGTTGAAAAGTTTGATTTGTTTAATAACGTTTCTATACGTTTGGCTTAAATTACTAAAAAGGTGAAACGCTTGGATATGTTTCGTAATGTTCGTAAATGTTTGTCTTAAATTGCTAAAAAGATAAAACATTTGGATTTGTTTCCTAACCTTTATAAAAGTTTGGCTTAAATTGCTAAAAAAGTGAAATGTTTGTATTTGTTTTTTAATGTTTGTAAACGTTTAGCTTAAATCGCCAAAAAGGTGAAACGCTTGGATTTGTTTCAAAATGTTTGTAGATGTTTGGCTTAAATTGCTAAAAAGGCGAAACGCTTGGATTTGTTTCGTAACTTTTGTAAACGTTTGGCTTAAATTGCTAAATAAGCGAAACGTTTGGATTTGTTACGCAACGTTTGTTAACGTTTGGCTTAAATCGCTAAAAAGGTGAAACGTTTGGATTTTTTTTGGTAACATTTGTAAACGTTTGGCTTAAATCGCTAAAAAGGTGAAATGTTTGATTTGTTTCGTAACGTTTGTAAACATATGGATTAAATTGCCAAAAAGGTGAAACGCTTAAATTTATTTCAAAATATTTGTAAACATTTGGCTTAAATTGCTGAAAAGGTGAAACATTTGAATTTGTTTCTTAACCTTTATAAACGTTTGGCCTAAATCGCTAAAAAGGTTAAATGTTTGGATTTGTTTCGTAACGTTTGTAAACGTTTGGCTTAAATAGCTAAAAAGGTGAAACGTTTGGATTTGTTGCGTAATGTTTGTAAACGTTTAACTTAATTTTCTAAAAATGGAAAAAGTTTAGATTTAATTCGTAATATTTTAAACATTTGGTTTTGTTTGTAAAGTTTTTAAACATTAGGCGCAAATCGCTAAAAATGTGAAACATTTTGATTTGTTTCTTAACGTTTATAAGCGTTAGACTTAAATCGCTAAAAAGGTGTAACGTTTGGATTTGTTTCGTAACGTTTGTAAACGTTTGGCTTAAATCGATAAAAAGGGAAACGTATGGATTTGTTTCGTAAACGTTTGTAAACGTTTAACTTAAATCGCTAAAAAGATGAAACATTTGGATTTGTTTCGTAGAGATTGTAAACGTTTGGCTTAAATTGCTAAAAAGGTGAAACGTTTGGATTTTTTTCGTCGCGTTTGTAGAGAACGTTTCGCTTAAATCGCTAAAAAGGTGAAAAGTTTGATTTGTTTCATAACGTTTCTATACGTTTGGCTTAAATTACTAAAAAAGGTGAAACGCTTGGATATGTTTCGTAATGTTCGTAAATGTTTGGCTTAAATTGCTAAAAAGATAAAACATTTGGATTTGTTTCCTAACCTTTATAAAAGTTTGGCTTAAATTGCTAAAAAAGTGAAATGTTTGTATTTGTTTTTTAATGTTTGTAAACGTTTAGCTTAAATCGCCAAAAAGGTGAAACGCTTGGATTTGTTTCAAAATGTTTGTAGATGTTTGGCTTAAATTGTTAAAAAGGCGAAACGCTTGGATTTGTTTCGTAACTTTTGTAAACGTTTGGCTTAAATTGCTAAATAAGCGAAACGTTTGGATTTGTTACGCAACGTTTGTTAACGTTTGGCTTAAATCGCTAAAAAGGTGAAACGTTTGGATTTTTTTTGGTAACATTTGTAAACGTTTGGCTTAAATCGCTAAAAAGGTGAAATGTTTGATTTGTTTCGTAACGTTTGTAAACATATGGCTTAAATTGCCAAAAAGGTGAAACGCTTAGATTTGTTTCAAAATGTTTGTAAACATTTGGCTTAAATTGCTGAAAAGGTGAAACATTTGAATTTGTTTCTTAACCTTTATAAACGTTTGGCCTAAATCGCTAAAAAGGTTAAATGTTTGGATTTGTTTCGTAACGTTTGTAAAAGTTTGGCTTAAATAGCTAAAAAGGTGAAACGTTTGGATTTGTTGCGTAATGTTTGTAAACGTTTAACTTAAATTTCTAAAAATGAAAAAAGTTTAGATTTAATTCGTAATGTTTTACACATTTGGTTTTGTTTGTAAAGTTTTTAAACATTAGGCGCAAATCGCTAGAAATGTGAAACATTTTGATTTGTTTCATAACGTTTATAAACGTTAGACTTAAATCGCTAAAAAGGTGTAACGTTTGGATTTGTTTCGTAACGTTTGTAAACGTTTGGCTTAAATCGATAAAAAGGGAAACGTATGGATTTGTTTCGTAAACGTTTGTAAACGTTTAACTTAAATCGCTAAAAAGATGAAACATTTGGATTTGTTTCGTAGAGTTTGTAAACGTTTGGCTTAAATTGCTAAAAAGGTGAAACGTTTGGATTTTGTTCGTCGCGTTTGTAGAGAACGTTTGGCTTAAATCGCTAAAAAGGTGAAAAGTTTGATTTGTTTCATAACGTTTCTACACGTTTGGCTTAAATTACTAAAAAGGTGAAACGCTTGGATATGTTTCGTAATGTTCGTAAATGTTTGGCTTAAATTGCTAAAAAGATAAAACATTTGGATTTGTTTCCTAACCTTTATAAACGTTTGGCTTAAATTGCTAAAAAAGTGAAATGTTTGTATTTGTTTTTTAATGTTTGTAAACGTTTAGCTTAAATCGCTAAAAAGGTGAAACGTATGGATTTGTTTCGTAACATTTGTATACGTTTGGCTTAAATTGTTAAAAATGGGAAACGCTTGGATTTGTTTCGTAACGTTTGAAAACGTTTGGCTTAAATTCCTACAAAGGTTAAACGCTTGATTTTGTTTCGTAACGTTTGTAAACGTTTGGCTTAAATCGCTAAAAATGGGAAAGTTTGGATTTGTTTCGTAATGTTTTAAACGTTTGGCTTAAATCGCTAAAAAGGAGAAACGTTTGGATTTGTTTCATTACGTTTGTAAATGTTTGGCTTAAATCGCTAAAAAGGTGAAACCTTTGGATTTATTTCGTAACGTTTGTAAACGTTTGGCTTAAATCGCTAAAAAGGTGAAACGTTTGGATTTGTTTCGTAAACGTTTGTAAAAGTTTCGCTTAAATTGCTAATAAAAAGAAACATTTGGATTAGTTTCGTAAACGTTTGTAAACGTTTAACTTAAATTGCTAAAAAGGTGAAACATTTGAATTTGTTTCGTAGCATTTATAAACGTTTGGCTTAAATTGCTAAAAAGGGGGAACGTTTGGATTTGTTTCGTTGTGTTAGTAAACGTTTGGCTTAAATTGCTAAAAAGTCGAAATGTTTGGATTTGTTTCGTAACGTTTGGCTTAAATTGCTAAAATGGGGAAACTTTTAGAATTGTTTTGTAACAATCGAAAACGTTTGGCTTAAATTGCTAAAAAGGTGAAATGCTTGGTTTTGTCTCGTAACGTTTGTAAACGTTTGGCTTAAATTGATAACAAGGTGAAAAGCTTGGATTTGTTTCGTAATGTGGAAATGTTCGGTTTTGTTTCGTAACGTTTGTAAACGTTCGGCTTAAATCGCTAAAAAGGTGAAACGCTTGGATATTTTTCGAAACATTAGTAAACGTTAGGCTAAAATTGCTAAAAAGGTGAAACACTTGTATTTGTTTCAGACTTTTTGTAAATGTTTGTCTTGATTTGCTAAAAAGGTGAAACGCTTGGATTTATTTCGAGACGTTTGTAAACGTTTGGCTTAAATTGATAAAAAAGCGAAACGCTTGGATTTGTTTCGTAACTTTTGTAAACGTTTGGCTTAAATTGCTAAAAAAGTGAAACGTTTGGATTTGTTTCGCAACGTTTGTAAACGTTTGGCTTAAATCGCTAAAAAGGTGAAACGTTTGGATTTTTTTTGGTAATGTTGGTAAACGTTTGGCTTAAATTGCTAAAAAAGTGAAATGTTTGTATTTGTTTTTTAATGTTTGTAAACGTTTAGCTTAAATCGCCAAAAAGGTTAAACGCTTGGATTTGTTTCAAAATGTTTGTAGATGTTTGGCTTAAATTGCTAAAAAGGCGAAACGCTTGGATTTGTTTCGTAACTTTTGTAAACGTTTGGCTTAAATTGCTAAATAAGCGAAACGTTTGGATTTGTTACGCAACGTTTGTTAACGTTTGGCTTAAATCGCTAAAAAGGTGAAACGTTTGGATTTTTTTTGGTAACATTTGTAAACGTTTGGCTTAAATCGCTAAAAAGGTGAAATATTTGATTTGTTTCGTAACGTTTGTAAACATATGGCTTAAATTGCCAAAAAGGTGAAACGCTTAGATTTGTTTCAAAATGTTTGTAAACATTTGGCTTAAATTGCTGAAAAGGTAAAACATTTGAATTTTTTTCTTAACCTTTATAAACGTTTGGCCTAAATCGCTAAAAAGGTTAAATGTTTGGATTTGTTTCGTAACGTTTGTAAACGTTTGGCTTAAATAGCTAAAAAGGTGAAACGTTTGGATTTATTGCGTAATGTTTGTAAACGTTTAACTTAAATTTCTAAAAATGGAAAAAGTTTAGATTTAATTCGTAATGTTTTAAACATTTGGTTTTGTTTGTAAAGTTTTTAAACATTAGGCGCAAATCGCTAAAAATGTGAAACATTTTGATTTGTTTCTTAACGTTTATAAACGTTAGACTTAAATCGCTAAAAAAGTGTAACGTTTGGATTTGTTTCGTAACGTTTGTAAACGTTTGGCATAAATCGATAAAAAGGGAAACGTATGGATTTGTTTCGTAAACGTTTGTAAACGTTTAACTTAAATCGCTAAAAAGATGAAACATTTGGATTTGTTTCGTAGAGTTTGTAAACGTTTGGTTTAAATTGCTAAAAAGGTGAAACGTTTGGATTTTTTTCGTCGCGTTTGTAGAGAACGTTTGGCTTAAATCGCTAAAAAGGTGAAAAGTTTGATTTGTTTAATAACGTTTCTATACGTTTGGCTTAAATTACTAAAAAGGTGAAACGCTTGGATATGTTTCGTAATGTTCGTAAATGTTTGGCTTAAATTGCTAAAAAGATAAAACATTTGGATTTGTTTCCTAACCTTTATAAAAGTTTGGCTTAAATTGCTAAAAAAGTGAAATGTTTGTATTTGTTTTTTAATGTTTGTAAACGTTTAGCTTAAATCGCCAAAAAGGTGAAACGCTTGGATTTGTTTCAAAATGTTTGTAGATGTTTGGCTTAAATTGCTAAAAAGGCGAAACGCTTGGATTTGTTTCGTAACTTTTGTAAACGTTTGGCTTAAATTGCTAAATAAGCGAAACGTTTGGATTTGTTACGCAACGTTTGTTAACGTTTGGCTTAAATCGCTAAAAAGGTGAAACGTTTGGATTTTTTTTGGTAACATTTGTAAACGTTTGGCTTAAATCGCTAAAAAGGTGAAATGTTTGATTTGTTTCGTAACGTTTGTAAACATATGGCTTAAATTGCCAAAAAGGTGAAACGCTTAAATTTGTTTCAAAATATTTGTAAACATTTGGCTTAAATTGCTGAAAAGGTGAAACATTTGAATTTGTTTCTTAACCTTTATAAACGTTTGGCCTAAATCGCTAAAAAGGTTAAATGTTTGGATTTGTTTCGTAACGTTTGTAAACGTTTGGCTTAAATAGCTAAAAAGGTGAAACGTTTGGATTTGTTGCGTAATGTTTGTAAACGTTTAACTTAAATTTCTAAAAATGGAAAAAGTTTAGATTTAATTCGTAATATTTTAAACATTTGGTTTTGTTTGTAAAGTTTTTAAACATTAGGCGCAAATCGCTAAAAATGTGAAACATTTTGATTTGTTTCTTAACGTTTATAAGCGTTAGACTTAAATCGCTAAAAAGGTGTAACGTTTGGATTTGTTTCGTAACGTTTGTAAACGTTTGGCTTAAATCGATAAAAAGGGAAACGTATGGATTTGTTTCGTAAACGTTTGTAAACGTTTAACTTAAATCGCTAAAAAGATGAAACATTTGGATTTGTTTCGTAGAGTTTGTAAACGTTTGGCTTAAATTGCTAAAAAGGTGAAACGTTTGGATTTTTTTCGTCGCGTTTGTAGAGAACGTTTGGCTTAAATCGCTAAAAAGGTGAAAAGTTTGATTTGTTTCATAACGTTTCTATACATTTGGCTTAAATTACTAAAAAGGTGAAACGCTTGGATATGTTTCGTAATGTTCGTAAATGTTTGGCTTAAATTGCTAAAAAGATAAAACATTTGGATTTGTTTCCTAACCTTTATAAAAGTTTGGCTTAAATTGCTAAAAAAGTGAAATGTTTGTATTTGTTTTTTAATGTTTGTAAACGTTTAGCTTAAATCGCGAAAAAGGCGAAACGCTTGGATTTGTTTCAAAATGTTTGTAGATGTTTGGCTTAAATTGCTAAAAAGGCGAAACGCTTGGATTTGTTTCGTAACTTTTGTAAACGTTTGGCTTAAATTGCTAAATAAGCGAAACGTTTGGATTTGTTACGCAACGTTTGTTAACGTTTGGCTTAAATCGCTAAAAAGGTGAAACGTTTGGATTTTTTTTTGGTAACATTTGTAAACGTTTGGCTTAAATCGCTAAAAAGGTGGAATGTTTGATTTGTTTCGTAACGTTTGTAAACATATGGCTTAAATTGCCAAAAAGGTGAAACGCTTAGATTTGTTTCAAAATGTTTGTAAACATTTGGCTTAAATTGCTGAAAAGGTGAAACATTTGAATTTGTTTCTTAACCTTTATAAACGTTTGGCCTAAATCGCTAAAAAGGTTAAATGTTTGGATTTGTTTCGTAACGTTTGTAAACGTTTGGCTTAAATAGCTAAAAAGGTGAAACGTTTGGATTTGTTGCGTAATGTTTGTAAACGTTTAACTTAAATTTCTAAAAATGAAAAAAGTTTAGATTTAATTCGTAATGTTTTACACATTTGGTTTTGTTTGTAAAGTTTTTAAACATTAGGCGCAAATCGCTAGAAATGTGAAACATTTTGATTTGTTTCATAACGTTTATAAACGTTAGACTTAAATCGCTAAAAAGGTGTAACGTTTGGATTTGTTTCGTAACGTTTGTAAACGTTTGGCTTAAATCGATAAAAAGGGAAACGTATGGATTTGTTTCGTAAACGTTTGTAAACGTTTAACTTAAATCGCTAAAAAGATGAAACATTTGGATTTGTTTCGTAGAGTTTGTAAACGATTGGCTTAAATTGCTAAAAAGGTGAAACGTTTGGATTTTGTTCGTCGCGTTTGTAGAGAACGTTTGGCTTAAATCGCTAAAAAGGTGAAAAGTTTGATTTGTTTCATAACGTTTCTACACGTTTGGCTTAAATTACTAAAAAGGTGAAACGCTTGGATATGTTTCGTAATGTTCGTAAATGTTTGGCTTAAATTGCTAAAAAGATAAAACATTTGGATTTGTTTCCTAACCTTTATAAACGTTTGGCTTAAATTGCTATAAAAGTGAAATGTTTGTATTTGTTTTTTAATGTTTGTAAACGTTTAGCTTAAATCGCTAAAAAGGTGAAACGTATGGATTTGTTTCGTAACATTTGTATACGTTTGGCTTAAATTGTTAAAAATGGGAAACGCTTGGATTTGTTTCGTAACGTTTGAAAACGTTTGGCTTAAATTCCTACAAAGGTTAAACGCTTGATTTTGTTTCGTAACGTTTGTAAACGTTTGGCTTAAATCGCTAAAAATGGGAAAGTTTGGATTTGTTTCGTAATGTTTTAAACGTTTGGCTTAAATCGCTAAAAAGGAGAAACGTTTGGATTTGTTTCATTACGTTTGTAAATGTTTGGCTTAAATCGCTTAAAAGGTGAAACCTTTGGATTTATTTCGTAACGTTTGTAAACGTTTGGCTTAAATCGCTAAAAAGGTGAAACGTTTGGATTTGTTTCGTAAACGTTTGTAAAAGTTTCGCTTAAATTGCTAATAAAAAGAAACATTTGGATTAGTTTCGTAAACGTTTGTAAACGTTTAACTTAAATTGCTAAAAAGGTGAAACATTTGAATTTGTTTCGTAGCATTTATAAACGTTTGGCTTAAATTGCTAAAAAGGGGAAACGTTTGGATTTATTTTGTTGTGTTAGTAAACGTTTGGCTTAAATTGCTAAAAAGTCGAAATGTTTGGATTTGTTTCGTAACGTTTGGCTTAAATTGCTAAAATGGGGAAACTTTTAGAATTGTTTTGTAACAATCGAAAACGTTTGGCTTAAATTGCTAAAAAGGTGAAATGCTTGGTTTTGTTTCGTAACGTTTGTAAACGTTTGGCTTAAATCGCATAAAATGGGAAACATTTTGATTTGTTTCGTAATATTGAAAACGTTTGGCTTAAATTGCTAAAAAGGGGAAACGTTTGAATTTGTTTCGTAGCGTTTGTAAACGTTTGGCTTAAATCGCTAAAAAGGTGAAACGTTTGGATTAGTTTCGTAAACGTTTGGAAACGTTTAACTTAAATCGCTAAAGAGGAGAAACGTTTGGATTTGTTTCGTAGCGTTAGTAAATGTTTGGCTTATATTGCTAAAAAGGGGAAACGTTTGGATTTGTTTCGTAGCGTTTGTAGACGTTTGGCTTAAATTGCTAAAAAGGCGAAATGTTTGCATTTGTTTCGTAACATTTGTATACGTTTGTCTTAATACTCTTAAAAGGGGAAATGTTTGGATTTGTTTTGTAGCTTTTGTAAACGTTTGGCTTAAATTGCTAAAAAGGTGAAACGTTTGATTTGTTTCGCAACGTTTGTAAAAGTTTGGCTTAAATTGCTACAAAAGGTGAAATTCTTGGATTTGTTTCGTAACATTTGTAAACGTTTGGCTTAAATTGCTAAAAATATGAAACATTTGGATTTGTTTCCTAACCTTTGTAAACGTTTGGCTTTAATCGCTAAAAAGGTAAAATATTTGGATTTATTTCGTAATGTTTGTAAACGTTTGACTTAAATCGCTAAAAAGGCAAAACGCTTGGATTTGTTTCGTAATGTTTGTAAACTTTTGGCTTAAATTGCTAAAAAGGTGAAATGCTTGGATTTGTTTTGTAATGTTTGTAAACGTTTGGCTCAAATTGCTAAAGAGGTGAAAAACTTAGTTTTGTTTCGTAACGTTTGTAAACGTTTGGCTTAAATCGCTAAAAATGGGAAACGTTTGGATTTGTTTCGAAATGTTTTAAACGTTTGGTTTGTTTCGTAACATTTGTAAACGTTTTGCTTAAATCGCTAAATAGGTGAAACATTTGGATTTGTTTCGTAACATTTGTAAACGTTTCGCTTAAATCGCTAAAAAGGGGAAACGTTTGAATTTGTTTTGTAACGTGTGTAAACGTTTGGCTTAAATCGCTAAAAAGGTGAAACGTTTAATCTGTTTCGCAACGTCTGTAAACATTTGGCTTAAATTGCTAAAAAGGTGAAATCTTTTGATTTGTTTCGTAACATTTGTAAACGTTTGGCTTAATTTGCTAAAAAGATAAACCATTTGGATTTGTTTCCTAACCTTTGTAAACGTTTTGGTTAAATCGCTAAAAGGTGAAATGTTTGGATTTATTTCGTAACGTTTGTAAACATTTCGCTTAAATCGCTAACAAGGAGAAACGCTTGGATTTGTTTCGTAACGTTTGTAAACGTTTGGCTTAAATTATAAAAAAGGTGAAACGCTTGGATTTATTTTGTAATATTTGTAAACGTTTGGCTTAAATTTCTAAAAAGGTGAAACACTTGGTTTTGTTTCGTAACGTTTGTAAAAGTTTGGCTTAAATCGCTAAAAATGAGAAACGATTGGATTTGTATTCGAAATGTTTTAAACGTTTGGTTTTGTTTCGTAACGTTTGTAAACGTTTTGCTTAAATTGCTAAAAAGGTGAAACATTTGGATTTTTTTCGTAACGTTTGTAAACATTTGGCTTAAATAGCTAAAAAGGGGAAACGTTTGGATTTGTTTCGTAACGTTTTTAAACGTTTGGCTTAAATCGCTAAAAATGCGAAACGTTTGGATTTGTTTCGTAAACGTTTGGCTTATATCACTAGAAAGGTGAAACGTTTGGATTAGTTTCGCAAACGTTTGTAAACGTTTAACTTATATCGCTAAAAAGGTTAAACGTTCGGATTCGTTTCGTAGGGTTTGTGAACGTTTGGCTTAAATCGCTAAAAAGGTGAAACGTTTAGGTTTATTTCGTATAGTTTGTAAACGTTTGGCTTAAATCGCTAAAAAGGTGAAACATTTAGATTTGTTTTGTACCGTTTGTAAACGTTTGGCTTCAATCGCTGAAAAGGTGAAACATTTGGATTTTTTTCGTATTGTTTGTAAACGTTTGGCTTAAATTGCTAAAAATGTGAAACGCTTGTATTTGTTTCGTAACGTTTGTAAACGTTTGGCTTAAATTGCTAAAAAGGCGCTTGGATTTGTTTTGTTACGTTTGTAAACGTTTGGCTTAAATTTCAAAAAAGATGAAACACTTGGTTTTGTTTCGTAACGTTTGTAAACGTTTTGCTTAGATTGCTAAAAAGGTGAAGCGTTTGGATTTGTTTCGTAACGTTTGTAAACATTTGGCTTCAATCACTAAAAAGGTGAAATGTTTGGATTTGTTTCGTAACGTTTGTAAACATTTGGCTTAAATCGCTAAAAAGGTAAAACGTTTGGACTTGTTTTGTAATGTTCTAAATGTTTGGTTTAAATTGCTAAAATGAGGAAACATTTGGATTTGTTTCGTAACGTTTGTAAATGTTTGGCTTAAATCGCTGAAAAGGTTAAACGTTTTGTTTGGTTTTGTAACGTTTGTAAACGTTCGGCTTTAATCGTTAAAAAGGTGAAACAGTTGGATTTTTTTCGTAACGTTTGTAAACGTTTTGCTTTAATTGCTAAAAAGGTGAAACGTTTTGTTTTGATTCGTAACGTTTGTAAACGTTTACCTTAAATCGCTAAAAAGGTGAAACTTTTTAACTTTTTTCGTAGCGTTTGTAAACATCTGGCTTAAATTGCTAAAAAGGGGAAACGTTTGGATTTGTTTCGTAGCGTTTGTAAACGTTTGGCATAAATTGCTAAAAAGGTGACTTGTTTGGATTTGTTACGTAATGTTTGTAAACGTTCAGCATAAATCGCTAACAAAGGTGAAACACTTGGATTTGTTTCGTAATGTTTGTAAACGTTTCACTTAAATTATTTAAAAGGTGAAACGCTTGGATTTATTTCAGAATGTTTGTAAATGTTTCGCTTAAATTACAAAAAAGGTGGAAAACTTAGATTTGTTTCGGAACCTTTGTAAACATTCGGCTTAAATTGCTAACAAGGTGAAACACTTGGATTTGTTTTGTAACGTTTGTAAACGTTTGGCTTAAATTGTTAAAAAGGTGAATACGCTTGGTTTTGTTTCATAACATTTGTAAAGGTTTGACTTAAATCGCTAAAAATGTGAAACGTTTGGTTTTGTTTCGTAACGTTTGTAAACGTTTGGCTGATATCTCTAAAAAGGTGAAACGTTTGGATTTGTTTCGTAACGTTTGTAAATTATTGGCTTAAATTTCTAAAAAGGTGAAACGCTCGGATTTGTTTCGTAATGTTTGTTTTGTTTCGTAAAGTTTGTAAACGTTTAGCTTAAATTGATAAAAAGGGGAATTGTTTGGATTTGTTTCGTAACGTTTGTAAACGTTTTGCTTAGATCGCTAAAAAGGAGAAACGTTTGGATTTGTTTCGTAACATTTGTAAACGTTTGGCTTAAATCACTAAAAAGGTGAAACGTTTGGATTTGTTTTGTAACGTTTGTAAACATTTGGCTTAAATCGCTAAAAAGATAAAACGTTTGGATTCGTTTTGTAACGTTTTTAAACGTTTGGCTTGAATCGCTAAAAACGTGAAACATTTGGATTTGTTTCGAAGAGTTTGTAAATGTTTGGCTTAAATAGCTAAAAAGGGGAAACGCTTGGATTTGTTTCATAAAGTTTGTAAACGTTTGGCTTAAATTGCTAAAAAGGTGAAACAGTTGGATTTATTTCGTAACGTTTGTAAACGTTTGGCTTAAATTGCTAAAAAGGTGAAACACTTGGATTTGTTTCGTAACGTTTGTAAATGTTTGGCTTAAATTGTTAAAAGGGTGAAACATTTGGATTTGTTTTATAACCTTTGTAAACGTTTGGCTTAAATCGCTAAAAAGATGAAACGTTTGGATTTGTTTCGAAACGTTTGGCTTAAATCGCTAAAACTGTGAAACTTTTGGATTTGTTTCATAACTTTTGTAAACATTTGGCTTAAATTGCTAAAAAGGTGAAACGCTTGGATTTGTTTTGTAACGTTTGTAAATGTTTGGCTTAAATTGTTAAAAAGGTGAAACATTTGGATTTGTTTATAACCTTTGTAAACGCTTGGCTTAAATCGCTAAAAAGATGAAATGTTTGGATTTGTTTCGAAAAGTTTGGCTTAAATCGCTATAAGTGGGAAACGTTTGGATTTATTTCGTAACGTTTGTAAACGTATGGTATAAATCGTTAAATAAGTAAACTGTTTGGATTTGTTTCGTAACGTTTGGCTCAAATCTCTAAAATGGGGAAGCGTTTGGATTTGTTTCGTAACGTTTGTAAACGTTTGGCTTAAATTGCTAAAAAGTGGAAATGTTTGGTTTTGTTACGTAAGGTTTATAAACGTTCGGCTTAAATCGCTAAAAAGGTGAAACGTTTGGATTTGTTTCGTAACGTTTGGCTTAAATTGATAACAAGGTGAAACGCTTGGATTTGTTTCGTAATGTGGAAATATTCTGTTTTATTTCGTAACGTTTGTAAACGTTTGGCTTAAATCGCTAAAAATGTGAAACGCTTGGATATTTTTCGGAACGTTAGTAAACACTTTGCTTCAATTACTAAAAAGGTGAAAAGCTTGTATTTATTTTGTAACGTTTGGCTTAAATTGCTAAAACTGAGAAACGCTTGGTTTTGTTTAATAACGTTTGTAAAGGTTTTGGCTTAAATTGCTAATAATGTGAAACGTTTGGTTTTGTTTCGTAACGTTTTAAACATTTGGTTTTGTTTCGTAACGTTTGTAAATGTTTGGCCTAAATCTCAAAAAAGGTGAAACGTTTGGATTTGTTTCGCAACGTTTGAAAACGTTTGGATTAAATTGCTAAAAAGGGGAAACGTTTAGATTTGTTTCGAAACATTTGACTTGAATTGATAAAAAGTCGAAACATTTGGATTTGTTTCGTAACATTTGTAAACGTTTTGCTTAAATCGCTAAAAAGGTGAAACGTTTGGTTTTGTTTCGTAACGTTTGTAAACGTTTGGCTTAAATCGCTATAAAGGTGAAACGCTTGGATTTGTTTCGTAACGTTTGTAAACGTTTGGCTTAAATTGCTAAAAAGGTGAAATAATTGGATTTGTTTGGTAACGTTTGTAAACGTTTGGCATAAATTTCTAAAAAGGTAAAGTGTTTGGATTCTCGTAACGTTTGTAAACGTTTCGCTTAAATCGCTAAAAAGGTGAAACATTTGGATTTGTTTCGTAGCATTTGTAAATGTTAGGCTTGAATTGCTAAAAAGGTGAAACACTTGGATTTGTTTTGGACTGTTTGTAAATGTTTGTCATAAATCGCTAAAAAGGTGAAACACTTGGATTTATTTCGTAACGTTTGTAAACGTTTGGCTTAAATTGCTAAAAAGACGAAACGCTTGGATTTGTTTTGTAACTTTTGTAAACGTTTGGCTTAAATTTCTAAAAAAAGTGAAACGCTTGGTTTTTTTTGTTTGTAATGTTTGTAAATATTTGGCATAGATTGTTAAAATTGTGAAACGTTTGTATTTGTTTCGTAACGTTTGTAAACGTTTGGCTTCAATTGCTAAATTGGTGAAACATTTGGATTTGTTTCGTAACGTTTTTAAATATTTGCCATAAATCGCTAAAAAGGTGAAACGTTTAGATTTGTATCGTAACGTTTTAAACGTTTGGCTTAAATCGCTAAAATGGGGAAACATTTGGATTTGTTTCGTAACTTTTCTAAACGTTTGGCTTCAATTGCTTACAAGGCGAAACGTTTGGTTTTGTTTCGAAACGTTTGTAAACTTTCAGCTTAAATCGCTAAAAAGGTGAAATGTTTGGATTTGTTTCGTAACGTTTGTAAACATTTTTCTTAAATTGCTAAAAAGGTGAATCGCATGGATTTGTTTTGTAAGTTTTATAAACGTTTGGCTTAAATTACTAAAAAGGTTAAACGCTTCGATTTGTTTCAAAACGTTTGTAAATGTTTGGCTTAAATTGCTAAAAACGTGAAACTCATAGATTTATTTCGTAGCGTTTGTAAACATTTGGCTTAAATTGCTAAAAGGTGAAACGCTTGGTTTTGTTTCTTAGCGTTTGTAAAGGTTTGGCTAAAATCGCTAAAAATGTGAAACGTTTGGATTTGTTTCGTAATGTTATAAACGTTTTGTTTTGTTTCGTAACGTTTGTAAACGTTTAGCTTAAATTGACAAAAAGGGGAACTGTTTGGATTTGTTTCGTAACGTTTGTAAACGTTTTGCTTAGATTGCTAAAAAAGCGAAATGTTTGGATTTGTTTTATAGCGTTTGTAAACGTTTGGCTTAAATCATTAAAAAGGTGAAACGTTTGGATTTCTTTTGTAACGTTTGAAAACATTTGGCTTAAATCGCTAAAAAGGTGAAACGTTTGGATTTGTTTTGTAACGTTTTTAAATGTTTGGCTTAAATCGCTAAAAAGGTGAAACATTTGGATTTGTTTCGAAAAGTTTGTAAATGTTTGGCTTAAATAGCTAAAAAGGGTAAAAGATTGGATTTGTTTCGTAAAGTTTGTAAACGTTTGGCTTAAATTGCTAATAAGGTGAAATAGTTGGATTTATTTCATAACGTTTGTAAACGTTTGGCTTAAATTGCAAAAAAAGGTGAAACGCTTGAATTTGTTTCGTAACGTTTGTTAATGTTTAGCTTATATTGTTAAAAAGGTGAAACATTTCGATTTGTTTTATAACCTTTGTAAACGTTTGGCTTAAATAGCTAAAAAGATGAAACATTTGGATTTGTTTCGAAACGTTTGGCTTAAATTGCTAAAAGTGTGAAACTTTCTGATTTGTTTCATAACATTTGTAAACGTTTGGCTTAAATTACGAAAAAGGTGAAACGCTTGGATTTGTTTCGTAACGTTTGTAAATGTTTGGCTTAAATTGATAAAAAGGTGAAACATTTGGATTTGTTTTATAACCTTTGTAAACGTTTGGCTTAAATCGCTAAAAAGATGAAATGTTTGGATTTGTTTCGTAACGTTTGTAAACGTTTGGTATAAATCGTTAAATAGGTAAACTTTTTGGATTTGTTTCGTAACGTTTTAAACGTTTGGCTCAAATCTCTAAAAAGGGGAAACATTTGGATTTGTTTCGTAACGTTCGTAAACGTTTGTCTTAAATTGCTAAAAGCGGAAATGTTTGGTTTTATTTCGTAACGTTTATAAACGTTCGGCGTAAATCGCTAAAAAGGTGAAACGTTTGGATTTGTTTCTTAACGTTTGTAAATGTTTGGCTTAAATTGATAACAAGGTGAAACGCTTGGATTTGTTTCGTAATGTGGAAATGTTCGGTTTTGTTTCGTAACGTTTGTAAACGTTCGGCTTAAATCGCTAAAATAGTGAAACGCCTGGATATTTTTCGGAACGTTAGTAATCATTTGGCTTAAATTGCTAAAAGGTGAAAAGCTTGTATTTATTTCGTAACGTTTGTAAACGTTTGGCTTAAATTGCTAAAAAGGAACTTAGTTTTGTTTAATAACGTTTGCAAGATTTGACTTAAATCGCTAATAATGTGAAACATTTAGTTTTGTTTCGTAACGCTTTAAACGTTTGGTTTTGTTTCGTAACGTTTGTAAATGTGTGGCCTAAATCTCAAAAAAGGTGAAACGTTTTGATTTGTTTCGTAACGTTTGAAAACGTTTGGATTAAATTGCTAACAAGGGGAAACATTTGGATTTGTTTCGAAACGTTTGTCTTGAATTGCTAAATAGTCGAAACATTTGGATTTGTTTCGTAACATTTGTAAACGTTTTGCTTAAATCGCTAAAAAGGGGAAACGTTTGGTTTTGTTTCGTAATGTTTGTAAACGTTTGGTCTAAATCGCTACAAAAGTGAAACGCTTGGATTTGTTTCGTAACGTTTGTAAACGTTTGACTTAAATTACTAAAAAGGTGAAATAATTGTATTTGTTTGGCAACGTTTGGCTTAAATTGCTAAAAAGGTAAAATGTTTCGATTTTCGTAACGCTTGTAAACGCTTGGCTTAAATCGCTAAAAAGGTGAAACGTTTGGATTTGTTTCGTAGCGTTATTAAACTTTAGGCTTAAATTGCTAAAAAGGTGAAACACTTGGATTCGTTTCGGATTGTTTGTAAATGTTTGTCATAAATTGCCAAAAAGGTGAAACGCTTGGATTTATTTCGTAATGTTTGTAAACGTTTGGCTTAAATTGCTAAAAAGGCGAAACTCTTGGATTTGTTTCGTAACTTTTGTAAACATTTGGCTTAAATTGCTAAAAAAGTGAAACGTTTGGATTTGTTTCGTAACGTTTGTAAACGTTTGGCTTAAATCGCTAAAAAGGTGAAACGTTTGGATTTTTTTGGTAACGTTGGTAAACGTTTGGCTTAAATCACTAAAAAGGTGAAATGTTTGATTTGTTTCGTAACGTTTGTAAACATATGCCTTAAATTGCCAAAAAGGTGAAACGCTTGGATTTGTTTCAAAATGTTTGTAAACGTTTGGCTTAAATTGCTAAAAAAGCGAAACGCTTGGATTTGTTTCGTAACTTTTGTAAACGTTTGGCTTGAATTGCTAAAAAAGCGAAACGTTTGGATTTGTTTCGCAACGTTTGTAAACGTTTGGTTTAAATCGCTAAAAAGGTGAGACGTTTGGATTTTTTTGGTAACATTTGTAAACTTTTAGCTTAAATCACTAACAAGGTAAAATGTTTGATTTGTTTCGTAACGTTTGTAAACATATGGCTTAAATTGCCAAAAAGGTGAAACGGTTAGATTTGTTTCAAAATGTTTGTAAACGTTTGGCTTAAATTGCTAAAAAGGTAAAACATTTGAATTTGTTTCTTAACCTTTGTAAACGTTTGACCTAAATCGCAAAAAAGGTTAAATGTTTGGATTTGTTTCGAAACGTTTGTAAACATTTGGCTTACATTGCTAAAAAGGTGAAACGTTTGGATTTGTTGCATAACGTTTGTAAACTTTTGGCTTAAATTGCTAAATGGGTGAAACACTTGGATTTGTTTCGTAACGATTGCAAATGTTTGGCTTAAATTGGTAAAAAGGTGAAACATTTGGATTTGTTTTATAACCTTTGTAAATGTATGGCTTAAATCGGTAAAAAGATGAAACGTTTGGATTTGTTTCGAAACGTTTGGCCTAAATCGCAAAAAGTGTGAAACGTTTGGATTTGTTTCGTAACGTTTGTAAACGTTTGGTATAAATCGTTACATAGGTAAACTGTTTGGATTTGTTTCGTAAGGTTTTAAACGTTTGGCTCAAATCTCTAAAATGGGGAAACATTTGGTTTTTTTTCTTAACGTTTGTAAACGTTTGGCTTAAATTGCTAAAAAGTGGAAATGTTTGGTTTTGTTTCGAAACGTTTATAAACGTTCGGCTTAAATCGCTAAAAAGGCGAAACGTTTGGATTTGTTTCTTAACGTTTGTAAACGTTTGGCTTAAATTGATAACAAGGTGAAACGCTTGGATTTGTTTCGTAATGTGGAAATGTTCGGTTTTGTTTCGTAACGTTAGTAAACGTTCGGCTTAAATCGCTAAAAAGGTGAAACGCCTGGATATTTTTCGGAACGTTAGTAAACATTTGGCTTAAATTGCTAAAAGGTGAAAAGCTTGTATTTATTTTGTAACGTTTGTAAACGTTTGGCTTAAATTGCTAAAAAGGAGAAACGCTTAGTTTTGTTTAATAACGTTTGTAAAGGTTTGACTTAAATCGCTAATAATGTGAAACGTTTAGTTTTGTTTCGTAACGTTTTAAACGTTTGGTTTTGTTTCGTAACGTTTGTAAATGTGTGGCCTAAATCTCAAAAAAGGTGAAACGTTTTGATTTGTTTCGTAACGTTTGAAAATGTTGGGATTAAATTGCTAACAAGGGGAAACGTTTGGATTTGTTTCGAAACGTTTGACTTGAATTGCTAAATAGTCGAAACATATGGATTTGTTTCGTAATATTTGTAAACGTTTTGCTTAAATCGCTAAAAAGGGGAAACGTTTGGTTTTGTTTCGTAATGTTTGTAAACGTTTGGCCTAAATCGCTACAAAAGTGAAACGCTTGGATTTGTTTCGTAACGTTTATAAACGTTTGGCTTAAATTGCTAAAAAGGTGAAATAATTGGATTTGTTTGGCAACGTTTGGCTTAAATTGCTAAAAAGGTAAAATGTTTAGATTTTCGTAACGCTTGTAAACGTTTGGCTTAAATCGCTAAAAAGGTGAAACGTTTGGATTTTTTTCGTTGCGTTAGTAAACGTTAGGCTTAAATTGCTAAAAAGGTGAAACACTTGGATTCGTTTCGGATTGTTTGTAAATGTTTGTCATAAATTGCTAAAAAGGTGAAACGCTTGGATTTATTTCGTAATGTTTGTAAACGTTTGGCTTAAATTGCTAAAAAAGTGAAACGTTTGGATTTTTTTCGCAACGTTTGTAAACGTTTGGCTTAAATCGCTAAAAAGGTGAAACGTTTGGATTTTTTTGGTAACTTTGGTAAATGTTTGGCTTAAATCGCTAAAAAGGTGAAATGTTTGATTTGTTTCGTAACGTTTGTAAACATATGCCTTAAATTGCCAAAAAGGTGAAACGCTTGGATTTGTTTCAAAATGTTTGTAAACGTTTGGCTTAAATTGCTAAAAAAGCGAAACGCTTGAATTTGTTTCGTAACTTTTGTAAACGTTTGGCTTGAATTGCTAAAAAAGCGAAACGTTTGGATTTGTTTCGCAACGTTTGTAAACGTTTGGCTTAAATCGCTAAAAAGGTGAGACGTTTGGATTTTGTTGGTAACATTTGTAAACTTTTAGCTTAAATCGCTAAACAAGGTGAAATGTTTGATTTGTTTCGTAACGTTTGTAAACATATGGTTTAAATTGCCAAAAAGGTGAAACGGTTAGATTTGTTTCAAAATGTTTGTAAACGTTTGGCTTAAATTGCTAAACAGGTAAAACATTTGACTTTGTTTCTTAACCTTTTTAAAAGTTTGACCTAAATCGCAAAAAAGGTTAAATGTTTGGATTTGTTTCGTAACGTTTGTAAACATTTGGCTTACATCGCTAAAAAGGTGAAACGTTTGGATTTATTGCGTAACGTTTGTAAACGTTTGGCTTAAATTGCTAAATGGGTGAAACGCTTAGATTTGTTTCGTAACGATTGTAAATGTTTGGCTTAAATTGTTAAAAAGGTGAAACATTTGGATTTGTTTTATAACCTTTGTAAATGTTTGGCTTAAATCGCTAAAAAGATGAAACGTTTGGATTTGTTTCGAAACGTTTGGCTTAAATCGCTAAAAGTGTGAAATGTTTGGATTTGTTTCGTAACGTTTGTAAACGTTAGGTATAAATCGTTCAATAGGTAAACGGTTTGGATTTGTTTCGTAACGTTTTAAACGTTTGGCTCAAATCTCTAAAATGGGGAAACATTTGGATTTTTTTCTTAACGTTTGTAAACGTTTGGCTTAAATTGCTAAAAAGTGGAAATGTTTGGTTTTGTTTCGAAACGTTTATAAACGTTCGGCTTAAATCGCTAAAAAGGCGAAACGTTTGGATTTGTTTCTTAACGTTTGTAAACGTTTGGCTTAAATTGATAACAAGGTGAAACGCTTGGATTTGTTTCGTAATGTGGAAATGTTCGGTTTTGTTTCGTAACGTTTGAAAACGTTCGGCTTAAATCGCTAAAAAGGTGAAATGCCTGGATATTTTTCGGAACGTTAGTAAACATTTGGCTTAAATTTCTAAAAGGTGAAAAGCTTGTATTTATTTCGTAACGTTTGTAAACGTTTGGCTTAAATTGCTAAAAAGGAGAAACGCTTAGTTTTGTTTAATAACGTTTGTAAAGGTTTGACTTAAATCGCTAATAATGTGAAACGTTTAGTTTTGTTTCGTAAAGTTTTAAACTTTTTGGTTTTTATTTCGTAACGTTTGTAAATGTGTGGCCTAAATCTCAAAAAAGGTGAAACGTTTTGATTTGTTTCGTAACGTTTGAAAACGTTTGGATTAAATTGCTAACAAGGGGAAACATTTGGATTTGTTTCGAAACGTTTGACTTGAATTGCTAAATAGTCGAAACATTTGTATTTGTTTCGTAACATTTGTAAACGTTTTGCTTAAATCGCTAAAAAGGTGAAACGTTTGGTTTTGTTTCGTAATGTTTGTAAACGTTTGGCCTAAATCGCTACAAAAGTGAAACGCTTGGATTTGTTTCGTAACGTTTGTAAACATTTGGCTTAAATTGCTAAAAAGGTGAAATAATTGAATTTGTTTGGCAACGTTTGGCTTAAATTGCAAAAAAAGGTAGAATGTTTGGATTTTCGTAACGCTTGTAAACGTTTGGCTTAAATCGTTAAAAAAGTGAAACGTTTGGATTTGTTTCGTAGCGTTAGTAAACGTTAGGCTTAAATTGCTAAAAAGGTGAAACACTTGGATTCGTTTCGGATTGTTTGTAAATGTTTGTCATAAATTGCTAAGAATGTGAAACGCTTGGATTTATTTCGTAATGTTTGTAAACGTTTGGCTTAAACTGCTAAAAAGGCGAAACACTTGGATTTGTTTCGTAACTTTTGTAAACGTTTGGCTTAAATTGCTAAAAAAGTGAAATGTTTGGATTTGTTTCGCAACGTTTGTAAACGTTTGGCTTAAATTGCTAAAAAGGTGAAACATTTGGATTTTTTTGGTAACGTTGGTAAACGTTTGGCTTAAATCGCTAAAAAGGTGAAATGTTTGACTTGTTTCATAACTTTTGTAAACATATGCCTTAAATTACCAAAAAGGTGAAACGCTTGGATTTGTTTCAAAATGTTTGTAAACGTTTGGCTTAAATTGCTAAAAAAGCGAAACGCTTGGATTTGTTTCGTAACTTTTGTAAACGTTTGGATTGAATTGCTAAAAAAGCGAAACGTTTGGATTTGTTTCGCAACGTTTGTAAACGTTTGGCTTAAATCGCTAAAAAGGTGAGACGTTTGGATTTTTTTGGTAACATTTGTAAACTTTTAGCTTAAATCGCTAACAAGGTGAAATGTTTGATTTGTTTCGTAACGTTTGTAAACATATGGCTTAAATTGCCAAAAAGGTGAAACGGTTAGATTTGTTTCAAAATGTTTGTAAACGTTTGGCTTAAATTGCTAAAAAGGTAAAACATTTGAATTTGTTTCTTAACCAAGGATCCTAACAAAAAGGTCAATATATCACATAAAATTAGGGGCGATAATTGGAATAAGAAGAGTATCTTTTTCGAACTTCCTTACTGGGATACTTTATTATTGCGACATAATTTAGATGTTATGCACATCGAGAAGAATATATGTGATAGTATTCTTGGCACAATCATGGATATCAAAGGAAAGACTAAGGATACCCTCAAATCCCGATTTGATTTGCAAGCTATGAAAATAAGGCAGGAATTACACCCAATCAAGCATGGAGATAAATATAAAATGCCGGTGGCTTCTTATACATTGTCTACTGAAGACAAACATAGATTTTCTCTTTTCCTAAAGCACTTAAAAGTTCCGGAAGGATTTTCATCCAACATCTCTCATTGCGTCAACCTTAAAGACCATAAATTTTCTGGTTTAAAGAGTCATGATTGTCATGTTCTTTTGCAGCACTTGCTTCCTCTTGCAATGCGTGGTCTTCTTCCTAAAGCAGTTTATGAACCACTTATTGAGTTATCAACATTTTTCAATGTTCTTGGCGCGAAAGTGTTGAAAGTAGAGGAGTTAAAACAAATTGAAGCCCAAATACCTATAACACTTTGCAAATTAGAGAAGATGTTCCCTCCTTCATTTTTCGATATAATGGTTCATTTGCCTGTTCATTTGCCTAGTGAAGCTATCATTGGTGGTCCTGTGCAATATCGGTGGATGTACTTTGTTGAACGCACAATGTACACTTTGAAGTCTTTCGTCCGTAACATGGCTCGCCCAGAGGGTTCAATTGCAGAAGGTTTTATTGCAAATGAATGCATGACCCTTTGTTCAAGGTACTTGTCTAATGTAGAAACAAAGTTCAATCGCCTCGAGCGTAACTATGATGGTGTTGTGGATGATGCTTTTTGGGAGATAAAAATATTTTGCCATCCTGGACGAGTTTTAGGAGCAAGGAAAATATGTGATCTTAGTATGAAAGAGATGGAACAAGCTCATGTGTATATTTTAAAAATTTGTGAAGAAGTCCAACCTTTCCTCGAGTAAGAAATTTTTGACTTTATTCATTTTGTTCTATTCTTATTTCATACCTCTTTGATAGTCAATCGATAAATATATTTGTTTCTTCTGTATAGAGAACATTCAAAAATTGAAGCAAGTAGCCCACAAAAATTATCTGACAAAGAATGGGATAAATACTTTGTACATTGGTTCAAAACAGAAGTAAGGACCTGTAACAAAAATTTCGGATTTATGTTGCTATTTTATCCTAAATAATAATATTAAATTTACATATAATCGTTAATGTAGGTAACACGGTTGTATAAGGATGACAAAAGCAAAAAGATGGAGGATTTGTTTTCATTAGCTCGTGGTCCTACTCAATACATCACAAGTTTTAAAGGTTACATTTGTAATGGATATAGATTTCATATAGAAGAACATGAAAAAGGCTTAAGGACACAAAATAGTGGAGTCGTTGTTGTAGGTGACCATGGCATTGAAGTTGAAAATATTGATTATTATGGTGTCTTGACTGAAATTCTTGAATTTAAATATCTGAATGGAAGACGGGTGATGTTGTTCCATTGTAAGTGGTGGGATGTATATGATAAAGTAAAAGGGATTCAAGTTGATGAGTATGGGATTATTAGTGTTAATTGCCAACAGCTTTTAAAAACAAATGAACCATTTCTATTAGCTAGCCAGGCCTCACAAGTTTTCTATGCCATTGATAATAAAAACAAAGGCTGGTGTGTTGTGCGGAAGGCACAACCCCGTGATTTATATACATTCCCATTACAATTGGATGGCGAGGTTGAGACTTTGGACCTTGAACACGAAGCATGTCAACAAGAAGAATCGTTTCGGCCAGAATTTGTAAATCATAATATAGAAGAAGAGCTCAATAGAAGTAGAAGTGATTTATAACCTGTGTTTATAGATCCAGAACCATCAGAAGAGAGAAGGACAAGAAAAAGAAAAATGACATAGGTTTTAAATTTTGATTTTCAATTGATTAGCAGAACATGTATGGATTATTTTGGTTGTTTCACAAGACATGTATGCCTTTTTCTTTTCATCATGTATGGATTATTTTTTAATGCTTTGATATTTTTTAATGCTATATCAAATCTATGAATATGAAGAAAGGGCTTACCCTGCAAAATCAGTTTTTTTTTAGATATAGGAGCTCTTAGTTTATGATTGTCCAGGTAGATACATAATGAAATTCTATTTTAAAGATTGAGATTGTGTTTAAAAATATGTAAATGTTTAAGATTGTTCAATGCTAGATAATTATTCTTATTTTTATATTCTAATAGTCTTTGTTTTGTTTTATTTGTCTTAGGCTAAATGCAACCAACTAAAGCGAAAAACAAATTGGGGTCAAATGTAAGGCATAGAAAGCTGAAGTACATAAATTTAGGTGAGATTGCTGGAAAACAAAGGCAAAGAGAGAGAAAAATAGAAGAGAAAAGGAGATTATCTGATGATGTGTCCAATCCTGAGCTAGGAGCATCTGGTCTTGCGGCTGCTGCCGCTGTTGAAGTGGATGCGGCTGCTGCCGCTCCAGCTATTGGAAAATACGCCCCGCCTAGATACCATCGGGACAAAGAAGGCCCAATTAGTGTGGGCTCCAGGAAGGCTTCTTTGGAACCAAGACAGTGGACTAATGGGGGTGCTAGGCAAGTACCTGCAGTAGATGGAGACAGGTTGGGCAGTTGGCAACCTCCTCCTATCTCTGACAGTTGGCAAGTACCTGAAGTAATCGAAAAATATGTCGCTAAAAACAATTGGTATTGTCTTATTTTATTTCAAATTGTACTGTGGTCGTAAGTAAATTTTTCTAAATCTTGCTTGCTATGCCTAATTTTTAATGATTGAGTAGAGAGTTTCTATGACAAATATTTAACACTTATTCAATAGTCAAATTGCTTGGCTGTATAATGCTATTGTGAACCATATGTTTAAAATCTCTTTGAGCCTGAACTAATCAACCAGTACCTACAAAAATGATTAGATTTACCGATTTGAGCTGCTGCATATAGGAATGATGTCGGTTTAAACCATCCTGAAGATCCAAACCCACTTGGTGATAGTTGGCGCATTGGCAACTCACAGTCCACTTGGTCATCTTCTAGAGCAGGTAATATACTTTAAATTTGATTTAGGGTTAATTCCTAAAAAAATCACGAACTTTACACGAATTTTCATTTTAATCATGAACTTTAAAAGTTGTCTTTTAAAGGCACGAACTTTCATTTTGTTTCAAATCTATCGCCAAAGTAAAATCCGATGTATTTTATCGAACCAAAAATTCCTAATCCTATATACTCTAACTAAAAGATAATAAGATTTAATGTCGATTTATAATTTGGGTATTTCATTAATGGTTTATTGAAGAATTTAGTCAACAAAAATACATTGAAATGATAGATTTGAAACAAAATGAAAGTTCGTGCTTTTAAATGGCAACTTTCAAAGGTCATGATTAAAATGAAACTTCGTGTAAAGTTCGTGATTTTTTTAGAAATTAACCCTTTGATTTATTTTATTTTGATTGTTGAAGGCATAAACAAATCCTTGTGCCTTGTTTGAAATTGTTGAGAATAATAAGCCAAACTTCATTAGCAGTAGGATTACATTTTATTTTTTAATTAGAAAGTGTATCTTATTTTTAATCTACAATTGGATAAGGAGTTATATGTGTTTATCCTTCTAGTCATGGATTTGTTTGTGCCTTTTACTGAAGTAGTTGCTGCCATAAGTCTGAAATTTCTTGTAAAAAATAGGTGCATTACAAACAGAGTCTTCCACAAGAAATGCATATAATAAGGGCAGTAGAAGTTCAGTTCTTCCACCACGTGATACTCCTTTGCCTCAACCGTCTTAGCTTGTGCAAGATAACTCAATTGGTATTATTTTTAATTATTGAAAATGAAATGAATTGTAGTTTTTCTTTTTTCTTTTTTAAAATACATCATGTATGGAAGTATCCATTCACTTTATTTATGTTTATTTGACAATTTAGGTGGTTTAAAAAAAAGAAAAAAGGGCGAGGAAGGAATATGTTAAAAGAAGTCGCTTGCTTAAAAAGAGGGGGGAAGTTGAATGTAATATTTTACAACAATCGTGCAGCTGGACAGAATCATAAGTGCTTTACGAGACATTTGGGGAAAATGATTCGTGATCGTCAAATTTGTCCATTAAATGTTAAATCATGGAGGGAGATTCCTGAAGAGAGAAAGAACCACTTGTGGGATTCGGTCACGGTATTAATATAACTAATTTGATTTTTTTCTTTATTCGACATGCTGATTTGCTTTCTTTTATTTGATTACAAATCGACTCTTGTTTGGTTTCAGAAAATCTCGAGAGTTACCTGTATTGAAGTTGTTTATAGAGCTATGAAACTTTGATAGGATTAGTGATATTTTTGTTGTCTCCATAATTAAAATGATTAGTGATAGTAAGCTGTTTCTATAATTAAAATGATTAATGATATTGCAGTTTTTGCATCCTTATTACTTGATCACTTTCATGTATATGTTTTCCTTTTAAAAAATCTTTTATAGGAAAAGTTTGAGGGTGATGAGCTATTAGATCATCGAGATGATGTCCCTAACCATATAAGAGAGTTATGGAATAAATGGAGGGGAAAGATGCATTTATCATATGTAAAAGACATGTCAGAACAAGAAGCAATGAAAAATGTGCCTAAAGGTGTACATAAAGACGATTGGGAATGGTTGGTGAAGAACTATTACTTTGATGAAAAATATATGGTATGATCCACTTCTAAACTCAAATAGATTTATGTAAGGTATGTTCTAATTTTTGTTTAGTTTCTGTTCCCTTTCTCTTACATGTTTAATTTTATATATTTTAGGAAGTAAGCATCCGCAATTCACATCGTAGATCCAAGTTAACAATGCCACATCGTACGGGAAGCAAGCCAATACGAGAGATAATTTATGAAATGGTAATCCACATTAAAATTACTACTTCTATTTGTTCTTAATTTTCTAATAACTTTTATAATTTGTGAAGGGAGGTAAAGATGGTAACCCACCAGACCCCGCCGTTGTATTTTATGAAACTCACAATATGGATGGAAAGCTGATCGAACCTGAAACTATTGAAAAATATGTATGTTTTTAATTATATGTCTGCTGGTTTTTCTCATTATTGCTACTAAACTTGAAATAGTTTGGTTTTTATGCTAATGCTCTCTTTTAAATATTATCTTAAAATGTAGGAAGAAATTCAAGAAGTCATGCGCTCAGAGCCATCTTTTTCTCGTATACTAATACTTGAGAAGTGTTATGGACGTCAGACTCACAATCATGTGGTTGGTTATGGCGGTGGAGTAAAGCAAAAAGATTTGGATGGTTCATGTTCTAAAAAAGCAGAACTTGAAGAAGAAAATCGCTCAATGAAAGTTCGCCTATGTTCATTAGAAGATGAATTACAAAAGCTCAAGGAAATGTTCTTATCTCAACAAACCAATAACTTTCACTCTCCGTCTTCTTCACCCGCAGCAGAAGACTTTATGAATTAAAGCACATTGCAGGTATGTGATTATTTCAGGTGGTATAATTGTTTTCAAAAGTAGCTTAAAAATTAATGATATTAGATTGCATAGCTAGTGCTGGTATGCGTAATTTTAAGTATCAATTTCAAGTTAAAATGTTTGAGTTCAAGCATTACTGTTTACAAAATCTACCTTATCTTTTTACTTTTCTAGTTTGTTGCCTTTTGTTTATACATGCTAAATTAGTAGAAAGATTAGATTCTGATATAATATGTGGCATGACTTTGCAATAATTCAATTCGATGAACTCTTGCGTGGTTTATTTTAATTGTTGCCGAGCAACAAAATGTATTTAAAGATGACGAAAAGATCATGTAAGTACTGAAATGAGGAAAGTGAATTTTTGAATGCAGAAAATTTGTAGGCAGTAATGAGAGAATTAGAGATATTGAACTGTTGAGTGTGATTAAGTGTGGCTGTGTAGTCATAGACTAGTGGCATTTAATATTTACTGGTAGATTAAATTTATAACTGAGATTGAGAATTAAAATTGCACTTGATACAGGTGCTTGTTTGTGGAATAATAACTTTAATTTTTTTTTGTAGTGTGGCTCTTGTTATCTGTTGCAATATTTTTTCTTGCCATATTCTTATTTGTTCAATAATAGAATGTGATGCGGACCTATCAGTGGGTATTAGTTGTGTGTATTACTCTGTTTTACATGTCAAAACTGTTTATGTTTGCATATCTTGAATTGTTTATAGGGTTTTGAAACTTGACTGAAATTTTGGTCGGAGACTAATTCGTCAAAGTAAAATTAGTGTCAATTAAGTTGAAATGTTTGTTGTCAAATGATGCAACTTATCCTTTGTCGCTCTCTCTTTTATTTTAACTTCTTTATCCCAATTATGTAATATAGTTTTTAATCCATGATTTTTTAATTATTACAGGGAAACGACAAACAACGCCGAGAGAAAGTCAAGCATCAAGAATTGTTTTTTTTTTGAATATAGGAACTTTTTTCATGGATAGACTTTATTTTAAAAATATTTAGGCTCGGAGGTAAAACTATTTTGTGATTTTAAGAATGATATAAAATTTGTTAAATATTTTGTTACAACTTTAAATATAATTAGTTTGTGGAGTAGCAGCAATAGTATCTTTTTTACATTTTTTGTTTTAATTTTATGGCTTATGTTAAATTCATCTCATTGTATCATTAAACCCAAAAAATTGAAATTAATTCATAAATTTTAATAGCGTATTGCGACCGGATTTGGAGTCACAATAACTAGAAATTCAATAAATTTAAATATTTTTACGACAGTATTTCGGTCACAAATAGTATGAAATAACTGTCGCAATTAACAAAAATAATATATGAATTTTAATATTAGCGAACGGATTTTGGTCATTAATACTCAAAATAATATGGTCGTTATTGTTATATTAATTATTCTGGAGTAGTAGTAGCGAAAGGGAATCGGCCGCAAATGTAAAAAAATTCGGTCGCAATAACAATTTTTAGCTACCGGAATAACCCTTTCCCAAAAAAGCTTTTGCGACCAAAACGAATTTCGGTCCCTAAATACTTTTAGGGCCGAGGCTTATAGAGACCACTGGCGACCGGAATATTACGGTCGCTAATAGTCAATAGCGACCGCATTGGGAGTTTTGGGGACTGAAATTCTGGTCGCTATTTAGCGTTTTTCTTGTAGTGTAAATTGCCAAAAAGGTGAAATGGTTAGATTTGTTTCAAAATGTTTGTAAACGTTTGGCTTAAATTGCGAAAAAGGTAAAACATTTGAATTTGTTTATTAACCTTTGTAAATGTTTGACCTAAATCGCAAAAAAGGTTAAATGTTTGGATTTGTTTCGTAACGTTTGTAAACATTTGGCTTAAATCGCTAAAAAGGTGAAACGTTTGGATTTGGTTGCGTAACGTTTGTAAACGTTTGGCTTAAATTGCCAAATGGGTGAAACACTTGGATTTATTTTGTAACGTTTGTAAACATTTGGCTTAAATTGCTAAAAAGGTGAAAGGCTTGGTTTTGTTTCGTAACGTTTGTAAACGTTCACCTTAAATCGCTAAAAATGGAAAAAGTGTAGATTTGTTTCGTAATCTTTTAAACGTTTGGTTTTGTTTGTAAAGTTTTTAAACATTTGGCGCAAATCGTTAAAAATGTGAAACATTTTGATTTGTTTCTTAACGTTTGTAAACATTTGGCTTAAATCACAAAAAAGGTGAAATGTTTGGATTTGTTTCGTAACGTTTGTAAACGTTTGGCTTAAATTGATAAAAAGGGAAACGTTTGGATTTGTTTCGTAAACGTTTGGCTTATATCGTAAAAAAGGTGAAACGTTTGGATTAGTTTCTTAAACGTTTGTAAACGTTTGGCTGAAATCGCAAAAAAGGTGAAATGTTTAGATTAGTTTCGTAAGCGTTTGTAAACGTTTAATTTAAATCGCTAAAAAGATGAAACGTTTGGATTTGTTTCGTAGAGTTTGTAAACGTTTGGCTTAAATTGCTAAAAAGGTGAAACGTTTGGATTTGTTTCGTGGCGTTTGTAAACGTTTGGCTTAAATCGCTAAAAAGGTGAAAAGTTTGATTTGTTTCATAAAGTTTCTATACGTTTGGCTTAATTTACTAAAAAGGTGAAACGTTTGGATATGTTTCGTAATGTTCGTAAACGTTTGGCTTAAATTGCTAAAACAGTGAAACATTTGGATTTGTTTCCTAACCTTTATAAACGTTTGGTTAAAATTGCTAAAAAAGTGAAATGTCTGTATTTGTTTCTTAACGTTTGTAAACGTGTAGCTTAAATCGCTAAAAAGGTGAAACATATGGATTTGTTTCGTAACGTTTGTAAACGTTTGGCTTAAATTGCTAAAAATGTGAAACGCATGGATTTGTTTCGTAACATTTGAAAACGTTTGGCTTAAATTGCTACAAAGGTTAAACGCTTGGTTTTGTTTCGTAACGTTTGTAAACGTTTTTGCTTAAATTGCTAAAAATGGGAAACGTTTGGATTTGTTTCGTAAGGTTTTAAAAGTTTGGCTTAAATTCCTAAAAAGGTGAAACGTTTGGATTTCTTTCGTTACGTTTGTAAATGTTTGGCTTAAATCGCTAAAAAGGTGAAACGTTTGGATTTGTTTCGTAACGTTTGTAAACTTTTGGCTTAAATCGCTAAAAAGGTGAAACGTTTGGATTTGTTTCGTAAACGTTTGTAAGAGTTTCGCTTAAATCGCTAAAAAGATGAAACGTTTGGATTAGTTTCGTAAACGTTTGTAAACGTTTAACTTAAATCGCTAAAAAAGCTGAAACGTTTGAATTTGTTTCGTAGCGTTTGTAAACGTTTGGCTTAAATTGTTAAAAAGGGGAAACGTTTGGATTTGTTTCGTAGTGTTTGTAAACGTTTGGCTTAAATTGCTAAAATGGCAAAATGTTTGGATTTGTTTCGTAACGTTTGTAAATGTTTGGCTTAAATCGCTCAAACAGTGAAACGTTTGGAATTGTTTTGTAACGTTCGAAAACGTTTGGCTTAAATTTTGCTAAAATGGTGAAATGCTTGGTTTTTTGTTTCGTAACGTTTGTAAATGTTTGGCTTAAATCGCTTAAAATGGGAAACATTTTGATTTTTTTCGTAATGTTGTAAACGTTTGGCTTAAATTGCTAAAAAGGTGAAACATTTGAATTTTTTTCGTAGCGTTTGTAAATGTTTGGCTTAAATCGCTAAAAAATTGAAACGTTTGGATTTGTTTCGTACCGTTTGTAAACATTTGGCTTAAATCGCTAAAAAGGTTAAACGTTTGGATTAGTTTTGTAAGAAACGTTTAACTTAAATCGTTAAAAAGGAGAAATGTTTGGATTTGTTTCGTAGCGTTTGTAAATGTTTGGCTTAAATTGCTAAAAAGGGTAAACGTTTGGATTTGTTTCGTAGCGTTTGTAGACGTTTGGCTTAAATAGCTAAAAAGGAGAAACGTTTGCATTTGTTTCGTAACATTTATAAACGTTTGGCTTAAATCGCTAAAAAGGGGAAACATTCGGATTTGTTTTGTAGCTTTCGTAAACGTTAGGCTTGAATTGCTAAAAAGGTGAAACACTTGGATTTGTTTATGTCTGTTTGTAAACGTTTGTCATAAATCGCTAAAAAGGTGAAACGCTTGGATTTATTTCGTAACGTTAGTAAACGTTTGGCTTAAATTGCTAAAAAGACGAAACGCTTGGATTTTTTTCGTAACTTTTGTAAACGTTTGGCTTAAATTGCTAAAAAAAGTGAAACGCTTGGTTTTTTTGTTTCATAATGTTTGTAAATGTTTGGCATAAATTGTTAAAAATGTGAAACGTTTGTATTTGTTTCGTAACGTTTGTAAACGTTTGGCTTCAATCGCTAAATTGGTGAAACATTTGGATTTGTTTCGTAACGTTTTTAAATATTTGCCATAAATCGCTAAAAAGGTGAAACGTTTAGATTTGTATCGTAACGTTTTAAACGTTTGGCTTAAATCGCTAAAATGGGGAAACGTTTGGATTTGTTTCGTAACGTTTATAAACGTTTGGCTTCAATTGCTTACAAGGGGAAACGTTTGGTTTTGTTTCGTAACGTTTGTAAACTTTCAGCATAAATCGCTAAAAAGGTGAAATGTTTGGATTTCTTTTGTAACGTTTGTAAACGTTTTTCTTAAATTACTAAAAAGGTGAAATGCATGGATTTGTTTTGTAAGTTTTGTAAATGTTTGGCTTAAATTACTAAAAAGGTTAAACGCTTAGATTTGTTTCAGACCGTTTGTAATTGTTTGGCTTAAATTGGTAAAAAGGTGAAACTCTTGGCTTTGTTTCGTAGCATTTGTAAAAATTTGGCATAAATTGCTAAAAAGGTGAAACGCTTGGTTTTGTTTCGTAGCGTTTGTAAAGGTTTGGCTTAAATCGCTAAAAATGTGAAACATTTGGATTTGTTTCGTAATGTTAGAAACATTTTGTTTTGTTTCGTAACGTTTGTAAACGTTTAGCTTAAATTGACAAAAAGAGGAACTGTTTGGATTTGTTTCGTAACGTTTGTAAACGTTTTGCTTAGATTGCTAAAAAGGCAAAACGTTTGGATTTGTTTCGTAGCGTTTGTAAACGTTTGGCTTAAATCACTAAAAAGGTGAAACGTTTGGATTTGTTTTGCAACGTTTGTAAACATTTGGCTTAAATCCCTAAAAAGGTGAAACGTTTGGATTTGTTTTTTAACGTTTTTAAACGTTTGGCTTAAATCGCTAAAAAGGTGAAACATTTGGATTTGTTTTGAAAAGTTTGTAAATGTTTGGCTTAAATAGCTAAAAAGGGGAAACGCTTGGATTTGTTTCGTAAAGTTTGTAAACGTTTGGCTTAAATTGCTAATAAGGTGAAATGGTTGGATTTATTTCGTAACGTTTGTAAACGTTTGGCTTAAATTGCAAAAAAGGTGAAACGCTAGAATTTGTTTCGTAACGTTTGTAAATGTTTGGCTTATATTGTAAAAAAGGTGAAACATTTGGATTTGTTTCATAACCTTTGTAAACGTTTGGCTTATATCGCTAAAAAGATTAATTGTTTGGATTTGTTTCGAAACGTTTGGCTTAAATCGCTAAAAGTGTGAAACTTTTCGATTTGTTTCATAACGTTTGTAAACGTTTGGCTTAAATTGCGAAAAAGGTGAAACGCTTGGATTTGTTTCGTAATGATTGTAAATGTTTGGCTTAAATTGTTAAAAAGGTGAAACATTTGGATTTGTTTTATAACCTTTGTAAATGTTTGGCTTATATCGCAAATAAGATGAAACGTTTGGATTTGTTTCGAAACGTTTGGCTTAAATCGCTAAAAGTGTGAAACGTTTGGATTTGTTTCGTAACGTTTGGTATAAATCGGTAAATAGGTAAACTATTTGGATTTGTTTCGTAACGTTTTAAACGTTTGGCTCAAATCTCTAAAATGGGGAAACATTTGGATTTTTTTCGTAACGTTTGTAAACGTTTGGCTTAAATTGCTAAAAAGTGGAAATGTTTGGTTTTGTTTCGTAAGGTTTATAGACGTTCGGCTTAAATCGCTAAAAAGGGGAAACGTTAGGATTTGTTTCTTAACGTTGTACACATTTGGCTTAAATTGATAACAAGGTGAAACGCTTGGATTTGTTTCGTAATGTGAAAATGTTCGGTTTTGTTTCGTAACGTTTGTAAACGTTCGGCTTAAATCGCTAAAAAGGTGAAACGCTTGGATATTTTTCGGAACGTTAGTAAACGTTTTGGTTAAATTGCTAAAAGGTGAAAAGCTTGTATTTATTTCGTAACGTTTGTAAACGTTTGGCTTAAATTGCTAAAAAGGAGAAACGCTTAGTTTTGTTTAATAACGTTTGTAAAGGTTTGGCTTAAATCAGTAATAATGTGAAACGTTTAGTTTTGTTTCGTAACGTTTTAAACGTTTGGTTTTGTTTCGTAACGTTTGTAAATGTGTGGCCTAAATCTCAAAAAAGGTGAAACGTTTGGATTTGTTTCGTAACGTTTGAAAACGTTTGGATTAAATTGCTAAAAAGGGGAAACGTTTAGATTTGTTTCGTAAGGTTTGTAAACGTTTGGCCTAAATTGCTACAAAAGTGAAACGCTTGGATTTGTTTCGTAACGTTTGTAAACGTTTGGCTTAAATTTCTAAAAAGGTGAAATAATTGGATTTTTTTGGCAACGTTTGTAAACGTTTGGCTTAAATTGCTAAAAAGGTAAAATGTTTGGATTTTCGTAACACTTTTAAACGTTTGGCTTAAATCGCTAAAAGGTTAAACGTTTGGATTTGTTTCGTAGCGTTTGTGAACGTTAGGCTTAAACTGCTAAAAAGGTGAAACACTTTGATTCGTTTTGGATTGTTTGTAAATGTTTGTCATAAATTGCTGAAAAGGTGAAACGCTTGGATTTATTTCGTAACGTTTGTAAACGTTTGGCTTAAATTGCTAAAAAGGCGAAACGCTTGAATTTGTTTCGTAACTTTTGTAAACGTTTGGCTTAAATTGCTAAAAAAATTAAACGTTTGGATTTGTTTCGCAAAGTTTGTAAACGTTCGACTTAAATCGCTAAAAAGGTGAAATGTTTGATTTGTTTCGTAACGTTTGTAAACATATGGCTTAAATTGCCAAAAAGGTGAAACGCTTAGATTTGTTTCAAAATGTTTGTAAACGTTTCGCTTAAATTGCTAAAAAAGCAAAACGCTTTGATTTGTTTCGTATCTTTTGTAAACGTTTGGCTTGAATTGCTAAAAAAGTGAAACGTTTCGATTTGTTTCGCAACGTTTGTAAACGTTTGGCTTAAATCGCTAAAAACGTGAGACGTTTGGATTTTTTTGCTAACATTTGTAAACTTTTGGCTTATATCGCTAAAAAGGTGAAATGTTTGATTTTTTTCGTAATGTTTGTAAACATATGGCTTAAATTGCCAAAAAGGTGAAACGCTTGGATTTGTTTCAAAATGTTTGTAAACGTTTCGCTTATATTGCTAAAAAAGCAAAACGCTTGGATTTGTTTCGTAACTTTTGTAAACGTTTGGCTTGAATTGCTAAAAAAGTGAAACGCTTGGATTTGTTTCGCAACGTTTGTAAACGTTTGGCTTAAATGGCTAAAAAGGTGAGACGTTTGGATTTTTTTGGTAACATTTGTAAACTTTTGGCTTAAATCGCTAAAAAGGTGGAATGTTTGGTTTGTTTCGTAACGTTTGTAAACATATGGCTTAAATTGCCAAAAAGGTGAAACGCTTGGATTTGTTTCAAAATGTTTGTAAACGTTTCGCTTAAATTGCTAAAAAAGAAAAACGCTTGGATTTGTTTCGTAACTTTTGTAAACGTTTGGCTTGAATTGCTAAAAAAGTGAAACGTTTGGATTTGTTTCGCAACGTTTGTAAACGTTTGGCTTAAATCGCTAAAAAGGTGAGACGTTTGGATTTTTTTGGTAACATTTGTAAACTTTTGGCTTAAATCGCTAAAAAGGTGAAATGTTTGGTTTTTTTCGTAACGTTTGTAAACATATGGCTTAAATTGCCAAAAAGGTGAAACGCTTAGATTTGTTTCAAAATGTTTGTAAACGTTTAGCTTAAATCGCTAAAAAGGTGAAACATATGGATTTGTTTCGTAACGTTTGTAAACGTTTTGCTTAAATTGCTAAAAATGTGAAATGCATGGATTTGTTTCGTAACATTTGAAAACGTTTGGCTTAAATTGCTACAAAGGTTAAACACTTGGTTTTGTTTCGTAACGTTTGTAAACGTTTTTGCTTAAATCGCTAAAAATGGGAAACGTTTGGATTTGTTTTGTAAGGTTTTAAACGTTTGGCTTAAGTCGCTAAAAAGGTGAAACGTTTGGATTTGTTTCGTTACGTTTGTAAATATTTGGCTTAAATCGCTAAAAAGGTGAAACGTTTGGATTTGTTTCGTAACGTTTGTAAACGTTTGGCTTAAATCGCTAAAAAGGTGAAACGTTTGGATTTGTTTCGTAATCGTTTGTAAAAGTTTCGCTTAAATCACTAAAAAGATGAAACGTTTGGATTAGTTTCGTAAATGTTTGAAACGGTTAACGTAAATCGCCAAAAAGGTGAAACGTTTGAATTTGTTTCGTAGCGTTTGTAAACGTTTGGTTTAAATTGCTAAAAAGGGGAAACATTTGGATTTGTTTCGTAGTGTTTGTAAACGTTTGGCTTAAATTCCTAAAAAGGCGAAATGTTTGGATTTGTTTCGTAACGTTTGTAAATGTTTGGCTTAAATCGCTAAAGCGGTGAAACTTTTGGAATTGTTTTGTAACGTTCAAAAACGTTTGGCTTAAATTGCAAAAAAGGTGAAACGCTTGGTTTTGTTTCGTAACGTTTGTAAACGTCTGGCTTAAATCACTTAAAATGGGAAACATTTTGATTTGTTTCGTAATGTTGTAAACGTTTGGCTTAAATTGCTAAAAAGATGAAACAGTTGAATTTGTTTCGTAGCGTTTGTAAATGTTTGGCTTAAATCGCTAAAAAAGTGAAACGTTTGGATTTGTTTCGTAACGTTTGTAAACATTTGGCTTAAATCGCTAAAATGGTTAAACGTTTGGATTAGTTTTGTAAACGTTTGGAAACATTTAACTTAAATCGCTAAAAAGAAGAAATGTTTGAATTTGTTTCATAGCGTTTGTAAATGTTTGGCTTAAATTGCTAAAAAGGCGAAACGTTTGCATTTGTTTCGTAACATTTGTAAATGTTTGGCTTAAATGGCTAAAAAGGGGAAACGTTTGGATTTGTTATGTAGCTTTTGTAAACGTTTGGCTTAAATTGCTAAAAAGGTGAAACGTTTGATTTGTTTCGCAGCTTTTGTAAACGTTTGGCTTAAATTGCTAAAAAGGTGAAACGTTTGATTTGTTTCGCAACGTTTGTAAACGTTTTTCTTAAATTGCTAAAAAGGTGAAATGCTTGGATTTGTTTCGTAACGTTTGTAAACGTTTGGCTTAAACTGCTAAAAAGGTGAAACATTTGTATTTGTATCCTAAACTTTGTAAACATTTGGTTTAAATCGCTAAAAAGGTGAAATGTTTGGATTTATTTCGTAACGTTCGTAAACCTTTGACTAAAATCGATAAAAAAGCGAAACGCTTGGATTTGTTTCGTAACGTTTGTAAACGTTTGGCTTAAATTGCTAAATAGGTGAAATGCTTGGATTTGTTTTGTAATGTTTGTAAATGTTTGGCTTAAATTGCTAAAAAGGTGAAAAACTTGGTTTTGTTTCGTAACGTTTGTAAACGTTTGGCTTAAATCGCCAAAAATGGGGAACGTTTGGATTTGTTTTGAAATGTTTTAAACATTTGGTTTTGTTTCGTAACGTTTGTAAACGTTTTGCTTAAGTCGCTAAAATGTGAAACATTTGGATTTGTTTTGTAACGTTTGTAAACGTTTCGCTTAAATCGCTAAAAAGCGGAAACATTTGAATTTGTTTTGTAACGTTTGTAAACGTTTGGCTTATATCACACTAAAAAGGTAAAACGTTTGATTTGTTTCGCAACGTTTGTAAACATTTGGCTTAAATTGCGAAAAAGGTGAAATGTTTTGATTTGTTTCGTAACATTTGTAAACGTTTGGCTTAAATTGCTAAAAAGGTGAACCATTTGGATTTGTTTCCTAACCTTTGTAAACGTTTGGCTTAAATTGCTAAAAAGGTAAAATTTTTGGATTTATTTCGTAACGTTTGTAAACGTTTCGCTTAAATCGCTAACAAGGAGAAACGCTAGGATTTGTTTCGCAACGTCTGTAAACGTTTGGCTTAAATTGCTAAAAAGATGAAACCCTTGGATTTGTTTTGTATTGTTTGTAAACGTTTGGCTTAAATTGCTAAAAAGGTGAAACACTTGGTTTTGTTTCATAATGTTTGTAAACGTTTGGCTTAAATCGCTAAAAATGGGAAACGATTGGATTTGTTTCGAAATGTTTTAAACGTTTGGTTTTGTTTCGTAACATTTGTAAACGTTTTGCTTAAATAGCTAAAAAGGTGAAACCTTTTGATTTGTTTTGTAAGCTTAAATCGCTAAAAAGGGGAAACGTTAGGATTTGTTTCGTAACGTTTTTAAACGTTTGGCTTAAATCGCTAAAAAGGCGAAACATTTGGATTTGTTTCGTAAACGTTTGTAAAAGTTTGGCTTAAATCACTAGAAAGGTGAAACGTTTAGATTAGTTTCGTACGTGTTTGTAAACGTTTAGCTTAAATTGCTAAAAAGGTGAAACGTTCGGATTCGTATCGTAGCGTTTGTAAACGTTTGGCTTAAATCGCTAAAAAGGTGAAACATTTAGATTTTTTTCGCATAGTTTGTAAACGTTTGGCTTAAATCGCTAAAAAGGTGAAACGCTTAGATTTGTTTTGTACCGTTTGTAAACGTTTGGCTTCAATTGCTAAAAAGGTGAAACATTTGGATTTGTTTCGTATCGTTTGTAAACGTTTGGCTTAAATCGCTAAAAAGGTGAAACACTTGAATTTGTTTCGTAACGTTTGTAAACGTTTGGCTTAAATCGCTAAAAAGGTGAAACGCTTGGATTTGTTTCGTTATGTTTGTAAACGTTTGGCTTAAATTGCTAAAAAGACGAAACACTTGGTTTTGCTTCGTAACGTTTGTAAACGTCTGGCTTAAATTGCTAAATACGTGAAATGTTTAGATTTGTTTCGTAACGTTTGTAAACGTTTGGCTTAAATCGCTGAAAAGGTGAAATATTTGGATTTGTTTCGTAATGTTTATAAACGTTTGGCCTAAATTGCTAAAAATTTGAAACATTTGGATTTGTTTCGTAACGTTTGTAAACGTTTGGCTTCAATCGCTAAAAATGTGAAACGTTTGGATTTGTTTCGTACCGTTTGTAAACCTTTGGCTTTAATCGCTAAAAAGGTGAAACGTTTGGATTTGTTTCGTAATGTTTGCAAACGTTTGGCTTAAATTGATAAAAAGGTGAAACTCTTGGATTTATTTCGTAACGTTTGTAAAAGTTTGGCTTAAATTTCTAAAAAGGTGAAACGCTTTGATTTGTTTTGATACGTTTGTAAACGCTTGGTTTAAATCGCTAAAAAGGGGAAACGTTTGGATTTGTTTCGTAACGTTTACAAACATTTGGCTTATATAGCTAAAAAGGTGAAACATTTGGACTTGTTTTGTAACGTTCTAAATGTTTGGCTTAAATCGCTAAAATGAGGAAACGTTTGGATTTGTTTCGTAACATTTGTAAACGTTTTGTTTGAATCGCTGAAAAGGTTAAACGTTTGGTTTGGTTTTGTAACGTTTGTAAACGGTCGGCTTTAATCGCTAAAAAGGTGAAACAGTTGGATTTTTTTCGTAACGTTTGTAAACATTTTGCTTTAATTGCTAAAAAGGTGAAACGTTTTGTTTTGATTCATAACGTTTGTAAACGTTTACCTTAAATCGCTAAAAGGTGAAACTTTTTGATTTTTTTCGTAGCGTTTGTAAACGTCTGGCTTAAATTGCTAAAAAGGTGAAACGTTTTGATTTGTTTCGTAGCGTTTGTAAACGTTTGGCATAAATCGCTAAAAAAAGTGAAACGTTTTGATTTGTTTCATAGCGTTTGTAAACGTTTGGCTTAAATTGCTAAAAAGGTGAAATGTTTTGATTTTTTTCATAGCGTTTGTAAACGTTTTGATTTGTTACGTAACGTTTGTAAAGGTTCAGCTTAAATCGCTAAAAAAGGTGAAACGCTTGGATTTGTTTCGTAACGTTTGTAAACGTTTCGCTTAAATTTCTTACAAGATGAAACGCTTGGATTTGTTTCAGAATGTTTGTAAATGTTTCTCTTAAATTACTAAAAAGGTGGAAAATTTAGATTTGTTTCGGAACGTTTGTAAACGTTCGGCTTAAATTGCTAACAAGGTGAAACACTTGGATTTGTTTCGTAACGTTTGTAAATGTTTGGCTTAAATTCCTAAAAAGGTGAAAACGATTCGTTTTGTTTCATACTATTTGTAAAGGTTTGGCTGATATCTCTAAAAAGGTGAAACATTTGGATTTGTTTCGTAACGTTTGTAAATGTTTGGCTTAAATTGCTAAAAAGCTGAAACGCTTGTATTTGTTTCGTAACATTCGTAAACGTTTGGCTCAAATTGCTAAAAATGTGAAACATTTGGATTTGTTTCCTAACCTTTGTAAATGTTTGGCTTAAATAGCTCAAATGGTGTATCGTTTGGATTTGTTTTGTAACGTTTGTAAACGTTTAGCTTAAATTGTTAAAAAGGAGAAACGTTTGGATTTGTTTTGAAACGTTTGACTTGAATTGCTAAAAAGGCAAAACATTCGGATTTGTTTCGTAACATTTGTAAACGTTTTGCTTAAATCGCGAAAAAGGTGAAACAGTTGATTTGTTTGGTAACGTTTGTAAACGTTTGGCTTATATTTCTCAAACGTAAAATGTTTGGATTTTCGTAACGTTTATAAACGTTTGGCTTAAATCGCTAAAAAGGGGAAACGTTTGGATTTGTTTCGTAGCGTTTGTAAACGTTAGACTTAAATTGCTAAAAAGGTGAAACACTTGGATTTGTTTCGTACCGTTTGCAAACGTTTGTCATAAATTGCTAAAAAGGTGAAACGCTTGGATTTATTTCGTAACTTTTGTAAACGTTTGGCTTAAATTGCTATAAAAGCGAAACGTTTGGATTTGTTTCGCAACGTTTGTAAACGTTTGGCTTAAATCGATAAAAAGGTGAAACGTTTGGAATTTTTTGGTAACATTTATAAACGTTTGCCTTAAATCTCTAAAAAGGTGAAATGTTTGATTTGTTTCGTATCGTTTGTTAACATATGGCTTAAATTGCTAAAAAGGTGAAACGCTTGGATTTTTTTCCCAACGTTTGTAAACTTTTGACTTAAATTGCTAAAAAGGTGAAACGTTTGGATTTTTTTGGTAACGTTGATAAACGTTTTGCTTAAATCGCTAAAAAGGTGAAATGTTTGATTTGTTTCGTAACGTTTGTAAACATATGGCTTAAATTGCCAAAAAGGTGAAACGCTTGGATTTTTTTCAAAATGTTTGTAAACGTTTCGCTTAAATTGCTAAAAAACCAAAACGCTTGGATTTGTTTCGTAACTTTTGTAAACGTTTTGCTTGAATTGCTAAAAAAGTGAAACGTTTAGATTTGTTTCGCAACGTTTGTAAACGTTTGGCTTAAATCGCTAAAAAGGTGAGACGTTTGGATTTTTTTTGGTAACATTTGTAAACTTTTGGCTTAAATAGCTAAAAAGGTGAATTGTTTGATTTGTTTCGTAACGTTTGTAAACATATGGCTTATATTGCCAAAAAGGTGAAACGCTTAGATTTGTTTCAAAATGTTTGTAAACGTTTGGCTTAAATTGCTAAAAAGGTAAAATATTTGAATTTGTTTCTTAACCTTTGTAAACGTTTGACCTAAATTGCAAAAAAGGTTAAATGTTTGGATTTGTTTCGTAACGTTTGTAAACATTTGGCTTAAATCGCTAAAATGGCGAAACGTTTGGATTTGTTGCGTAACGTTTGTAAACGTTTGGCTAAAATTGCTAAAAGGGTGAAACACTTGGATTTTTATTGTAACGTTTGTAAACATTTGGCTTAAATTGCTAAAAAGGTGAAAGGCTTGGTTTTGTTTTGTAACGTTTGTAAACGTTTAACTTAAATCGCTAAAAATGGAAAAATTTTAGATTTGTTTCGTAATCTTTTAAACGTTTTGTTTTGTTTGTAAAGTTTTTAAAAATTTGGCACAAATCGTTAAAAATGTGAAACATTTCTATTTGTTTCGTAACGTTTGTAAACGTTTGGCTTTAATCGATAAAAACAGAAACGTTTGGATTTGTTTCGTAAACGTTTGGCTTATATCGTAAAAAAGGTGAAACGTTTGGATTAGTTTCTTAAACGTTTGTAAACGTTTGACTTAAATCGCAAAAAAGGGGAAACGTTTAGATTAGTTTCGTAAGCGTTTGTAAACGTTTAACTTAAATCGCTAAAAAGATGAAACGATTGGATTTGTTTCGTAGAGTTTGTAAACGTTTGGCTTAAATTGCTAAAAAGGCGAAACATTTGGATTTGTTTCGTGGCGTTTGTAAACGTTTGGCTTAAATCGCTAAAAAGGTGAAAAGTTTGATTTGTTTCGTAACGTTTCTATACGTTTCTATACGTTTGGCTTTATTTACTAAAAAAGTGAAACGCTTGGATATGTTTCGTAATGTTCGTAAACGTTTGGCTTAAATTGCTAAAACAGTGAAACATTTGGATTTGTTTCCTAACCTTTATAAACGTTTGGCTTAAATTGCTAAAAAAGTGAAATGTTTGTATTTGTTTCTTAACGTTTGTAAACGTTTAGCATAAATCGCTAAAAAGGTGAAACGTATGGATTTGTTTCGTAACGTTTGTAAACGTTTGGCTTAAATTGCTAAAAATGTGAAATGCATGGATTTGTTTCGTAATATTTAAAAACGTTTGGCTTAAATTGCTACAAAGGTTAAACGCTTGGTTTTGTTTCGTAACGTTTGGAAACGTTTTTGCTTAAATCGCTAAAAATGGGAAACGTTTGGATTTGTTTCGTAAGGTTTTAAACGTTTGGCTTAAGTCGCTAAAAAGGTGAAAAGTTTGGATTTGTTTCGTTACGTTTGTAAATGTTTGGCTTAAATCGCTTAAATGGTGAAACATTTGGATTTGTTTCGTAACGTTTGTAAACGTTTGGCTTAAATTGCTAAAAAGGTGAAACGTTTGGATTTGTTTCGTAAACGTTTGTAAAAGTTTCCCTTAAATCGCTAAAAAGATGAAACGTTTGGATTAGTTTCGTAAACGTTTGTAAACGTTTAACTTAAATCGCTAAAAAGGTAAAACGTTTGAATTTGTTTCGTAGAGTTTGCAAACGTTTGGCTTAAATTGCTAAAAAGGGGAAACATTTGGATTTGTTTCGTAGTGTTTGTAAACGTTTGGCTTAAATTGCTAAAAAGGCGAAATGTTTGGATTTGTTTCGTAACGTTTGTAAATGTTTGGCTTAAATCGCTAAAGCGGTGAGACTTTTGGAATTGTTTTGTAACGTTCGAAAACGTTTGGCTTAAATTGCTAAAAAGGTGAAAAGCTTGGTTTTGTTACGTAACGTTTGTAAACGTTTGGCTTAAATCTCTTAAAATGGGAAACATTTTGATTTGTTTCGTAATGTTGTAAACGTTTAGCTTAAATTGCTAAAAAGGTGAAACAGTTGAATTTGTTTTGTAGCGTTTGTAAATGTTTGGCTTAAATCGCTAAAAAAGTGAAACGTTTGGATTTGTTTCGAAACGTTTGTAAACATTTGGTTTAAATCGCTAAAAAGGTGAAACGTTTGGATTAGTTTTGTAAACGTTTGGAAACGTTTAACTTAAATCGTTAAAAGGAGAAATGTTTGGATTTGTTTCGTAGCGTTTGTAAATGTTCGGCTTAAATTGCTAAAAAGGGGAAACGTTTGGATTTGTTTTGTAGCGTTTGTAGACGTTTGGCTTAAATTGCTAAAAAGGCGAAACGTTTGGATTTGTTTTGTAGCGTTTGTAGACGTTTGGCTTAAATTGCTAAAAAGGCGAAACGTTTGCATTTGTTTCGTAACATTTTTAAATGTTTGGCTTAAATCGCTAAAAAGGGGAAACGTTTGGATTTGTTTTGTAGCTTTTGTAAACGTTTGGCTTAAATTGCTAAAAAGGTGAAACGTTTGATTTGTTTCGCAACAATTGTAAACGTTTGGCTTAAATTGCTAAAAAGGTAATATGCTTGGATTTGTTTCGTAACGTTTGTAAACGTTTGGCTTAAACTGCTAAAAAGGTGAAACATTTGGATTTGTATCCTAACCTTTGTAAACATTTGGTTTAAATCGCTAAAAAGGTGAAATGTTTGGATTTATTTCGTAACGTTCGTAAACGTTTGACTAAAATCGCTAAAAAAGCGAAACACTTGGATTTGTTTCGTAACGTTTGTAAACGTTTGGCTTAAATTTATAAATAGGTGAAATTCTTGGATTTGTTTTGTAATGTTTGTAAATGTTTGGCTTAAATTGCAAAAAAGGTGAAAAACTTAATTTCGTTTCGTAACGTTTGTAAACGTTTGGCTTAAATCGCCAAAAATAAAGAACGTTTGGATTTGTTTCGAAATGTTTTGAACGTTTGGCTTTGTTTCGTAACGTTTGTAAACGTTTTGCTTAAATCGCTAAAATGTGAAACATTTGGATTTGTTTCGTAACATTTGTAAACGTTTCGCTTAAATCGCTAAAAAGCGGAAACGTTTGAATTTGTTTTGTAACGTTTGTAAACGTTTGTCATATATCACACTAAAAAGGTAAAACGTTTGATTTGTTTCTCAACATTTGTAAACATTTGGCTTAAATTGAGAAAAAGGTGAAATGTTTTGATTTGTTTCGTAACATTTGTAAACGTTTGACTTAAATTGCTAAAAAGGTGAACCATATTGGATTTGTTTCCTAACCTTTGTAAACGTTTGGCTTAAATCGCTAAAAAGGTAAAATTTTTGGATTTATTTCGTAACGTTTGTAAACGTTTGGCTTAAATCGCTAACAAGGAGAAATGCTTGCATTTGTTTCGTAACGTTTGTAAACGTTTGGCTTAAATTGCTAAAAAGGTGAAACGCTTGGATTTGTTTTGTATTGTTTGTAAACGTTTGGCTTAAATTGCTAAAAAGGTGAAACACCTAGTTTTGTTTCATAATGTTTGTAAACGTTTGGCTTAAATCGCTAAAAATGGGAAACGATTGGATTTGTTTCGAAATGTTTTTAACGTTTGGTTTTGTTTCATAACATTTGTAAACGTTTTGCTTAAATAGCTAAAAAGGTGAAACATTTTGATTTGTTTTGTAACGTTTGTAAACGTTTGGCTTAAATCGCTAAAAAGGGGAAACGTTAGGATTTGTTCCGTAACGTTTTTAAACGTTTGGCTTAAATCGCTAAAAAGGCGAAACATTTGGATTTGTTTCGTAAACGTTTGTAAAAGTTTGGCTTAAATCACTAGAAAGGTGAAACGTTTGGATTGGTTTCGTAAGTGTTTGTAAACGTTTAACTTAAATTGCTAAAAAGGTGAAACGTTCAGATTCGTATCGTAGCGTTTGTAAACGTTTGGCTTAAATCACTAAAAAGGGGAAACGTTTAGATTTGTTTCGCATAGTTTGTAAACGTTTGGCTTAAATCGCTAAAAAGGTGAAACACTTAGATTTGTTTTGTACCGTTTGTAAACGTTTGGCTTCAATTGCTAAAAAGGTGAAACGTTTGGATTTTTTTCGTATCGTTTGTAAACGTTTGGCTTAAATTTCTAAAAAGGTGAAACATTTGAATTTGTTTCGTAACGTTTGTAAACGTTTGGCTTAAATTGCTAAAAAGGTGAAATGCTTAGATTTGTTTCGTTATGTTTGTAAACGTTTGGCTTAAATTTCAAAAAACATGAAACACTTGATTTTGCTTCGTTACGTTTGTAAACATCTGGCTTAAATTGCTAAATACGTGAAATGTTTAGATTTGTTTCGTAACGTTTGTAAACGTTTGGCTTCAATCACTAAAAAGGTGAAACGTTTGGATTTGTTTTGTAACGTTTGTAAACATTTGGCTTAAATAGCTAAAAAGGTAAAACGTTTGGACTTGTTTTGTAACGTTCTAAATGTTTGGCTTAAATCGCTAAAATGAGGAAACGTTTGGATTTGTTTCGTAACATTTGTAAACGTTTGGTTTGAATCGCTGAAAAGGTTAAACGTTTGGTTTGGTTTTGTAACGTTTGTAAACTTTCGGCTTTAATCGCTAAAAAGGTGAAACAGTTGGATTTGTTTCGTAACGTTTGTAAACATTTTGCTTTAATTGCTAAAAAGGTGAAACGTTTTGTTTTGATTCGTAACGTTTGTAAACGTTTACCTTAAATCGCTAAAAGGTGAAACTTTTTGATTTGTTTCGTAGCGTTTGTAAACGTCTAGCTTAAATTGCTAAAAAGGTGAAACGTTTTGATTTGTTTCGTAGCGTTTGTAAACGTTTGGCATAAATCGCTAAAAAAAGTGAAACGTTTTGATTTGTTTCATAACGTTTGTAAACGTTTGGCTTAAATTGCTAAAAAGGTGAAATGTTTTGATTTTTTTCGTAGCGTTTGTAAACGTTTTGATTTGTTACGTAACGTTTGTAAAGGTTCAGCTTAAATCGCTAAAAAAGGTGAAACGCTTGGATTTGTTTCGTAACGTTTGTAAACGTTTCGCTTAAATTTCTTAAAAGATGAAACGCTTGGATTTGTTTCAGAATGTTTGTAAATGTTTCGCTTAAATTACTAAAAAGGTGGAAAACTTAGATTTGTTTCGGAACGTTTGTAAACGTTCGGCTTAAATCGCTAACAAGATGAAACACTTGGATTTGTTTCGTAACGTTTGTAAATGTTTGGCTTAAATTCCTAAAAAGGTGAAAATGATTCGTTTTGTTTCATACCATTTGTAAAGGTTTGGCTGTTATCTCTAAAAAGGTGAAACATTTGGATTTGTTTCGTAACGTTTGTAAATGTTTGGCTTAAATTGCTAAAAAGCTGAAACGCTTGTATTTGTTTCGTAACATTCGTAAACGTTTGGCTCAAATTGCTAAAAATGTGAAACATTTGGATTTGTTTCCTAACCTTTGTAAATGTTTGGCTTAAATAGCTAAAAGGGTGTATCGTTTGGATTTGTTTTGTAACGTTTGTAAACGTTTAGCTTAAATTGTTAAAAAGGCGAAACGTTTGGATTTGTTTCGAAACGTTTGACTTGAATTGCTAAAAAGGCAAAACATTCGGATTTGTTTCGTAACATTTGTAAATGTTTTGCTTAAATCGCTAAAAAGGTGAAACAGTTGATTTGTTTGGTAACGTTTGTAAACGTTTGGCTTATATTTCTCAAAACGTAAAATGTTTGGATTTTCGTAATGTTTATAAACGTTTGGCTTAAATCGCTAAAAAGGAAAAACGTTTAGATTTGTTTCGTAGCGTTTGTAAACGTTAGACTTAAATTGCTAAAAAGGTGAAACACTTGGATTTTTTTCGGACCGTTTGCAAACGTTTGTCATAAATTGCTAAAAAGGTGAAACGCTTGGATTTATTTCGTATCTTTTGTAAACGTTTGGCTTAAATTGCTATAAAAGCGAAACGTTTGGATTTGTTTCACAACGTTTGTAAACGTTTGGCTTAAATCGATAAAAAGGTGAAACGTTTGGAATTTTTTGGTAACATTTGTAAACGTTTGACTTAAATCTCTAAAAAAGTGAAATGTTTGATTTGTTTCGTATTGTTTGTTAACATATGGCTTAAATTGTCAAAAAGGTGAAACGCTTGGATTTGTTTCAAAATGTTTGTAAACGATTTGCTTAAATACCTAAAAAGGCGAAATGCTTGGATTTGTTTCGTAACTTTTTTAAACGTTTAGCTTAAATTGCTAAAAAAGCGAAACGTTTGAATTTGTTTCCCAACGTTTGTAAACGTTTGGCTTAAATTGCTAAAAAGGTGAAACGTTTGGATATTTTTGGTAACGTTTGTAAAAGTTTGGCTTAAATCGCTAAAAAGGTAAAATGTTTGATTTGTTTCGTAACGTTTGTACACTTATGGCTTAAATTTCCAAAAAGGTGAAACGCTTAGATTTGTTGCAAAATGTTTGTAAACGTTTGGCTTAAATTTCTAAAAAGGTGAAACATTTGAATTTGTTTCTTAACCTTTGTAAACGTTTGGCCTAAATTGCTAAAAGGTTAAGTGTTTGGATTTGTTTCGTAACGTTTGTAAACGTTTGGCTTAAATCGCTAAAAAGGGGAAACGTTTGGATTTGTTGCGTAACGTTTGCAAACGTTTGGCTTAAATTGCTAAAATGGTGAAACACTTGGACTTGCTTTGTAACGTTTGTAAATGTTTAACTTAAATCGCTAAAAATGGAAAACGTTTAGATTTATTTCGTAATGTTTTAAACGTTTGGTTTTGTTTCGTAAAGTTTTTAAACATTTGGCGCAAATTGCTAAAAATGTGAAACATTTTGATTTGTTTCTTAACGTTTGTAAACGTTTGGCTTATATTGCTAAAAAGGTCAAACGTTTGGATTTGTTTCGTAACGTTTGTAAACGTTTGGCTTAAATCGATAAAAAGGGAAACGTTTGGATTTGTTTCGTAAACGTTTGTAAATGTTTGGTTTATATCGCAAAAAAGGTGAAACGTTTGGATTAGTTTCTTAAAAGTTTGTAAACGTTTGGCTTAAATGGCAAAAAAGGTGAAACATTTAGATTAGTTTCGTATGCGTTTGTAAACGTTTAACTTACATCGCTAAAAAGGTGAAAAGTTTGATTTGTTTCGTAACGTTTGTAAACGTTTGGCTTAAATTGCTAAAAAGGTGAAGCGCTTGGATGTGTTTCGTAATGTTCGTAAACGTTTGGCTTAAATTGCTAAAAAGGTGAAACATTTGGATTTGTTTCCTAACCTTTATAAACGCTTGGCTTAAATTGCTAAAAAGTTGAAACGTATGGATTTGTTTCGTAACGTTTGTAAACGTTTGACTTAAATTTTTAAAAATATGAAACGCTTGGATTTGTTTCGTAACGTTTGTAAACGTTTGGCTTAAATCGCTAAAAAGGTGAAACATTTGGATTTGTTTCGTAAACGTTTGTATAAGTTTCGCATAAATCGCTAAAAAGATGAAACGTTTAGATTAGTTTCGTAAAGGTTTGTAAACGTTTAACTTAAATCGCTAAAAAGGTGAAACGTTTGAATTTGTTTCGTAGCGTTTGTAAAGGTTTGGCTTAAATTGCTACAAAGGTTAAACGTTTGCTTTTGTTTCGTAACGTTTGTAAACGTTTGGCTTAAATCACTAAAAATGGGAAACGTTTGGCTTAAATCGCTAAAAGGGTGAATCGTTTGGATTTGTTTCGTTACGTTTTTAAACGTTTGGCTTAAATCGCTAAAAAGGGGAAACGTTTGGATTTGTTTCGTAACGTTTGGATTTGTTTCGTAAAGTTTGTAAACATTTGGCTTAAATCGCTAAAAAGGGGAAACATTTGGATTTGTTTCTTAAACGTTTGTAAAAGTTTTGCTTAAATCGCTAAAAAGATGAAACATTTGGATTAGTTTCGTAAACGTTTGTAAAATTTGTTTCGTAGCGTTTGTAAACATTTGGCTTAAATTGCTAAAAAGGGGAAATGTTTAGATTTGTTTCGTAGTGTTTGTAAACGTTTGGCTTAAATTGCTAAAAAGGTGAAATGTTTGGATTTGTTTCGTAACGTTTGTAAACGTTTGGCTTAAATCACTAAAAAGGTGAAACTTTTGGAATCGTTTTGTAACGTTTGAAAATTTTTTGCTTAAATTGCTTAAAAGGTGAAACGCTTGGTTTTGTTTCGTAACTTTTGTAAACGTTTTACTTGAATCGCTTAAAATGGGAAACGTTTTGATTTGTTTTGTAATTTTGTAAACGTTTGGCTTAAATTGCTAAAAAGGTGAAACGTTTGAATTCGTTTCATAGCGTTTGTAAACGTTTGGCTTAAATCGCTAAAAAAGTGAAACATTTGGATTTGTGTCGTAACGTTTGTAAACGTTTGGCTTAAATCGCTAAAAAGGTGAAACGTTTGGATTAGTTTTGTAAACGTTTGGAAACGTTTAACTTAAATCGCTGAAAAGGAGAAGCATTTGGATTTGTTTCGTAGCGTTTGTCAACGTTTGGCTTAAATTGCTAAAAAGATGAAACGTTTGATTTGTTTCGCAACGTTTGTAAACGTTTGGCTTAAATTGCTAAAAAGGTGAAATGCTTGGATTTGTTTCGTAACGTTTGTAAATTTTTGGCTTAAATTGCTAAAAAGGTGAAACATTTGGATTTGTTTCCTAACCTTTGTAAACGTTTGGCTTAAATCGCTAAAAAGGTGAAATGTTTTGATTTATTTCGTAACGTTTGTAAACGTTTGGCCTAAATCGCTAAAAAGGCGAAACGCTTGGATTTGTTTCGTAACGTTTGTTTACGTTTGGCTTAAATTGCTAAAAAGGTGAAACGCTTGGATTTGTTTTGTAATGTTTGTAAACGTTTGGCTTAAATTGCTAAAAAGGTGAAAAACTTGGTTTTGTTTCGTAACGTTTGTAAACGTTTGGCTTAAATCGCTAAAAATGGGAAACGTTTGGATTTGTTTCGAAATGTTTTAAACGTTAGGTTTTGTTTCATAACGTTTGTAAACGTTTTGCTCAAATCGCTAAAAAGGTGAAACATTTGGATTTGTTTCGTAACGTTTGTAAACGTTTCGCTTAAATCGCTAAAAAGGGGAAACGTGTCACGACCCATTTTCATGAATCGCGACCGGCGCTAGGGTATGGGTAATGTAGTACCGAAACCCGTAGCTAGCCTCTCAAATAAAGCATAAACACATAAACCTGCAGAAAACCAATGCTCGGGGGCAACCGAGACTTCAACCTAATCTAGCAGATATAATAATCAACAATTAATATAACATGTTTATTCAATTCTGATTCTAAAATAGATTTATCATAAACCGATATAATAATATAACATGCCAAAGCAATAAAACCAGTCGAACCAATCCGACAAAATAAATAATAATAACAAGGACGTCTAGTTACTACTGCGGTCTAAGAATAAAACAGTTTTACAGTTTTATTAAAATAAAAGGGAACCTCCGAGGAAAAGTAAATGCGGAGATCACCAGACTCTCTCAGATAATAACCCTGGGGAAAATTGGGAAAACAACGGGGTCAGATATACTGAGATGAGTTCATACCACTATCTACATTTATTAAGTGGAAAACCTTTAAAAACGTTTAAAACATTTAATAACGATATTACGGATAATAGTTGGAACCCTAATCCACAATTCTAAATAATAATCATAATCCAATAGGTCTGGTCCCGAGAGCTGAGCTACACCGAGTTACCACTGACCACACTTATACCAGAGTCCCGAGAGCTGAGCTACACCGAGTTACTCTACCTGATCCCGAGAGCCATGCTCACACCGAGTTACCACATTTCCATATATACCTTATCCAGATCAATACCGGTGCGCACGCAGTCCTAATGATGCCCATTAGGTAGCACGTTCCAACTAAGAGCCATAATATAAAAACAGTTCGAAATATACGTACAGTATATATATTTAATATTAAAATAACAATTTACTTAATAAAGCGGTAAATAGTAAATATAAACTCACTGCTTGCTAATCCACGTGAAATACCGGCAAGCAACTAACTCTGGTTCGCCTCAGAAGCACGAACAGTAGACGAGTCTAGACAAATAAAATAATTATTAAAATCAGACCCTAACTCTAGAGAGTACTAGACACCACACAAGACTAGCACAAATAATCACGTAGTAATTAAACAATCCAAAATAACACAAATATATCCAAAAGGTAATAAAGCCCAATTAATATAAGTCTATTGAGTTCCCGCTTAAAATCCAATATATAAATATTATTTAAAAACTTTAAATAATAAATAATTTCCAAATAGTGGGTTAGCCGAGTTATCATAAACTACCAAGCTATCCTCACTTGTCGAGTGACCCAAGTCTAACCCGACTCAAAACAATTATCAAATATAAACCCAAGTTTATATTTATAAAACAATTTAACAAAAATAATAATCCAATTTAAAAGCGGAACTCAATAACTTCAATTTCAAGTAACCCAAGTTATAACCCCAAAAACTTAGTTAAATAAGTCAAATAAAAGTTCAGGGACCAATTTGCACTTTAACCAATTAGGAACCAAATTGTACTTTTGCCATTTAGGGACTAAATTGTAATTTAGTTAATTTGATATCCAAATACAATTTAATAGCTCTTGTTTTATAATTAAAACAAAATATAAAGTTATTATCCAAAAACCTATTTAAATAAGTTATAAAACTCGTTTAGGGACTAAATTGTAATTTAACCATTTTCGTGTTAAATTGACATACGAATGTAATAAAATTACCCGAGTAATTATGTTAGATTTAGATTATAAAAATCCCGTTACAAAAATGACGATTGCAATTTATAATCAAACACAAGTTATTATGGAATCAAAGTAACTTAAGAACCTAATCATTTAAAGCCTAAAAAGATGGTGACTAAAGTGGTACATTGATCATCTTCCTCAATCAAACAATAACAACCCGCCAAAATGAACCTTGCGGCAATCAAAATTTCTAAGCCAAACCTTAAGATTCAACACCAAATATTCACACACCCTAAGCCATTAAGATTCATGCTATCGATTATCAATCCAAGAACAATCACAACACATTACAATTACCATCGTAAACATCAAGCCACAAGAATTCTAAAAACACGCTACTGTCGACGGAAAGGAAGAAAATGAACCGAATACCCCATGAAACCATAAACTAACAATAACCCAAGAATCTATAACTTCCAAACAATCAAGAACAAGGCAAAAAGAAAAGGACTCCACGGCAGTAACCCATGCCAAACAAAACAGAATTTAACAAACTTAGAAAACGGAAACCGTACGGCGATTGAAACGAGATCGACGGCGTACCGTTCAGCGAAACTGAGATAGGGAGACGTAGGGAATTGAGTCTAGAGCGTCTGAGATCAAGCGGAATCAATTTCGATCTAGAAACGAAAGAGAACGAACCAAATTACGTAATGTCGTTCAAGAACAAAATCTGGAATTGAGAAATTATAAAACTAACCGGAACAGCAGAGTTTGGATGATGATTTCGGCTTCGTTTCTCAGCGAATGGACGAACGGAAAACGGCTAGGGCTAGCTTGTAGCGTGATCTAGGTTTTCTGTTTAGAAGTCGCTTTTAAATAACGAGTGTAAGCGGGCCGTAAACGAGATCGAACAGGGCCACACGGAAGGGGTCCAAGAGCTGCCAACATTCACGAACGGGAATGGCCAAATTTGGCCTGTTCCCGTTCGAGAATGGGCCTGTTCCCGAACAGGAACAGGCCAGAAAAAGGATTCTCGTTCGGGAATCCCAATTCCCGAACGGGAATGAGTAATTTCAATTTTTTTTTTATTTTTAATTAAAAAAAATAATTGGTTAAACCAATAAATCACACCCAAACCAAACAACTCGAACCAAGCCACTAACATCGAGATTATTTCAAAACGACCGGGAAAAATGTCGGAAATTAACAAAAATAAATTTAAAATTTTTACGGGATATTACATTCTCCCCAACTAATTAAAAATTCGTCCTCGAATTTAACACGACAAGTAAATCACATCAGAACAACACGTAACACAAGTAAAACTACAAAAGTCACAGAAAATTAAGATATCGTACCTCACGGAAAAAGAAAAGGATAGCGATTCCGCATATCCAATTCGGTCTCCCAAGTACACTCCTCTACAGAATGATTGCGCAGAGAACTTTGACCATCGGAATCTCCTTGTTCCGCAATTTACGCACCTGCGTATCAACAATCTCAACTGGCTGTTCCTCATTGGACAGCTCCTGGTCAATCTCAACACTCTGAGGCACAATCACGTGCGAAGGATCAGAAATGCACTTTCTCAACATAGACACGTGAAACACAGGATGTACTAACGACATGTCTGGCGGTAGAACCAGACGATAAGCCACAGCTCCAATCCTCTCCGAAATCTCATAAGGACCAATATACCTCGGTGCCAACTTTCCCTTGACACCAAAACGAACCACGCCTTTCATAGGCGAAACCCGAAGGAATACGAAATCACCAACCTGGAACTCAATGTCTTTCCTCTTCGGATCAGCATAACTCTTATGCCGACTAAAAGCAGTCTCTAACCTCCGCTTAATCAACGGTACCTTCTCAGAGGTAATCTGAATAATCTCCGCTCCCGAGAGTTTACGCTCTCCGACCTCCTCCCAACAGATAGGAGATCTACACTTGCGCCCGTACAAAGCCTCATACGGCGCCATCTCGATACTCGCATGATAACTGTTGTTATAGGAAAACTCAATCAACGGCAAATGAGTATCCCAGCTACCCTGAAAATCGAGAACACACATCCTGAGCATATCCTCCAACGTCTGAATAGTCCTCTCAGACTGACCGTCAGTCTGAGGATGAAAAGCTGTACTGAAATCCAACCGAGAACCCAAGGATTCCTGTAACGCTTTCCAAAACCTCGAAGTAAACACAGAACCTCTGTCTGAAACAATAGAAACCGGTACACCATGCAAACTGACAATCCTGTCGATGTACAACTGAGCCAACCTCGAAGCAGTATACGAAACCTTAATCGGAAGGAAATGAGCTGACTTGGTCATACGGTCAACTATCACCCAGATGGAGTCGTATCCCTGTCGAGTACGTGGTAACCCAACCACAAAATCCATAGCAATCCGCTCCCACTTCCACTCTGGAATAGGTAGTGGCTGCAGATAGCCAAAAGGTCTCTGATGCTCCAGCTTCACCTGCTGGCACGTCAGACACTTAGAAACATACTCAGCGACATCCTTCTTCATCCCGCTCCACCAGTAGGTACCCTTAAGATCATGGTACATCTTAGTAGAACCCGGATGAACACTATAAGCAGACTTGTGCGCTTCTTCCAGAATCTGGTCCCTCAAACCATCTGAATCCGGAACACACAATCTCGAACCATGTCTCAGAACATCATCCACAAAAGTAAACTCAGAATTTCCATCCTGCTGAACTTCCTCAATAATCCGTTTCAATTGTGGATCCTCAGCTTGTAAAGCTTTGATCCGATCAATCAAAACGGGTTGCACTTGCAACTGTGCTAACAAACAACCAGTCTGAGAAATCTGAAAACCATAGCCCGAAGCTATCAAACTGTGCCACTCTCTAACCATGGGTCTACGCCCAATCTCAGAAATATGAGCCAAGCTGCCCGAAGACTTGCGACTCAACGCATCGGCTACCACATTAGCCTTACCAGGATGATACTGAATAGTACAGTCGTAGTCTTTCAGCAACTCTAACCACCTCCTCTGTCTCAAGTTCAACTCTCTCTGATCAAAGATATATTTCAGACTCTTATGATCAGTGAAAATCTCACAAGTAGCACCATACAAATAATGCCTCCAGATTTTCAGCGCAAAAACCACAGCTGCCAACTCTAAATCATGAGTAGGGTAATTCACCTCATGCTTCTTCAACTGTCTGGAAGCATAGGCAATCACCTGTCCATGTTGCATCAGAACGCAACCCAAACCAATCCGAGACGCATCACAATACACTGTGAAACCATCAATGCCAGAAGGCAATGCCAACACCGGAGCTGTAGTCAAAATCTCCTTGAGCTTCTCAAAGCTCGCCTCGCACTTGTCAGTCCACTCAAACTTGACACCCTTCTGTGTCAGTCTAGTCAAAGGTGCAGATATTCTGGAGAAATCTTGCACAAACCGACGATAGTAACCAGCTAAACCCAGAAAACTTCTGATCTCGGTAACTGACCTTGGCCTTTGCCAATCCATGACCGCCTCAATCTTCTTCGGATCAACCTTGATCCCATCTTTCGACACCACGTGTCCTAGAAAGGTAACCTGATCCAACCAGAACTCACATTTTGAGAACTTAGCGTACAACTGATGCTCACGCAACGTCTGTAGTATAGTCCTCAAATGGTAAGCATGCTCCTCCTCACTCCGAGAATAGATCAAAATGTCATCAATGAAGACGATAACAAATTGATCCAAAAACGGCTTGAACACTCTGTTCATCATATCCATAAACGCTGCTGGTGCGTTCGTCAGACCAAAGGACATAACCAGAAACTCAAAATGTCCATAACGAGTCCGGAAAGCAGTCTTAGGCACATCTGCATCACGGATTCGTAGCTGATGATACCCAGATCTCAAATCAATCTTGGAAAAACACTTCGCACCCTGCAACTGGTCAAACAAATCATCGATGCGAGGAAGAGGATATATGTTCTTGACAGTAACCTTGTTCAACTGTCTGTAGTCGATACAGAGTCGAAAGGAACCGTCTTTCTTCTTCACAAACAGAACTGGAGCACCCCACGGAGAAGTACTCGGTCTGATGAACCCGCTATCCAACAACTCTTGTAACTGGTCCTTCAACTCCTTCAGCTCTGCAGGAGCCATCCGATACGGCGGTATCGAAATCGGAGCTGTACCGGAAACCACATCAATACAAAACTCAATATCACGATCAGGTGGTAATCCAGGCAATTCCTCTGGAAACACATCAGTGAACTCATTCACTATCGGTACACTATGCATATCACTACCACCAGCCTCCAAATCACGAACCACAGCAAGAAAACCCTGGCAACCCTTGCCTAACATCCGCTTCGCCTTGATGGCGGAAATCAGATTCTTAGGTGTCTCTGCCTTTTCTCCCTGAAAGGAAAAAGGTAGACCACCTGGAATCCTGAACTCGACTGACTTCTCTCGACAGTCAATAGAAGCATAATGGCGTGACAACCAGTCCATCCCCAAGATAACATCAAAAGAAAGAACGTCAAGTACAATCAAATCAGCACATAATTCTCTACCCTGAATAACCACTGGACACGAAGGATAAACAACGTCCACTACTACACCTTCAGACATAGGTGTAGACACAGCTAGAGGTTCATTCAAAACAGATGGTGCTCTACCCAATTTCCCAGCAAAACAAGTAGAAACAAACGAATGGGTCGCACCCGCATCAAATAATACCAAAGCATCAGTAAAAGAAATCGGAATGGTACCTTGCACCACAGCATTTGATGCACGCGCATCCTGAGGAGTAAGTGCGAACACTCTGGCCTGACCCTGCGGCTGCTGCTGCGAACTCTGTCCAGTACCATAACCGTTGGAACCTCTACCGCCGTTACCACGGCCACCAAAACCTCTGCCACCAGAACCACGGCCCCGCTGGCCACCAAAAGATGCTGCAGGTTGAGAGTACCCTACAGACTGTGTAAACGCAGGTCTCTGCTGCTGATAAGATGACTGCGCCACACTGGAGTTAGACATCTGCTGCCCAGATGTCGGACACTCCCTAGAAAAATGACCCGGCTGGCCACAAGTAAAACAACCTCCAGGAGCTAACTGACACTGACCATAGTGCCTGCGTCTGCAATTCTGGCAGAACGGAATGTTCGATCCACCACTGTACCCGCGTCCTGAACCACGGTTGCTCCCACTGCTACTGGAACTGTACGGAGCACTCCTGGCACTATGCCTCCCTTTGTTGTGAGTCCGACGACTCCCCCTGTTGGCCTGAGAAGAGCCACTGTAATAGTTCCCACTACCATGCTGCACTGGGGCCTGCTGCCCCCCACTAGGAACATCACTCTTTCCCTTCTGATTCTGGAAAGGGTCAGAGATCGTCCCAAACTGAACCATCGAATTCTCCATCCGCCGCGCACTATCCACTAACCGTGCAAACTCCATGTTTGTCCCTATCAGCAAAGGAAGAAACTCCGAGCCTAAACCCCTAACATAACGGTCGTTCACTCGCTCTTGATCACCCTGTAGATCTGTAGCAAACCGCCCCAAACGTACAAACTCAGTAGTGTAGTCTGTCACTGATCTATCCCCCTTCTTCAAAGTGAGCAGCTTTTCTCTGAAACTCTCAGTAACAGAGAAGGGTAGATAGTAACCTCTGAACCTGGTCACAAAATCAGCCCAAGGCAAAGTATCCATAACTGGCCTGATGTTATCGCGATACCAATCCTTAGCTGGACCTTTCAGCGACATTTCCACAAGCATCACTGATTGACGATCAGACGCTTGAATCCTCTGACTGTTGTACTCAAATTCCTCCAAAAAGTCAAGAGCATCCCCAGTACCATCAAAAGAAGTCGGATTCAACTTCAAGTAGGTCATCACCAACTCTCTGTCTGTTGGAATATGACCGTCACCAGCATTTCCACCAATACCAGCTACAGCACCAACCTGAGGTTGCTGTTGCTGCGCTAACTGACCCAGTATATTACACTGATTCTGCAGTAGAGCCTGATTGTTCTGCATTTTGACAACGCCAGCCAAGAAAGTAGTGAAGTCGAACGCTTGCATATTTGGTTCTTGCTGCACCCCTGGTGCCTGCTGCACATTCGGTGCCTGAACACCTGCTGCACCGCGCCCTCTAGCTCCACCTCTACCAGCACCAGCTCCTCTGCCTCTACCAGCACCTCTACCTCTGCCAACACCTCCACCTCGACCACGTCCAGCATTAGCCTGAACAGGTGGTGCGTTCTGATCGACTTCCATAGAAATCGCATCATCAGCCACAGCTTCTTGCTCTGCCGCAGCACGAGCACGAGTACGAATAACATTGTCCATATCCTAAGATTGAACAACAACAATTTAAATAACAGATATTTCATACCCAAGTATGAACAAAACAAGCAACATATAGGATTTCCCAAGAAATCAACAGCAATAAAATGTTCACCCAAGTGAAATAGCATTAACAATTAAAAGCATCAAATCAACAAATAATGACTGACTCGACGCAATCCTATTGGTGTAGGCAGAATGTTTTAAAATCAAAAGATGACGTTTTTAAAGACATGACAGAATCCTATATCCGCAGTAGTTCCTAAGACACAACCAAACTTAACAGAGTAAACACATAGCAAGCAATGGCCTTGGTTTGAAACCAAAGCTCTGATACCAAGTTTGTCACGACCCATTTTCATGAATCGCGACCGGCGCTAGGGTATGGGTAATGTAGTACCGAAACCCGTAGCTAGCCTCTCAAATAAAGCATAAACACATAAACCTGCAGAAAACCAATGCTCGGGGGCAACCGAGACTTCAACCTAATCTAGCAGATATAATAATCAACAATTAATATAACATGTTTATTCAATTCTGATTCTAAAATAGATTTATCATAAACCGATATAATAATATAACATGCCAAAGCAATAAAACCAGTCGAACCAATCCGACAAAATAAATAATAATAACAAGGACGTCTAGTTACTACTGCGGTCTAAGAATAAAACAGTTTTACAGTTTTATTAAAATAAAAGGGAACCTCCGAGGAAAAGTAAATGCGGAGATCACCAGACTCTCTCAGATAATAACCCTGGGGAAAATTGGGAAAACAACGGGGTCAGATATACTGAGATGAGTTCATACCACTATCTACATTTATTAAGTGGAAAACCTTTAAAAACGTTTAAAACATTTAATAACGATATTACGGATAATAGTTGGAACCCTAATCCACAATTCTAAATAATAATCATAATCCAATAGGTCTGGTCCCGAGAGCTGAGCTACACCGAGTTACCACTGACCACACTTATACCAGAGTCCCGAGAGCTGAGCTACACCGAGTTACTCTACCTGGTCCCGAGAGCCATGCTCACACCGAGTTACCACATTTCCATATATACCTTACCCAGATCAATACCGGTGCGCACGCAGTCCTAATGATGCCCATTAGGTAGCACGTTCCAACTAAGAGCCATAATATAAAAACAGTTCGAAATATACGTACAGTATATATATTTAATATTAAAATAACAATTTACTTAATAAAGCGGTAAATAGTAAATATAAACTCACTGCTTGCTAATCCACGTGAAATACCGGCAAGCAACTAACTCTGGTTCGCCTCAGAAGCACGAACAGTAGACGAGTCTAGACAAATAAAATAATTATTAAAATCAGACCCTAACTCTAGAGAGTACTAGACACCACACAAGACTAGCACAAATAATCACGTAGTAATTAAACAATCCAAAATAACACAAATATATCCAAAAGGTAATAAAGCCCAATTAATATAAGTCTATTGAGTTCCCGCTTAAAATCCAATATATAAATATTATTTAAAAACTTTAAATAATAAATAATTTCCAAATAGTGGGTTAGCCGAGTTATCATAAACTACCAAGCTATCCTCACTTGTCGAGTGACCCAAGTCTAACCCGACTCAAAACAATTATCAAATATAAACCCAAGTTTATATTTATAAAACAATTTAACAAAAATAATAATCCAATTTAAAAGCGGAACTCAATAACTTCAATTTCAAGTAACCCAAGTTATAACCCCAAAAACTTAGTTAAATAAGTCAAATAAAAGTTCAGGGACCAATTTGCACTTTAACCAATTAGGAACCAAATTGTACTTTTGCCATTTAGGGACTAAATTGTAATTTAGTTAATTTGATATCCAAATACAATTTAATAGCTCTTGTTTTATAATTAAAACAAAATATAAAGTTATTATCCAAAAACCTATTTAAATAAGTTATAAAACTCGTTTAGGGACTAATTGTAATTTAACCATTTTCGTGTTAAATTGACATACGAATGTAATAAAATTACCCGAGTAATTATGTTAGATTTAGATTATAAAAATCCCGTTACAAAAATGACGATTGCAATTTATAATCAAACACAAGTTATTATGGAATCAAAGTAACTTAAGAACCTAATCATTTAAAGCCTAAAAAGATGGTGACTAAAGTGGTACATTGATCATCTTCCTCAATCAAACAATAACAACCCGCCAAAATGAACCTTGCGGCAATCAAAATTTCTAAGCCAAACCTTAAGATTCAACACCAAATATTCACACACCCTAAGCCATTAAGATTCATGCTATCGATTATCAATCCAAGAACAATCACAACACATTACAATTACCATCTTAAACATCAAGCCACAAGAATTCTAAAAACACGCTACTGTCGACGGAAAGGAAGAAAATGAACCGAATACCCCATGAAACCATAAACTAACAATAACCCAAGAATCTATAACTTCCAAACAATCAAGAACAAGGCAAAAAGAAAAGGACTCCACGGCAGTAACCCATGCCAAACAAAACAGAATTTAACAAACTTAGAAAACGGAAACCGTACGGCGATTGAAACGAGATCGACGGCGTACCGTTCAGCGAAACTGAGATAGGGAGACGTAGGGAATTGAGTCTAGAGCGTCTGAGATCAAGCGGAATCAATTTCGATCTAGAAACGAAAGAGAACGAACCAAATTACGTAATGTCGTTCAAGAACAAAATCTGGAATTGAGAAATTATAAAACTAACCGGAACAGCAGAGTTTGGATGATGATTTCGGCTTCGTTTCTCAGCGAATGGACGAACGGAAAACGGCTAGGGCTAGCTTGTAGCGTGATCTAGGTTTTCTGTTTAGAAGTCGCTTTTAAATAACGAGTGTAAGCGGGCCGTAAACGAGATCGAACAGGGCCACACGGAAGGGGTCCAAGAGCTGCCAACATTCACGAACGGGAATGGCCAAATTTGGCCTGTTCCCGTTCGAGAATGGGCCTGTTCCCGAACGGGAACAGGCCAGAAAAAGGATTCTCGTTCGGGAATCCCAATTCCCGAACGGGAATGAGTAATTTCAATTTTTTTTTTAATTAAAAAAAATAATTGGTTAAACCAATAAATCACACCCAAACCAAACAACTCGAACCAAGCCACTAACATCGAGATTATTTCAAAACGACCGGGAAAAATGTCGGAAATTAACAAAAATAAATTTAAAATTTTTACGGGATATTACAAAACGTTTGAATTCGTTTTGTAACGTTTGTAAACGTTTGGCTTAAATTGCTAAAAAGGTGAAATGTTTTGATTGGTTTCGTAACTTTTCTAATCGTTTGGCTTAAATTGCTAAAAAGGTAAACCATTTGGATTTGTTTCCTAACCTTTGTAAACGTTTGGCTTAAATAGCTAAAAAGGAGAAACGTTTGGATTTATTTCGTAACATTTGTATACGTTTGGCCTAAATCGCTAAAAAGGCGAAACGCTTGGATTTGTTTTGTAACGTTTGTTTACGTTTGGCTTAAATTGCTAAAAAGGTGAAACGCTTGGATTTATTTTGTAATGTTTGTAAACGTTTGGCATAAATTGCTAAAAAAGGTGAAACACTTGGTTTTGTTTCGTAAAGTTTGTAAACGTTTTGCTTAAATTGCTAAAAATGGGAAACGATTGGATTTGCTTCGAAATGTTTTAAACATTTGGTTTTGTTTCGTAACGTTTGTAAACTTTTTGCTTAAATTGCTAAAAAGGTGAAACATTTGGATTTGTTTCGTAACATTTGTAAACGTTTGGCTTAAATCTCTAAAAAGGGGAAACTTTTGTATTTGTTTCGTAACATTTGTAAATGTTTGGATTTGTTTCGTAACGTTTGTAAATGTTTGGCTTAAATCGCTAAAGTGGTGAAACTTTTGGAATTGTTTTGTAACGTTCAAAAACGTTTGGCTTAAATTGCTAAAAAGGTGAAACACTTGGTTTTGTTTCGTAAAGTTTGTAAACGTTTGGCTTAAATCGCTTAAAATGGGAAACATTTTGATTTGTTTCGTAATGTTGTAAACGTTTGGCTCAAATTGCTAAAAAGGTGAAACAGTTGAATTTGTTTCGTAGCATTTGTAAATGTATGGCTTAAATCGCTAAAAAAGTGAAACGTTAGGATTTGTTTCGAAACGTTTGTAAACATTTGGCTTAAATCGCTAAAAAGGTGAAACGTTTGGATTAGTTTTGTAAACGTTTGGAAACGTTTAACTTAAATCGCTAAAAAGGAGAAATGTTTGGATTTGTTTTATAGCGTTTGTAAATGTTTGGCTTAAGTTGCTAAAAAGGGGAAACGTTTGGATTTGTTTTGTAGCGTTTGTAGACGTTTGGCTTAAATTGCTAAAAAGGCGAAACGTTTGCATTTGTTTCGTAACATTTGTAAACGTTTGGCTTAAATCGCTAAAAAGGGGAAACGTTTGGATTTGTTTTGTAGCTTTTGTAAACGTTTGGCTTAAATTGCTAAAAAGGGGAAACGTTTGATTTGTTTCGCAACGTTTGTAAACGTTTGGCTTAAATTGCTAAAAAGGTAAAATGCTTGGATTTGTTTCGTAACGTTTGTAAACGTTTGGCTTAAACTGCTAAAAAGGTGAAACATTTGGATTTGTATCCTAACCTTTGTAAACATTTGGTTTAAATCGCTAAAGAGGTGAAATGTTTGGATTTATTTCGCAACGTTCGTAAACGTTTGACTAAAATCGCTAAAAAAGCGAAACGCTTGGATTTGTTTCGTAACGTTTGTAAACGTTTGGCTTAAATTGTTAAATAGGTGAAATTCTTGGATTTTTTTTGTAATGTTTGTAAATGTTTGGCTTAAATTGCAAATAAGGTGAAAAACTTGGTTTCGTTTCGTAACGTTTGTAAACGTTAGGCTTAAATCGCCAAAAATAAGGAACGTTTGGATTTGTTTCGAAATTTTTTGAACGTTTGGTTTTGTTTCGTAACGTTTGTAAACGTTTTGCTTAAATCGCTAAAATGTGAAACATTTGGATTTGTTTCGTAACGTTTGTAAACGTTTCGCTTAAATCACTAAAAAGCGGAAACATTTGAATTTGTTTTGTAACGTTTGTAAACGTTTGGCTTATATCACACTAAAAAGGTAAAACGTTTGATTTGTTTCGCAAAGTTTGTAAACATTTGGCTGAAATTGCGAAAAAGGTAAAATGTTTTGATTTGTTTCGAACATTTGTAAACGTTTGGCTTAAATTGCTTAAAAATGTGAACCATTTGGATTTGTTTCCTAACCTTTGTAAACGTTTGGCTTAAATCGCTAAAAAGGTAAAATGTTTGGATTTATTTCATAACGTTTGTAAACGTTTGGCTTAAATCGCTAACAAGGAGAAACGCTTGCATTTGTTTCGTAACGTTTATAAACGTTTGGCTTAAATTGCTAAAAGGTGAAACGCTTGGATTTGTTTTGTATTGTTTGTAAACGTTTGGCTTAATTTGCTAAAAAGGTGAAACACTTGGTTTTGTTTCATAATGTTTGTAAACGTTTGGCTTAAATCGCTAAAAATGGGAAACGATTGGATTTGTTTCGAAATGTTTTAAACGTTTGGTTTTGTTTCATAACATTTGTAAACGTTTTGCTTAAATAGCTAAAAAGGTGAAACATTTTGATTTGTTTTGTAACGTTTATAAACGTTTCGCTTAAATCGCTAATAAGGGGAAACGTTAGGATTTGTTTCATAACGTTTTTAAACGTTTGGCTTAAATCGCTAAAAAGGCGAAACATTTGGATTTGTTTCGTAAACGTTTGTAAAAGTTTGGCTTAAATCACTAGAAAGGTGAAATGTTTGGATTAGTTTCGTAAGTGTTTGTAAACGTTTAACTTAAATTGCTAAAAAGGTGAAACGTTCGGATTCGTATCGTAGCGTTTGTAAACGTTTGGCTTAAATCGCTAAAAAGGTGAAACGTTTAGATTTGTTTCGCATAGTTTGTAAACGTTTGGCTTAAATCGCTAAAAAGGTGAAACGCTTAGATTTGTTTTGTACCGTTTGTAAACGTTTGGCTTCAATTGCTAAAAAGGTGAAACATTTGGATTTGTTTCGTATCGTTTGTAAACGTTTGGCTTAAATCGCTAAAAAGGTGAAACACTTGAATTTGTTTCGTAACGTTTGTAAATGTTTGGCTTAAATCGCTAAAAAGGTGAAACGCTTGGATTTGTTTCGTTATGTTTGTAAACGTTTGGCTTAAATTGCTAGAAAGATGAAACACTTGGTTTTGCTTCGTAACGTTTGTAAACGTCTGGCTTAAATTGCTAAATACGTGAAATGTTTAGATTTGTTTCGTAACGTTTGTAAACGTTTGGCTTAAATCGCTGAAAAGGTGAAATATTTGGATTTGTTTCGTAATGTTTATAAACGTTTGGCCTAAATTGCTAAAAATTTGAAACATTTGGATTTGTTTCGTAACGTTTGTAAACGTTTGGCTTCAATCGCTAAAAATGTGAAACGTTTGGATTTGTTTCGAACCATTTGTAAACCTTTGGCTTAAATCGCTAAAAAGGTGAAACGTTTGGATTTGTTTCGTAATGTTTGCAAACGTTTGGCTTAAATTGATAAAAAGGTGAAACTCTTGGATTTATTTCGTAACGTTTGTAAAAGTTTGGCTTAAATTTCTAAAAAGGTGAAACGCTTTGATTTGTTTCGATACGTTTGTAAACGCTTGGTTTAAATCGCTAAAAAGGGGAAACGTTTGGATTTGTTTCGTAACGTTTACAAACATTTGGCTTATATATCTAAAAAGGTGAAACGTTTGGACTTGTTTTGTAACGTTCTAAATGTTTGGCTTAAATCGCTAAAATGAGGAAACGTTTGGATTTGTTTCGTAACATTTGTAAACGTTTTGTTTGAATCGCTGAAAAGGTTAAACGTTTGGTTTGGTTTTGTAACGTTTGTAAACGTTCGGCTTTAATCGCTAAAAAGGTGAAACAGTTGGATTTTTTCGTAACGTTTGTAAACATTTTGCTTTAATTGCTAAAAAGGTGAAACGTTTTGTTTTGATTCATAACGTTTGTAAACGTTTACCTTAAATCGCTAAAAGGTGAAACTTTTTTGATTTTTTTCGTAGCGTTTGTAAACGTCTGGCTTAAATTGCTAAAAAGGTGAAACGTTTTGATTTGTTTCGTAGCGTTTGTAAACGTTTGGCATAAATCGCTAAAAAAAGTGAAACGTTTTGATTTGTTTCATAACGTTTGTAAACGTTTGGCTTAAATTGCTAAAAGGTGAAATGTTTTGATTTTTTTCATAGCGTTTGTAAACGTTTTGATTTGTTACGTAACGTTTGTAAAGGTTCAGCTTAAATCGCTAAAAAAGGTGAAACGCTTGGATTTGTTTCGAAACGTTTGTAAACGTTTCGCTTAAATTTCTTAAAAGATGAAACGCTTGGATTTGTTTCAGAATGTTTGTAAATGTTTCGCTTAAATTACTAAAAAGGTGGAAAATTTAGATTTGTTTCGGAACGTTTGTAAACGTTCGGCTTAAATTGCTAACAAGGTGAAACACTTGGATTTGCTTCGTAACGTTTGTAAATGTTTGGCTTAAATTGCTAAAAAGGTGAAAACGCTTGGTTTTGTTTCATACTATTTGTAAAGGTTTGGCTTATATCTCTAAAAAGGTGAAACATTTGGATTTGTTTCGTAACGTTTGTAAATGTTTGGTTTAAATTGCTAAAAAGCTGAAACGCTTGTATTTGTTTCGTAACATTCGTAAACGTTTGGCTCAAATTGCCAAAAATGTGAAACATTTGGATTTGTTTCCTAACCTTTGTAAATGTTTGGCTTAAATAGCTTAAATGGTGTATCGTTTGGATTTGTTTTGTAATGTTTGTAAATGTTTAGCTTAAATTGTTAAAAAGGCGAAACGTTTGGATTTGTTTTGAAACGTTTGACTTGAATTGCTAAAAAGGCAAAACATTCGGATTTGTTTCGTAACATTTGTAAACGTTTTGCTTAAATCGCGAAAAAGGTGAAATAGTTGATTTGTTTGGTAACGTTTGTAAACGTTTGGCTTATATTTCTCAAACGTAAAATGTTTGGATTTTCGTAACGTTTATAAACGTTTGGCTTAAATTGCTAAAAAGGGGAAACGTTTGGATTTGTTTCGTAGCGTTTGTAAACATTAGACTTAAATTGCTAAAAAGGTGAAACACTTGGATTTGTTTCGTACCGTTTGCAAACGTTTGTCATAAATTGCTAAAAAGGTGAAACGCTTGGATTTATTTCGTAACTTTTGTAAACGTTTGGCTTAAATTGCTATAAAAGCGAAACGTTTGGATTTGTTTCGCAACGTTTGTAAACGTTTGGCTTAAATCGATAAAAAGGTGAAACGTTTGGAATTTTTTGGTAACATTTGTAAACGTTTGTCTTAAATCTCTAAAAAGGTGAAATGTTTGATTTGTTTCGTATTGTTTGTTAACATATGGCTTAAATTGCCAAAAAGGTGAAACGCTTGGATTTGTTTCAAAATGTTTGTAAACGTTTGGCTTACATTGCTAAAAAGGCGAAACGCTTGGATTTGTTTTGGTAACGTTGATAAACGTTTGGCTTAAATCGCTAAAAAGGTGAAATGTTTGATTTGTTTCGTAACGTTTGTAAACATATGGCTTAAATTGCCAAAAAGGTGAAACGCTTGGATTTTTTTCGAAATGTTTGTAAACGTTTCGCTTAAATTGCTAAAAAACCAAAACGCTTGGATTTGTTTCGTAACTTTTGTAAACGTTTGGCTTGAATTGCTAAAAAAGTGAAACGTTTGGATTTGTTTCGCAACGTTTGTAAACGTTTGGCTTAAATCGCTAAAAAGGTTAGACGTTTGGATTTTTTTGGTAATTGGCTTAAATAGCTAAAAAGGTGAATTGTTTGATTTGTTTCGTAACGTTTGTAAACATATGGCTTAAATTGCCAAAAAGGTGAAACGCTTAGATTTGTTTCAAAATGTTTGTAAACGTTTGGCTTAAATTGCTAAAAAGGTAAAATATTTGAATTTGTTTCTTAACCTTTGTAAACGTTTGACCTAAATTGCAAAAAAGGTTAAATGTTTGGATTTGTTTCGTAACGTTTGTAAACATTTGGCTTAAATCGCTAAAATGGCGAAACGTTTGGATTTGTTGCGTAACGTTTGTAAACGTTTGGCTTAAATTGCTAAAAGGGTGAAACACTTGGATTTTTATTGTAACGTTTGTAAACATTTGGCTTAAATTGCTAAAAAGGTGAAAGGCTTGGTTTTGTTTCGTAACGTTTGTAAACGTTTAACTTAAATCGCTAAAAATGGAAAAATTTTAGATTTGTTTCGTAATCTTTTAAACGTTTGGTTTTGTTTGTAAAGTTTTTAAAAATTTGGCGCAAATCGTTAAAAATGTGAAACATTTCTATTTGTTTCTTCACGTTTGTAAACATTTGGCTTAAATCACAAAAATGGTGAAATGTTTGGATTTGTTTCGTAACGTTTGTAAACGTTTGGCTTTAATCGATAAAAACAGAAACGTTTGGATTTGTTTCGTAAACGTTTGGCTTATATCGTAAAAAAGGTGAAACGTTTGGATTAGTTTCTTAAACGTTTGTAAACGTTTGGCTTAAATTGCTAAAAAGGTGAAACGTTTGGATTTTTTTGGTAACGTTGATAAACGTTTGGCTTAAATCGCTAAAAAGGTGAAATGTTTGATTTGTTTCGTAACGTTTGTAAACATATGGCTTAAATTGCCAAAAAGGTGAAACGCTTGGATTTTTTTCGAAATGTTTGTAAACGTTTCGCTTAAATTGCTAAAAAACCAAAACGCTTGGATTTGTTTCGTAACTTTTGTAAACGTTTGGCTTGAATTGCTAAAAAAGTGAAACGTTTGGATTTGTTTCGCAACGTTTGTAAACGTTTGGCTTAAATCGCTAAAAAGGTTAGACGTTTGGATTTTTTTGGTAACATTTGTAAACTTTTGGCTTAAATAGCTAAAAAGGTGAATTGTTTGATTTGTTTCGTAACGTTTGTAAACATATGGCTTAAATTGCCAAAAAGGTGAAACGCTTAGATTTGTTTCAAAATGTTTGTAAACGTTTGGCTTAAATTGCTAAAAAGGTAAAATATTTGAATTTGTTTCTTAACCTTTGTAAACGTTTGACCTAAATTGCAAAAAAGGTTAAATGTTTGGATTTGTTTCGTAACGTTTGTAAACATTTGGCTTAAATCGCTAAAATGGCGAAACGTTTGGATTTGTTGCGTAACGTTTGTAAACGTTTGGCTTAAATTGCTAAAAGGGTGAAACACTTGGATTTTTATTGTAACGTTTGTAAACATTTGGCTTAAATTGCTAAAAAGGTGAAAGGCTTGGTTTTGTTTCGTAACGTTTGTAAACGTTTAACTTAAATCGCTAAAAATGGAAAAATTTTAGATTTGTTTCGTAATCTTTTAAACGTTTGGTTTTGTTTGTAAAGTTTTTAAAAATTTGGCGCAAATCGTTAAAAATGTGAAACATTTCTATTTGTTTCTTCACGTTTGTAAACATTTGGCTTAAATCACAAAAATGGTGAAATGTTTGGATTTGTTTCGTAACGTTTGTAAACGTTTGGCTTTAATCGATAAAAACAGAAACGTTTGGATTTGTTTCGTAAACGTTTGGCTTATATCGTAAAAAAGGTGAAACGTTTGGATTAGTTTCTTAAACGTTTGTAAACGTTTGGCTTAAATCGCAAAAAAGGGGAAACGTTTAGATTAGTTTCGTAAGCGTTTGTAAACGTTTAACTTAAATCGCTAAAAAGATGAAACGATTGGATTTGTTTCGTAGAGTTTGTAAACGTTTGGCTTAAATTGCTAAAAAGGCGAAACGCTTGGATTTGTTTCGTGGCGTTTGTAAACGTTTGGCTTAAATCGCTAAAAAGGTGAAAAGTTTGATTTGTTTCGTAACGTTTCTATACGTTTGGCTTTATTTACTAAAAAGGTGAAACGCTTGGATATGTTTCGTAATGTTCGTAAACGTTTGGCTTAAATTGCTAAAACAGTGAAACATTTGGATTTGTTTCCTAACCTTTATAAACGTTTGGCTTAAATTGCTAAAAAAGTGAAATGTTTGTATTTGTTTCTTAACGTTTGTTAACGTTTAGCATAAATCGCTAAAAAGGTGAAACGTATGGATTTGTTTCATAACGTTTGTAAACGTTTGGCTTAAATTGCTAAATATGTGAAATGCATGGATTTGTTTCGTAATATTTGAAAACGTTTGGCTTAAATTGCTACAAAGGTTAAACGCTTGGTTTTGTTTCGTAACGTTTGAAAACGTTTTTGCTTAAATCGCTAAAAATGGGAAACGTTTGGATTTGTTTCGTAAGGTTTTAAACGTTTGGCTTAAGTCGCTAAAAAGGTGAAAAGTTTGGATTTGTTTCGTTACGTTTGTAAATGTTTGGCTTAAATCGCTTAAAAGGTGAAACGTTTGGATTTGTTTCGTAACGTTTGTAAACGTTTGGCTTAAATTGCTAAAAAGGTGAAACGTTTGGATTTGTTTCGTAAACGTTTGTAAAAGTTTCCCTTAAATCGCTAAAAAGATGAAACGTTTGGATTAGTTTCGTAAACGTTTGTAAATGTTTGGCTTAAATCGCTAAAGCGGTGAGACTTTTGGAATTGTTTTGTAACGTTCGAAAACGTTTGGCTTAAATTGCTAAAAAGGTGAAACGCTTGGTTTTGTTACGTAACGTTTGTAAACGTTTGGCTTAAATCGCTTAAAATGGGAAACATTTTGATTTGTTTCGTAATGTTGTAAACGTTTGGCTTAAATTGCTAAAAAGGTGAAACAGTTGAATTTGTTTCGTAGCTTTTGTAAATGTTTGGCTTAAATCGCTAAAAAAGTGAAACGTTTGGATTTGTTTCGAAACGTTTGTAAACATTTGGTTTAAATCGCTAAAAAGGTGAAACGTTTGGATTAGTTTTGTAAACGTTTGGAAACGTTTAACTTAAATCGTTAAAAGGAGAAATGTTTGGATTTGTTTCGTAGCGTTTGTAAATGTTTGGCTTAAATTGCTAAAAAGGGGAAACGTTTGGATTTGTTTTGTAGCGTTTGTAGACGTTTGGCTTAAATTGCTAAAAAGGCGAAACGTTTGGATTTGTTTTGTAGCGTTTGTAGACGTTTGGCTTAAATTGCTAAAAGGGCGAAACATTTGCATTTGTTTCGTAACATTTTTAAATGTTTGGCTTAAATCGCTAAAAAGGGGAAACGTTTGGATTTGTTTTGTAGCTTTTGTAAACGTTTGGCTTAAATTGCTAAAAAGGTGAAACGTTTGATTTGTTTCGCAACAATTGTAAACGTTTGGCTTAAATTGCTAAAAAGGTAAAATGCTTGGATTTGTTTCGTAACGTTTGTAAACGTTTGGCTTAAATTGTTAAATAGGTGAAATTCTTGGATTTGTTTTGTAATGTTTGTAAATGTTTGGCTTAAATTGCAAAAAAGGTGAAAAACTTGGTTTCGTTTCGTAACGTTTGTAAACGTTTGGCTTAAATCGCCAAAAATAAGGAATGTTTGGATTTGTTTCGAAATGTTTTGAACGTTTGGCTTTGTTTCGTAACGTTTGTAAACGTTTTGCTTAAATCGCTAAAATGTGAAACATTTGGATTTGTTTCGTAACATTTGTAAACGTTTCGCTTAAATCGCTAAAAAGCGGAAACGTTTGAATTTGTTTTGTAACGTTTGTAAACGTTTGTCATATATCACACTAAAAAGGTAAAACGTTTGATTTGTTTCGCAACGTTTGTAAACATTTGGCTTAAATTGCGAAAAAGGTGAAATGTTTTGATTTGTTTCGTAACATTTGTAAACGTTTAACTTAAATTGCTAAAAAGGTGAACCATATTGGATTTGTTTCCTAACCTTTGTAAACGTTTGGCTTAAATCGCTAAAAAGGTAAAATGTTTGGATTTATTTCGTAACGTTTGTAAACGTTTGGCTTAAATCGCTAACAAGGAGAAATGCTTGCATTTGTTTCGTAACGTTTGTAAACGTTTGGCTTAAATTGCTAAAAAGGTGAAACGCTTGGATTTGTTTTGTATTGTTTGTAAACGTTTGGCTTAAATTGCTAAAAAGGTGAAACACTTAGTTTTGTTTCATAATGTTTGTAAACGTTTGGCTTAAATCGCTAAAAATGGGAAACGATTGGATTTGTTTCGAAATGTTTTAAACGTTTGGTTTTGTTTCGTAACATTTGTAAACGTTTTGCTTAAATAGCTAAAAAGGTGAAACATTTTGATTTGTTTTGTAACGTTTGTAAACGTTTGGCTTAAATCGCTAAAAAGGGGAAACGTTAGGATTTGTTCCGTAACGTTTTTAAACGTTTGGCTTAAATCGCTAAAAAGGCGAAAAATTTGGATTTGTTTCGTAAACGTTTGTAAAAGTTTGGCTTAAATCACTAGAAAGGTGAAACGTTTGGATTGGTTTCGTAAGTGTTTGTAAACGTTTAACTTAAATTGCTAAAAAGGTGAAACGTTCAGATTCGTATCGTAGCGTTTGTAAACGTTTGGCTTAAATCACTAAAAAGGTGAAACGTTTAGATTTGTTTCGCATAGTTTGTAAACGTTTGGCTTAAATCGCTAAAAAGGTGAAACACTTAGATTTGTTTTGTACCGTTTGTAAACGTTTGGCTTCAATTGCTAAATTGGATTTTTTTCGTATCGTTTGTAAACGTTTGGCTTAAATTGCTAAAAAGGTGAAACACTTGAATTTGTTTCGTAACGTTTGTAAACATTTGGCTTAAATTGCTAAAAAGGTGAAATGCTTGGATTTGTTTCGTTATGTTTGTAAACGTTTGGCTTAAATTTCAAAAAAGATGAAACACTTGATTTTGCTTCGTAAAATTTGTAAACATCTGGCTTAAATTGCTAAATACGTGAAATGTTTAGATTTGTTTCGTAACGTTTGTAAACGTTTGGCTTCAATCACTAAAAAGGTGAAACGTTTGGATTTGTTTTGTAACGTTTGTAAACATTTGGCTTAAATAGCTAAAAAGGTAAAACGTTTGGACTTGTTTTGTAACGTTCTAAATGTTTGGCTTAAATCGCTAAAATGAGGAAACGTTTGGATTTGTTTCGTAACATTTGTAAACGTTTGGTTTGAATCGCTGAAAAGGTTAAACGTTTGGTTTGGTTTTGTAACGTTTGTAAACTTTCGGCTTTAATCGCTAAAAAGGTGAAACAGTTGGATTTTTTTCGTAACGTTTGTAAACATTTTGCTTTAATTGCTAAAAAGGTGAAACGTTTTGTTTTGATTCGTAACGTTTGAAAACGTTTACCTTAAATCGCTAAAAGGTGAAACTTTTTGATTTGTTTCGTAGCGTTTGTAAACGTCTAGTTTAAATTGCTAAAAAGGTGAAACGTTTTGATTTGTTTCGTAGCGTTTGTAAACGTTTGGCATAAATCGCTAAAAAAGGTGAAACGTTTTGATTTGTTTCATAACGTTTGTAAACGTTTGGCTTAAATTGCTAAAAAGGTGAAATGTTTTGATTTTTTTCGTAGCGTTTGTAAACGTTTTAATTTGTTACGTAACGTTTGTAAAGGTTCAGCTTAAATCGCTAAAAAAGGTGAAACGCTTGGATTTGTTTCGTAGCGTTTCTAAACGTTTCGCTTAAATTTCTTAAAAGATGAAACGCTTGGATTTGTTTCAGAATGTTTGTAAATGTTTCGCTTAAATTACTAAAAAGGTGGAAAACTTAGATTTGTTTCGGAGCGTTTGTAAACGTTCGGCTTAAATTGCTAACAAGATGAAACACTTGGATTTGTTTCGTAACGTTTGTAAATGTTTGGCTTAAATTCCTAAAAAGGTGAAAACGCTTCGTTTTGTTTCATACCATTTGTAAAGGTTTCGCTGATATCTCTAAAAAGGTGAAACGTTTGGATTTGTTTCGTAACGTTTGTAAATGTTTGGCTTAAATTGCTAAAAAGCTGAAACACTTGTATTTGTTTTGTAACATTCGTAAACGTTTGGCTCAAATTGCTAAAAATGTGAAACATTTGGATTTGTTTCCTAACCTTTGTAAATGTTTGGCTTAAATAGCTAAAAGGGTGTATCGTTTGGATTTGTTTTGTAACGTTTGTAAACGTTTAGCTTAAATTGTTAAAAAGGCGAAACGTTTGGATTTGTTTCGAAACGTTTGACTTGAATTTCTAAAAAGGCAAAACATTCAGATTTGTTTCGTAATTTTTGTAAACGTTTTGCTTAAATCGCTAAAAAGGTGAAACAGTTGATTTGTTTGGTAACATTTGTAAACGTTTGGCCTATATTTCTCAAAACGTTAAATGTTTAAATTTTCGTAACGTTTATAAACGTTTGGCTTAAATCGCCAAAAAGGGGAAACGTTTGGATTTGTTTCGTAGCGTTTGTAAACGTTAGACTTAAATTGCTAAAAAGGTGAAACACTTGGATTTGTTTCGAACCGTTTGCAAACGTTTGTCATAAATTGCTAAAAAGGTAAAACGCTTGGATTTATTTCGTAACTTTTGTAAACGTTTGGCTTAAATTGCTATAAAAGCGAAACGTTTGGATTTGTTTCGCAACGTTTGTAAACGTTTGGCTTAAATCGATAAAAAGGTGAAACGTTTGGAATTTTTTGGTAACATTTGTAAACGTTTGACTTAAATCTCTAAAAAAGTGAAATGTTTGATTTGTTTCGTATTGTTTGTTAACATATGGATTAAATTTCCAAAAAGGTGAAACGCTTGGATTTGTTTCAAAATGTTTGTAAATGTTTGGCTTAAATTGCTAAAAAGGCGAAACGTTTCGATTTGTTTTGTAGCTTTTGTAAATGTTTGGCTTAAATTGCTAAAAAGGTGAAACGTTTGATTTGTTTCGCAACGTTTGTAAACGTTTGGCTTAAATTGCTAAAAAGGTGAAATGCTTGGATTTGTTTCGAAACGTTTGTAAATGTTTGGCTTAAATTGCTAAAAGGTGAAACATTTGGATTTGTTTCCTAACCTTTGTAAACGTTTGGCTTAAATCGCTAAAAAGGTGAAATGTTTTGATTTATTTCGTAAAGTTTGTAAACGTTTGACTTAAATCGCTAAGAAGGTGAAAGGCTTGGATTTGTTTCGTAACGTTTGTTATCGTTTGGCTTAAATTGCTAAAAAGGTGAAACGCTTGGATTTTTTTGTAATGTTTGTAAACGTTTGGCTTAAATTGCTAAAAAGGTGAAAAACTTGGTTCTGTTTCGTAACGTTTGTAAACGTTTGGCTTAAATCGCTAAAAATGGGAAACGTTAGGATTTGTTTCGAAATGTTTTAAACGTTTGGTTTTGTTTCGTAACGTTTGTAAACGTTTTTCTTAAATCGCTAAAAAGGTGAAACATTTGGATTTGTTTCGTAACGTTTGTAAATGTTTCGCTTAAATCGCTAAAAAGGGGAAACGTTTGAATTCGTTTTGTAACGTTTGTAAAGGTTTGGCTTAAATTGCTAAAAAGGTAAAATGTTTTGATTGGTTTCGTAACTTTTCTAAACGTTTGGCTTAAATCGCTAAAAAGGAGAAACATTTGGATTTGTTTCGTAACGTTTGTATACGTTTGGCCTAAATTGTTAAAAAGGCGATCCGCTCTGATTTGTTTCGTAACGTTTGGCTTAAATTGCTAAAAAGGTGAAGCGCTTGGATTTGTTTTGTAATGTTTGTAAACGTTTGGCTTAAATTGCTAAAAAGGTGAATCACTTGGTTTTGTTTCGTAAAGTTTGTAAACGTTTTGCTTAAATTGCTAAAAATGGGAAACGATTGGATTTGTTTCGAAATGTTTTAAACATTTGGTTTTGTTTCGTAACGTTTGTAAACGTTTTGCTTAAATTGCTAAAAAGGTGAAACATTTGGATTTGTTTCGTAACGTTTGTAAACGTTTGGCTTAAATCGCTAAAAAGGGGAAACTTTTGTATTTGTTTTGTAACCTTTTTAAACGTTTGGCTTAAATCGCTAAAAAGGCGAAACATTTGGATTTGTTTCATAAACGTTTGTAAACGTTTGGTTTAGATCCCTAAAAAGGTGAAACGTTTGGATTAGTTTCATAAACGTTTGTAAATGTTTAACTTAAATCGCTAAAAAGTTGAAAGGTTAGGATTTGTTTCGTAGCGTTTGTAGACGTTTGGCTTAAATCGCCAAAAAGGTGAAACATTTAGATTTGTTTCGTAGCGTTTGTAGACGTTTGGCTTAAATCGCTAAAAAGGTGAAACGTTTAGATTTCTTTTGTACCGTTTGTAAACGTTTGGCTTCAATCGCTAAAAAGGTGAAACATTTGGATTTGTTTCGTATCGTTTGTAAACGTTTGGCTTCAATTGCTAAAAAGGTGAAACGCTTGGATTTGTTTCGTAACGTTTGTAAATGTTTGTCTTAAATTGCTAAAAAGGTGAAACGCTTGGATTTGTTTCGTTACGTTTGTAAACGTTTGGCTTAAATTTCAAAAAAAGGTCAAACACTTGGTTTTGTTTCGTAACGTTTGTAAACGTTTGGCTTAATTTGCTAAATACGTGAAATGTTTAGATTTGTTTCGTAACGTTTGTAAACGTTTGGCTTCAATTGCTAAAAAGGTGAAAGGTTTAAATTTGTTTCATAACGTTTGTAAACATTTGGCATAAATTGCTAAAAAGGTTAAACGTTTGGACTTGTTTCGTAACGTTTTAAATGTTTGGCTTATATCGCTAAAATGGGGAAACGTTTGGATTTGTTTCGTAACGTTTGTAAACGTTTGGCTTAAATCACTGAAAAGGTTAAATGTTTGGTTTTGTTTTGTAACGTTTGTAAACGTTCGGCTTTAATCGCTAAAAAGGTGAAACAGTTGGATATTTTTTGTAACATTTGTAAACGTTTTCTTTTAATTGCTAAAAAGGTGAAACATTTTGTTTTGATTCGTAAAGTTTGTAAACATTTACCTTAAATCGCTAAAAAGGTGAAACTTTTTGATTTATTTCGTAGCGTTTGTAAACGTATGGCTAAAATTGCTAAAAAGGTGAAACGTTTTGATTTGTTTCGTAGCGTTTGTAAACGTTTGACATAAATAGCTAAAAAGGTGACTTGTTTGGATTTGTAACGTAACATTTGTAAACGTTCAGCTTAAATCGCTAAAAAAGGTGAAACGCTTGGATTTGTTTCGTAGCGTTTGTAAACATTTCGCCTAAATTTTTTAAAAGGCGAAACGCTTGGATTTGTTTCGGAACCTTCGTAAATGTTTCGCTTAAATTACTAAAAAGGTGGAAAACTTAGATTTGTTTCGGAACGTTTGTAAACGTTCGGCTTAAATTGCTAACAAGGTGAAAAACTTGGATTTGTTTCGTAACGTTTGTAAACGTTTGGCCTAAATTGCTAAAAAGGTGAAACGCTGGGTTTTGTTTCATAACATTTGTAAAGGTTTGACTTAAATCGCTAAAAATGTGAAACGTTCGGTTTTGTTTCGTAACGTTTGTAAACATTTGGCTGATATCTCTAAAAAGGTGAAACGTTTGGATTTGTTTTGTAACGTTTGTAAATGTTTGGCCTAAATTGCTAAAAAGATGAAACGCTTGGATTTGTTTCGTAACGTTTGTAAACGTGTGACTTAAATTGCTAAAAAGGTGAAACACCTGGATTTGTTTTGTAACATTCATAAACGTTTGGGTCAAATTGCTAAAAATGTCAAACGTTTGGATTTGTTTCCTAACATTTGTAAATGTTTGGCTTAAATATCTAAAAAGGTGTATCGTTTGGATTTATTTCGTAATATTTTAAACGGTTAGATTAAATCGCTAAATAGGTGAAACGTTTGGGATTTTTTGGTAACGTTTGTAAACATTTAGCTTAAATCGCTAAAACAGTGAAATGTTTGGATTTGTTTCGTAACGTTTTAATGTTTGGATTTGTGTCGTAACGTTTGTAAATGTTTGGGTTAAATCGCTAAAAAGGTGAAACGTTTGGATTTGTTTCGTAACGTTTGTAAACGTTTGTCTTAAATTGCTAAAAAGGTGAAATGCCTGGATTTGTTTCGTAATGTTTGTAAATGTTTGGCTTAAATTTCTAAAAAGGTAAAACGCTTGGATTTGTTTTGTAATGTTTGTAAACGTTTTGCTTAAATTTGCTAAAAAGGTGAAACACTTGGTTTTGTTTCGTAAAGTTTGTAAACGTTTGGCTTAAATCGGTAATAATGTGAAACATTTGGATTTGTTTCGTAACGTTTTAGACGTTTGATTTTGTTTCGTAACGTTTGTAAACGTTTGGATTTGTTTTGTAACTTTTGTAAACGTTTGGCTTAAATCGCTAAAAAGGGGAAACGTTTCGATTTCTTTGGAAATGTTTGGCTTAAATAGCTAAAAAGGTGAAACGTTTGGATTTGTTTTGTAACGTTTGTAAATGTTGGGCTTAAATCGCTAAAAAGGTGAAATTTTTGGATTTGTTCTTAACATTTGTAAACGTTTGGCTTAAATCAGTAAAAAGGGGAAACGTTTGGATTTGTTTCGTAACATTTCTAAACGTTAGGTTTAAATTGCTAAAAAGGTGAAACGTTTGGATTTGTTTCGTATCGTGTTTAAACGTTTGGCTTAAATCGCTAAAAAGGTGAAACGTTTGGATTGGTTTCGTAACCTTTGTAAACGTTTGGCTTAAATTGCTAGAAAGGTAAAACGCTTGGATTTCTTTTGTAACGTTGGAAAACGTTTGGCTTAAATTGCTAAAAAGGAGAAATGCTTGGATTTATATCGTAACGTTTGTAAACGTTTGGCTTAAATCACTATAAATGCGAAACGTTTGGATTTGTTTCATAACGTTTGTAAATGTTTGGCTTAAATCGCTAAAAAGATGAATCGTTTGGTTGGATTTGTTTCGTAACGTTTGTAAATGTTTGGCTTAAATTGATAAAAAGGTGAAACGCTTGGATTTGTTTCGTAACGTTTGTAAATGTTTGGCTTAAATTGCAATAAAGGTGAAACAGTTGGTTTTTTTTCGTAACGTTTGTAAACGTTTGTCTTAATGGGAAACGTTTTGGATTTGTTTCGAGATGTTTTAAACGTTTTGTTTCATAACATTTGTAAACGTTTTGCTTAAATCGCTAAAAAGGTGAAACGTTTGGATTTGTTTCGTAACGTTTGTAAATGTTTGGCTTAAATCACTAAAAAGGTAAAACGTTTGGATTTGTTTCGTAACGTTTTAAAACGATTAGCTTATATCGCTAAAAAGGCAAAACGTTTAGATTTGTTTCGTAAACGTTTGGCTTAAATCGCTAAAAAGGTGAAACGTTTGGATTAGTTTCGTAAAAGATTGTAAACGTTTAACTTATATCGCTAAAAAGGTGAAACGTTCGGATTTGTTTCGTAGCGTTTGTAAATGTTTGTTCTAAATCGCCTAAAAGGGGAAACGTTTAGATTTGTTTCGTAGCGTTTGTAAACGTTTGGCTTAAATCGATAAAAAGGGGAAACGTTTAGATTTGTTTTGTATAGTTTGTAAACATTTGGCTTAAATCGCTAAAAAGGAGAAACATTTGGATTTGTTTCGTATCGTTTGTAAATGTTTGGCTTATATTGCAAAAAAGGGGAAAGTCTTGGATTTGTTTCGTAACGTTTATAAACGTTTGGCTTAAATTGCAAAAATGGTGAAACGCTTGGCTTTGTTTCGTAACGTTTGTAAACGTTTGGCTTATATTGCTAAATACGGGAAATGTTTGGATTTGTTTCGTAACGTTTGTAAACGTTTGGCTTCAATAGCTAAAAAGGTGAAACATTTGGATTTATTTCGTAACTTTTGTAAATATTTGGCTTAAATCGCTAAAAAGGTGAAACATTTGGATTTGTTTCGTAACGTTTTAAATGTTTGGCTCAAATCGCAAAAATGAGGAAACGTTTGGATTTGTTTCGTAACGTTTGTCTTAAATCGGTGAAAAGGTGAAACAGTTGGATTTTTTTCGTAACGTTTGTAAACGTTTTGCTGTAATTACTAAAGAGGTGAAACGCTTGGATTTGTTTCATAACGTTTGTAAACGTTTGGCTTAAATTGCAAAAAAGGTGAAACGTTTGGATTGGTTTCGTATCCTTTATAAACGCTTGACTTAAATTTCTAAAAAAGTGAAACGCTTGGATTTGTTTCATAACGTTGGAAAATGTTTGGCTTAAATTGCTAAAAAGGAGAAATGCTTGGATTTGTTTCGTAACGTTTGTAAACGTTTGGCTTAAATCGGTATAAATACGAAACATTTGGATTTGTTTCGTAACGTTTGTAAATGTTTGGCATAAATCGCTAAAAAGGTGAATCGTTTGGATATGTTTCGTAATGTTTGTAAACATTTTGCTTAAATTGATAAAAAGGTTAAATTTTTGGATTTGTTTCGTAATGTTTGTAAACGTTTGGCTTAAATTGATAAAGAGGTGAAACGCTTGGATTTGTTTCATAACGTTTGTAAACGTTTGGCTTAAATTTCTAATAAGGTGAAACACTTGCATTTGTCTCGTTACTTTTGTAAACATTTGGCTTAAATTGCAAAAAAGTTGAAACGCTTGGTTTTGTTTCGAAACGTTTGTAAACATTTGGCTTAAATCTCTAAAAATGGGAAACGTTTGGATTGGTTTCGAAATGTTTTAAACGTTTGGTTTTGTTTCGTAACATTTGTAAACGTTTTACTTGAATCGCTAAAAAGGTGAGACGTTTGTATTTGTTTCGTAACGTTTGTAAACGTTTGGCTTAAATCGCTAAAAAGTTGAAACATTTGGATTTGTTTCGTAACATTTTTAAACGATTAGCTTAAATCGCTAAAATGGCAAAATGTTTGGATTCGTTTCATAAACATTTGTAAACGTTTGGCTTAAATCACTAAAAAGGTAAAACATTTGGATTAGTTTCGTAAACGTTTAACTTATATCGCTAAAATGGTGAAACGTTCTGATTTGTTTCGTAGCGTTTGTAAACGTTTGTTCTAAATCGCTAAAAAGGTGAAACGTTTAGATTTGTTTCGTAGCGTTTGTAATCGTGTGGCTTAAATCGCTAAAAAGGGGAAACGTTTAGATTTGTTTTGTACCGTTTGTAAACGTTTGGCTTCAATCGTTAAAAGGAGGAACGTTTGGATTTTTTCGTATCGTTTGTTAACGTTTGGCTTAAATTGCAAAGAAGGTGAAACGCTTGGATTTGTTTCGTAACGTTTGTAAACGTTTGGCTTAAATTGCAAAAAAGGTGAAACGCTTGGCTTTGTTTCGTAACGTTTGTAAACGTTTGGCTTATATTGCTAAATACGGGAAATGTTTGGATTTGTTTCGTAACGTTTGTAAACGTTTGGCTTCAATCGCTAAAAAGATGAAACGTTTGGATTTGTTTCGTAACTTTTGTAAATATTTGGCTTATATCGCTAAAAAGGTGAAACATTTGGATGTGTTTCGTAATGTTTTAAACGTTTGGCTTAAATCACAAAAATGAGGAAACATTTGGATTTGTTTCGTAATGTTTGTAAACGTTTGGCTTAAATCAATGAAAATTTTAAACGTTTGGTTTTGTTTCGTAATGTTTGTAAACGTTCGACTTTAATCGCAAAAAAGGTGAAACAGTTGGATTTGTTTCGTAACGTTTGTAAACGTTTTGCTGTAATTACTAAAAAGGTGAAATGCTTGGATTTGTTTCATAACGTTTGTTAACGTTTGGCTTAAATTGCTAATAATGTGAAATGCTTGGATTTGTTTCATGAGGTTTGTGAACATTTGGTTTTGTTTCGTAACGTTTGCAAACGCTTAGCTTAAATCGCTAAAAAGGTGACACGTTTGGATTTGTTTTGTAATGCTATTAGTTTAGTAACGTTTGTAAACGTTTAACTTATATCGCTAAAAAGGTGAAACTTTTGGATTTGTTTCGTATCGTTTTAAATGTTTGGCTTAAATTGCTAATATCGGGAAATGTTTGGATTTTTTTCGTAACGTTTGTAAACAATTGGCTTTAATTGCTTTAAAGGTGAAACGTTTGCTTTGTTTCGTAACGTTTGTAAACGTTCGACTTAGATCGCTAAAAAGGTGAAACGTTTGGATTAGCTTCGTAAACGTTTGTAAAGGTTTAACTTAAATCGCTAAAAAGGTGAAACTTTTTGATTTGTTTTGTAGCGTTTGTAAACGTCTATCTTAAATTGCTAAAAAGGTGAAACGTTTGGATTTGTTACGTAGCATTTGTAAACGTTTCGCTTAAATCGCTAAAAAGGTGAAATGTTTGGATTTGTTTCGTCATATTTGTAAACGTTTTGCTTGAATCGGTAAAAAGGTGAAACGTTTGGATTTGTTTCGTAACGTTTGTAAATGTTTCGCTTAAATCGCTAAAAAGGTGAAATGTTTGGATTTGTTTTGTAATGTTTGTAAACGTTCGGCTTGAATAGCTAAAAAGGTGAAACGTTAGGATTTGTTTCATAATGTTTTAAACGTTTGATTTTGTTTCGTAACGTTTGTAAACGTTTGGCTTATATCTCAAAAGAGGTGAAACGTTTGTAAACGTTTGGCTTAAATTGCTAAAAAGGTGAAATGCTTGGATTTGTTTCGTAACGTTTAAAAACGTTTGGCTTTAATTTCTAAAAAGGTGAAACGCTTGGATTTGTTTCGTAACATTTGTAAACGTTTTGCTTAAATTGATATTAAGGTGAAACACTTGGATTTATTTCGTTACGTTTGAAAATATTTCGCTTAAATTGATAAAAAGGTGAAACGCTTGGTTTTTTGTTTCGTAACGTTTGTAAACGTTTTGTTTAAATTGCTTAAAAAGGTGAAACGCTTGGTTTTTTTTCGTAACGTTTGTAATCGTTTTGCTTATATTGCTTAAAAAGGTGAAACGCTTGGATTTGTTTTGTAACTTTTGTAAACATTTGGCTTAAATTACTAAAAAATTGAAACGCTTGAATTTGTGTTAGAACGTTTTGTAAATGTTTGGCTTAAATTGCTAAAAAGTGAAACGCTTGGATTTGTTTCGTAGAGTTTCTAAACGTTTGGCTTAAATTACTTCGTTTGTAAAGGTTTGGCTTAAATCGCTAAAAATGTGAAACGTTTGGATTTGTTTCGTAACGTTTTAAACGTTTGGTTTTGTTTTGTAACCTTTGTAAACTTTTGGCTTAAATTGCTAAAAAGGTGAAAGGCTTGGATTTGTTTCGTAACGTTTGAAAACGTTTGGCTTAAATTTCTAAAAAGGTGAAACGCTTGGATTTGTTTCGTAAAGTTTGTAAACGTTTGGCTTAAATTTCTAAAAAGGTGAAATGCTTGGATTTGTTTCGTAACCTTTGTAAACGTTTGGCTTAAATCGCTAAAAAGGTGAATCGTATGGATTTATTTCGTAACGTTTGTAAACGTTTGGCTTAAATCGCTAAAAAGGTGAAACGCTTGGATTTGTTTTGTGACGCTTGAAAACGTTTGGATTAAATTGCCACAAAGGTGAAACGTTTGGATTTGTTTCATAACCTTTGTAAACGTTTGGCTTAAAGTGATAAAAAGGTGAAAGGCTTGGATTTGTTTCGTAACGTTTGAAAACGTTTGGATGAAATTGCTAAAAAGGTGAAACGCTTGGATTTGTTTCGCAAAGTTTGTAAACGTTTGGCTTAAATTTCTAAAAAGGTGAAATGCTTGGATTTGTTGCTTAATGTTTGTAAACGTTTGGCTTAAATCGCTATAAAGGTGAATCGTATGCATTTTTTTCGTAACGTTTGGAAACCTTTGGCTTAAATCGCTAAAAAGGTGAAACGCTTGGATTTGTTTTGTGACGTTTGAAAACGTTTGGTTTAAATGGCCACAAAGGTGAAACGCTTGGTTTTGTTTCGTAACGTTTGTAAAAGTTTGGCTTAAATCGCTAAAAATGGGAAACGTTTGGATTTGTTTCGTAATATTTTAAACGTTTGGCTTAAATCGCTAAATAGGTGAAATTTTTGGATTTTTTTGGTAACGTTTGTAAACATTTAGCTTAAATCGCTAAAAAGGTGAAACGTTTGGATTTAGTTCGTAACATTTATAAACATTTGGCTTAAATCGCTAAAAAGATGAAAAGTTTGGATTTGTTTCGTAAATGTTTGTAAACGTTAGGCTTATATCGCTAAAAAGATGAAACATTAGAATTAGTTTCGTAAACGTTTAACTTAAATCGCTAAAACGGTGAAATTTTTGGATTTGTTTCGTAGCATTTGTAAGCGTTTGGCTTAAATTGCTAAAAAGGGGAAACGTTTGGATTTGTTTCGTAGCGTTTGTAAACGTTTGGCTTAAATTGCTAAAAAGGCGAAACGTTTGAATCTGTTTGTAATGTTTGTAAACGTTTGGCTTAAATCGCTAAAAATGGAAAACGTTTGGATTTGTCTGTAATGTTGTAAACATTTGGTTAAATCGCTAAAAATGTGAAACTCTTGGTTTTGTTTCGTAACATTTGTAAACGTTTGGCTTAAATCGCTAAAAAGATGAAACGTTTGGATTTGTTTCGTAACGTTTGTAAACGTTTGGCTTAATCGCTTAAAAGGTGAAACGTTTGGACTAGTTTCATAAATGTTTCAAAACATTTAACTTAAATCGCTAAAAAGGAAAAAACGTTTGGATTTGTTTCGTAGCGTTTGTAAACGTTTGGCTTAAATTGCTAAAACGGAGAAACGTTTGGATTTTTTTCGTAGCGTTTGAAAACGTTTGGCTTAAATTGCTAAAAAGGGGAAACGTTTGGATTTGTTTTTTAACATTTGTAAACGTTTGGCTTAAATCGCTAAAAAGGGGAAACATTTGATTTGTTTCGTAACGTTTGTAAACGTTTGGCTTAAATTGCTAAAAAGGTGAAACGCTTGGATTTGTTTCGTAGCGTTTGTAAACGTTTGGCTTAAATCGCTAAAAAAGTGAAATTTTTGGATTTGTTTCGTAACATTTGTAAACGTTTAGATTAAATTGCTAAAAAGGTGAAACACTTGGATTTGTTTCGTAACGTTTGTCAACATTTGGCCTAAATTGCTAAAAAGGTGAAAGGCTTGGATTTGTTTTGTAATCTTTGTAAACGTTTGGCTTAAATTTCTAAAAATATGAAACGCTTGGTTTTGTTTTGTAACGTTTGGCTTAAATCGCTAAAAACGGGAAACGTTTGGATTGTTTCGAAATGTTTTAAATGTTTGGTTTTGTTTCGTAACGTTTGTAAACGTTTGTCTTAAATCGCTAAAAAGGTGAAACGTTTAGATTTGTTTCGTAACGTTTGTAAACGTTTGGCTTATATTGCGAATAAGGGGAAACGTTCAGATTAGTTTCGTAAACGTTTGTGAATGTTTAACTTAAATAGCTGAAAAGGAAAAAAAGTTTTGATTTGTTTCGTAGCGTTTGTAAGCGTTTGTCTTAAATTGATAAAATGGGGAAACGTTTGGATTTGTTTCATAGCGTTTGTAAACGTTTGGCTTAAACTAAAAAGGTGAAATGTTTGGATTTGTTTCGTAAAGTTTGTTAACATTTGGTTTTGTTTCGTAACGTTTGTAAACGCTTAGCTTAAATCGCTAAAATGGTGACACGTTTGGATTTGTTTCGTAATGTTATTAAATGTTTGGCTTAAATTGCTAAAAAGGAGAAACATTTGGATTTGTTTCATAACGTTTGTAAACGTTTGGCTTCAATCGCTAAAAAGGGGAAACGTTTCGATTAGTTTCGTAACGTTTGTAAACGTTTGGCATAAATCGCTAAATAGGTGAAACTTTTGGATTTGTTTTGTATCGTTTTTCGGGCTAATAATCACCCATGGCACCTCAACTTTAGGGGTACGGGCGCTAAACCCCCTGATGTTTAAAAACGGGCGCTAAACCCCCTGAACTTTGAGGCGGCGCTCACAAAACCCCTTTTGCTCCAAATATGACGAAAATACCCCTGGCGCCGTTTTTTCAGTCAATTGTCTGTCATAAAAAAAAACTGACACTGCCATATCATCTGACACGTCAGAATTATACCTTAAAAATTTCAAACACCCAAAATACCCTTACTTTAATTTAGAAAAAGACAAAAAAAAAAACTCAATCTAATGAATTAACCCAGCAACTGACCCGACCAATACCCCAACCCGACCGACCCGACCACCGCCGGAAAATTTTCCGGTCATCTTCTCCGATTTAAAGATGACCGGAAAATTTCCGGTCATCAAAAAAATTTGTTCCTCAGAGGAACAGATCGTCCGATCTGTTCCTCTGAGGAACAGATTATCTATTCCTCAACATGAGGAACAGATCGCGCGGATCTGTTCCTCAGGGAACAGATCGCGCGGATCTGATCTGTTCCCTGAGGAACAGATCTGGAACAGATCTGAATCTGTTCCTCAGAGGAACAGATCCGACGATCTGTTCCTCTGAGGAACAGATTTTTTTGATGACCGGAAAATTTCCGGTCATCTTCAAATCGGAGAAGATGACCGGAAAATTTTCCGACGGTGGTCGGGTCGGTCGGGTTGGGGTATTGGTCGGGTTAGTTGCTGGGTTAATTCATTAGATTAGATTGAGTTTTTTTTTTTTGTCTTTTTCTAAATTAAAGTAAGGGTATTTTGGGTGTTTGAAATTTTTAAGGTATAATTCTGACGTGTCAGATGATATGGCAGTGTCAGTTTTTTTTTTAAGACTGACAATTGACTGAAAAAACGGAGCCAGGGGTATTTTCGTCATATTTGGAGCAAAAGGGGTTTTGTGAGCGCCGCCTCAAAGTTCAGGGGGTTTAGCGCCCGTTTTTAAACATCAGGGGGTTTAGCGCCCGTACCCCTAAAGTTGAGGTGCCATGGGTGATTATTAGCCCGTTTTCCGTAACGTTTGTAAACATTTGGCTTTAATTGCTTTAAAGGTGAAACGTTTGCTTTGTTTCGTAACTTTTGTAAACGTTCGACTTAGATCCCCAAAAAGGTAAAACGTTTGGATTAGCTTCGTAAACGTTTGTAAATATTTAACTTAAATCGCTAAAAAGGTGAAACTTTTTGATTTATTTTGTAGCGTTTGTAAACGTCTATCTTAAATTGCTAAAAAGGTGAAACGTTTGAATTTGTTACGTAGCGTTTGTAAACGTTTCACTTAAATCACTAAAAAGGTGAAATGTTTGATTTTGTTTCGTAACATTTGTAAACGTTTCGCTTAAATTGCTAAAAACGTGAAACGTTTGGATTTGTTACGTAGCGTTTGTAAATGTTTCGCTTAAATTGCTAAAAAGGTGAAATGTTTGGATTTTTTCTTAACATTTGTAAACGTTTTGCTTAAATCGCTAAAAAGGTGAAACGTTTGGATTTGTTTCGTAACGTTTGTAAATGTTTCGCTTAAATCGCTAAAAAGGTGAAATGTTTGGATTTGTTTTGTAACGTTTGTAAACGTTCGACTGAAATCGCTAATAAGGTGAAACGTTAGGATTTGTTTCGTAATGTTTTAAACGTTTGGTTTTGTTTCATAACATGTGTAAACGTGTTGGCTTATATCTCTAAAGAGGGGAAACGTTTGGATTTGTTTTGTAACCTTTGTAAACGTTTGGCTTAAATTGCTAAAAATGTGAAAGGCTTGGATTTGTTTCGTAACGTTTGAAAACGTTTTGCTTCAATTTCTAAAAAGGTGAAACGCTTGGATTTGTTTCGTAAAGTTTGTAAACGTTTGGCTTAAATCGTTATAAAGGCGAAACATTTGGATTTGTTTCGTAACGTTTGTAAACGTTTGGCTTAAATCGCCAAAAAGGTGAAACGTTTGGATTTGTTTCGTAACGTTTGTAAACGTTTGGCTTAAATTGATATTAATGTGATACACTTGGATTTGTTTCGTTACGTTTGTAAATTTTTCGCTTAAATTGCTAAACAGGTGAAACGCTTGGTTTTTTTGTTTCGTAACGTTTGTAAACGTTCCGCTTAAATCGCTAAAAAGGTGAAACGTTTGGATTTTTTTCGTAATGTTTGTTAACGTTTTTCTTAAATTGCTTAAAATGGTGAAACACTTGGATTTGTTTTGTAACGTTTATAAACATTTGGCTTAAATTACTAAAAAGGTGAAACGCTTGGATTTGTTTTAGAACGTTTTGTAAACGTTTGGCTTAAATTGCTAAAAAGGTAAAACGCTTGGATTTGTTTCGTAGCGTTTCTAAACGTTTGGCTTAAATTGCTTCGTTTGTAAAGGTTTGGCTTAAATCGTTAAAAATATGAAACGTTTGGATTTGTTTCGTAACGTTTTAAACGTTTGGTTTTGTTTCATAATGTTTGTAAACGTTTGGCTTAAATTTATATGAAGGTGAAACACTTGGGTTTGTTTCGCTATGTTTGTAAACGTTTCGCTTAAATTGCTAAAAAGGTGAAACGCTTGGTTTTTTTTGTCTCGTAAGGTTTGTAAACGTTTCGCTTAAATCGCTAAAAAGGTGAAACGTTTGGATTTTTTTCGTAACGTTTGTAAACGTTTTGCTTAAATTACTAAAAAGGTGAAACGCTTGGATTTGTTTAATGACCTTTTGTAAACGTTTGGCTTAAATTGCTAAAAAGGTGAAACGCTTGGATTTGTTTCGTAGCGTTTCTAAAGGTTTGGCTTAAATCGCTAAAAAATGTGAAACGTTTGGATTTGTTTCGTAACGTTTTGAACGTTTGGTTTTGTTTCGTAACGCTTGTAAACGTTTGGCTTAAATCGATAAAATGGGGAATTGTTTGGATTTTTTTCGTAACGTTTGTAAACGTTTTGCATAAATCGCTAAAAAGGCAAAACGTTTGGACTTGTTTAGTAACGTTTGTAAACGTTTGGCTTATATCGCTAAAAAGGTGAAATATTTGGATTTGTTTTGTAATGTTTGTAAACGTTTGGCTTAAATCGCTAAAAAGGTGAAACGTTTGTAAACGTTTGGCTTAAATCTCTAAAAATGTAAAGCGTTTTGATTTGTTTCATTACGTTTGTAAACGTTTGTCTTAAATAGCGAAAAAGGGGAAACGCTTGGATTTCTTTCGTAAAGTTTGTAAACGTTTGGCTTAAATTGCGAAAAAAGGGAAACACTTGGATTTGTTTCGTAAAGTTTGTAAACGTTTGGCTTAAATTGCTAAAAAGGTGAAATGCTTGGATGTGTTTCTTAAAGTTTGTAAACGTTTGGCTTAAATTGCTAAAAGGTGAAACGCTTGGATTTGTTTCGTAGCGTTTGTAAACGTTTGGCTTAAATCGCTAGAAAGGTGAAGCGTATGGATTTGTTTCGTAACGTTTGTAAACGTTTGACTTAAATCGCTAAAAAGGTGAAACGCTTGGATTTGTTTTGTGACGTTTGAAAACGTTTGGCTTATTGGCCACAAAGGTGAAACGCTTGATTTTGTTTCGTAACGTTTGTAAACATTTGGCTTTAAACGCTAAAAATGGGAAACGTTTGGATTTGTTTCGTAATATTTTAAACGTTTAGCTTAAATCGCTAAAAAGGGGAAACGTTTGGATTTGTTTCGTAACGTTTGTAAACATTTGGCTTAAGACGCTAAAAAGATGAAAAGTTTGGATTTGTTTCGTAAACGTTTGTAAATGTTAGGCTTATATCGCTAAAAAGATGAAACATTATTATTAGTTTCGTAAACGTTTGTAAACGTTTAACTTAAATCGCTAAAACAGTGAAATTTTTGGATTTGTTTGGTAGCATTTGTAAGCGTTTGGCTCAAATTGCGAAAAAGGGGAAACGTTTGGATTGTTTCGTAGCGTTTGTAAATGTTTAGCTTAAATTGCTAAAAAGGCGAAACGTTTGGATCTGTGTCGTAATGTTTGTAAACGTTTGGCTTAAATCGCCAAAAAGGTGAAACGCTTGGATTTTTGTTTTTTAACGTTTGAAAACGTTTGGCTTAAATTGCTAAAAATGTGAAACGCTTGGTTTTGTTTTATAACGTTTGTAAACGTTTTGCTTAAATCGCTAATAATGGGAAACGTTTGGATTTGTTTCATAACGTTGTAAACATTTGGTTAAACCGCTAAAAAGTTGAAACGTTTTGATTTGTTTCGTAACGTTTGTAAATGTTTGGCTTAAATTAATAAAAAGGTGAAACGCTTGGATTTGTTTCGTAACGTTTGTAAACGTTTGGCTTAAATTGCAATAAAGGTGAAACGGTTGGTTTTTTTTCGTAACGTTTGTAAACGTTTGTCTTAATGGGAAACGTTTTGGATTTGTTTCGAAATGTTTTAAACGTTTTGTTTCATAACATTTGTAAACGTTTTGCTTAAATCGCTAAAAAGGTGAAACGTTTGGATTTGTTTCGTAACGTTTGTAAATGTTTGGCTTAAATCACTAAAAAGGTAAAACGTTTGGATTTGTTTCGTAACGTTTTAAAACGATTAGCTTAAATCGCTAAAAAGGCAAAACGTTTAGATTTGTTTCGTAAACGTTTGGCTTAAATCGCTAAAAAGGTGAAACGTTTGGATTAGTTTCGTAAAAGATTGTAAACGTTTAACTTATATCGCTAAAAAGGTGAAACGTTCGGATTTGTTTCGTAGCGTTTGTAAATGTTTGTTCTAAATCGCCTAAAAGGGGAAACGTTTAGATTTGTTTCGTAGCGTTTGTAAACGTTTGGCTTAAATCGATAAAAAGGGGAAACGTTTAGATTTGTTTTTTATAGTTTGTAAACATTTGGCTTAAATCGCTAAAAAGGAGAAACATTTGGATTTGTTTCGTATCGTTTGTAAACGTTTGGCTTATATTGCAAAAAAGGGGAAAGTCTTGGATTTGTTTCGTAACGTTTATAAACGTTTGGCTTAAATTGCAAAAATGGTGAAACGCTTGGCTTTGTTTCGTAACGTTTGTAAACGTTTGGCTTATATTGCTAAATACGGGAAATGTTTGGATTTGTTTCGTAACGTTTGTAAACGTTTGGCTTCAATCGCTAAAAAGGTGAAACATTTGGATTTATTTCGTAACTTTTGTAAATATTTGGCTTAAATCGCTAAAAAGGTGAAACATTTGGATTTGTTTCGTAACGTTTTAAATGTTTGGCTCAAATCGCAAAAATGAGGAAACGTTTGGATTTGTTTCGTAACGTTTGTAAACGTTTGTCTTAAATCGGTGAAAAGGTGAAACAGTTGGATTTTTTTCGTAACGTTTGTAAACGTTTTGCTGTAATTACTAAAGAGGTGAAACGCTTGGATTTGTTTCATAACGTTTGTAAACGTTTGGCTTAAATTGCTAAAAAGGTGAAACGTTTGGATTGGTTTCGTATCCTTTATAAACGCTTGACTTAAATTGCTAAAAAAGTGAAACGCTTGGATTTGTTTCATAACGTTGGAAAACGTTTGGCTTAAATTGCTAAAAAGGAGAAATGCTTGGATTTGTTTCGTAACGTTTGTAAACGTTTGGCTTAAATCGCTATAAATACGAAACATTTGGATTTGTTTCGTAACGTTTGTAAATGTTTGGCATAAATCGCTAAAAAGGTGAATCGTTTGGATATGTTTCGTAATGTTTGTAAACATTTTGCTTAAATTGATAAAAAGGTTAAATTTTTGGATTTGTTTCGTAATGTTTGTAAACGTTTTGCTTAAATTGATAAAGAGGTGAAACGCTTGGATTTGTTTCATAACGTTTGTAAACGTTTGGCTTAAATTTCTAATAAGGTGAAACACTTGGATTTGTCTCGTTACTTTTGTAAACATTTGGCTTAAATTGCAAAAAAGTTGAAACGCTTGGTTTTGTTTCGTAACGTTTGTAAACATTTGGCTTAAATCTCTAAAAATGGGAAACGTTTGGATTGGTTTCGAAATGTTTTAAACGTTTGGTTTTGTTTCGTAACATTTGTAAACGTTTTACTTGAATCGCTAAAAAGGTGAGACGTTTGTATTTGTTTCGTAACGTTTGTAAACGTTTGGCTTAAATCGCTAAAAAGTTGAAACATTTGGATTTGTTTCGTAACATTTTTAAACGATTAGCTTAAATCGCTAAAATGGCAAAATGTTTGGATTCGTTTCATAAACATTTGTAAACGTTTGGCTTAAATCACTAAAAAGGTAAAACATTTGGATTAGTTTCGTAAACGTTTAACTTATATCGCTAAAATGGTGAAACGTTCTGATTTGTTTCGTAGCGTTTGTAAATGTTTGTTCTAAATCGCTAAAAAGGTGAAACGTTTAGATTTGTTTCGTAGCGTTTGTAATCGTGTGGCTTAAATCGCTAAAAAGGGGAAACGTTTAGATTTGTTTTGTACCGTTTGTAAACGTTTGGCTTCAATCGTTAAAAGGAGGAACGTTTGGATTTTTTCGTATCGTTTGTTAACGTTTGGCTTAAATTGCAAAAAAGGTGAAACGCTTGGATTTGTTTCGTAACGTTTGTAAACGTTTGGCTTAAATTGCAAAAAAGGTGAAACGCTTGGCTTTGTTTCGTAACGTTTGTAAACGTTTGGCTTATATTGCTAAATACGGGAAATGTTTGGATTTGTTTCGTAACGTTTGTAAACGTTTGGCTTCAATCGCTAAAAAGATGAAACGTTTGGATTTGTTTCGTAACTTTTGTAAATATTTGGCTTATATCGCTAAAAAGGTGAAACATTTGGATGTGTTTCGTAATGTTTTAAACGTTTGGCTTAAATCACAAAAATGAGGAAACATTTGGATTTGTTTCGTAATGTTTGTAAACGTTTGGCTTAAATCAATGAAAATTTTAAACGCTTGGTTTTGTTTCGTAATGTTTGTAAACGTTCGACTTTAATCGCAAAAAAGGTGAAACAGTTGGATTTGTTTCGTAACGTTTGTACACGTTTTGCTGTAATTACTAAAAAGGTGAAATGCTTGGATTTGTTTCATAACGTTTGTTAACGTTTGGCTTAAATTGCTAATAATGTGAAATGCTTGGATTTGTTTCGTGAGGTTTGTGAACATTTGGTTTTGTTTCGTAACGTTTGCAAACGCTTAGCTTAAATCGCTAAAAAGGTGACACGTTTGGATTTGTTTTGTAATGCTATTAGTTTAGTAACGTTTGTAAACGTTTAACTTATATCGCTAAAAAGGTGAAACTTTTGGATTTGTTTCGTATCGTTTTAAATGTTTGGCTTAAATTGCTAATATCGGGAAATGTTTGGATTTTTTTCGTAACGTTTGTAAACAATTGGCTTTAATTGCTTTAAAGGTGAAACGTTTGCTTTATTTCGTAACGTTTGTAAACGTTCGACTTAGATCGCTAAAAAGGTGAAACGTTTGGATTAGCTTCGTAAACGTTTGTAAAGGTTTAACTTAAATCGCTAAAAAGGTGAAACTTTTTGATTTGTTTTGTAGCGTTTGTAAACGTCTATCTTAAATTGCTAAAAAGGTGAAACGTTTGGATTTGTTACGTAGCATTTGTAAAGGTTTCGCTTAAATCGCTAAAAAGGTGAAATGTTTGGATTTGTTTCGTCATATTTGTAAACGTTTTGCTTGAATCGGTAAAAAGGTGAAACGTTTGGATTTGTTTCGTAACGTTTGTAAATGTTTCGCTTAAATCGCTAAAAAGGTGAAATGTTTGGATTTGTTTTGTAATGTTTGTAAACGTTCGGCTTGAATAGCTAAAAAGGTGAAACGTTAGGATTTGTTTCATAATGTTTTAAACGTTTGATTTTGTTTCGTAACGTTTGTAAACGTTTGGCTTATATCTCTAAAGAGGTGAAACGTTTGTAAACGTTTGGCTTAAATTGCTAAAAAGGTGAAATGCTTGGATTTGTTTCGTAACGTTTAAAAACGTTTGGCTTTAATTTCTAAAAAGGTGAAACGCTTGGATTTGTTTCGTAACATTTGTAAACGTTTTGCTTAAATTGATATTAAGGTGAAACACTTGGATTTATTTCGTTACGTTTGTAAATATTTCGCTTAAATTGATAAAAAGGTGAAACGCTTGGTTTTTTGTTTCGTAACGTTTGTAAACGTTTTGTTTAAATTGCTTAAAAAGGTGAAACGCTTGGTTTTTTTTCGTAACGTTTGTAATCGTTTTGCTTATATTGCTTAAAAAGGTGAAACTCTTGGATTTGTTTTGTAACGTTTGTAAACATTTGGCTTAAATTACTAAAAAATTGAAACGCTTGAATTTGTGTTAGAACGTTTTGTAAATGTTTGGCTTAAATTGCTAAAAAGTGAAACGCTTGGATTTGTTTCGTAGAGTTTCTAAACGTTTGGCTTAAATTACTTCGTTTGTAAAGGTTTGGCTTAAATCGCTAAAAATGTGAAACGTTTGGATTTGTTTCGTAACGTTTTAAACGTTTGGTTTTGTTTCGTAACCTTCGTAAACTTTTGGCTTAAATTGCTAAAAAGGTGAAAGGCTTGGATTTGTTTCGTAACGTTTGAAAACGTTTGGCTTAAATTTCTAAAAAGGTGAAACGCTTGGATTTGTTTCGTAAAGTTTGTAAACGTTTGGCTTAAATTTCTAAAAAGGTGAAATGCTTGGATTTGTTTCGTAACCTTTGTAAACGTTTGGCTTAAATCGCTAAAAAGGTGAATCGTATGGATTTATTTCGTAACGTTTGTAAACGTTTGGCTTAAATCGCTAAAAAGGTGAAACGCTTGGATTTGTTTTGTGACGCTTGAAAACGTTTGGATTAAATTGCCACAAAGGTGAAACGTTTGGATTTGTTTCATAACCTTTGTAAACGTTTGGCTTAAAGTGATAAAAAGGTGAAAGGCTTGGATTTGTTTCGTAACGTTTGAAAAACCTTTGGATGAAATTGCTAAAAAGGTGAAACGCTTGGATTTGTTTCGCAAAGTTTGTAAACGTTTGGCTTAAATTTCTAAAAAGGTGAAATGCTTGGATTTGTTGCTTAATGTTTGTAAACGTTTGGCTTAAATCGCTATAAAGGTGAATCGTATGGATTTTTTTCGTAACGTTTGGAAACCTTTGGCTTAAATCGCTAAAAAGGTGAAACGCTTGGATTTGTTTCGTGACGTTTGAAAACGTTTGGTTTAAATGGCCACAAAGCTGAAACGCTTGGTTTTGTTTCGTAACGTTTGTAAAAGTTTGGCTTAAATCGCTAAAAATGGGAAACGTTTGGATTTGTTTCGTAATATTTTAAACGTTTGGCTTAAATCGCTAAATAGGTGAAATTTTTGGATTTTTTTGGTAACGTTTGTAAACATTTAGCTTAAATCGCTAAAAAGGTGAAACGTTTGGATTTGTTTCGTAACATTTATAAACATTTGGCTTAAATCGCTAAAAAGATGAAAACTTTGGATTTGTTTCGTAAATGTTTGTAAACGTTAGGCTTATATCGCTAAAAAGATGAAACATTAGAATTAGTTTCGTAAACGTTTAACTTAAATCGCTAAAACGGTGAAATTTTTGGATTTGTTTCGTAGCATTTGTAAGCGTTTGGCTTAAATTGCTAAAAAGGGCAAACGTTTGGATTTGTTTCGTAGCGTTTGTAAACGTTTGGCTTAAATTGCTAAAAAGGCGAAACGTTTGAATCTGTTTGTAATGTTTGTAAACGTTTGGCTTAAATCGCTAAAAATGGAAAACGTTTGGATTTGTTTGTAATGTTGTAAACATTTGGTTAAATCGCTAAAAATGTGAAACTCTTGGTTTTGTTTCGTAACATTTGTTAATGTTTGGCTTAAATCGCTAAAAAGATGAAACGTTTGGATTTGTTTCGTAACGTTTGTAAACGTTTGGCTTAATCGCTTAATAGGTGAAACGTTTGGACTAGTTTCATAAATGTTTCAAAACATTTAACTTAAATCGCTAAAAAGGAAAAAACGTTTGGATTTGTTTCGTAGCGTTTGTAAACGTTTGGCTTAAATTGCTAAAACGGAGAAACGTTTGGATTTTTTTCGTAGCTTTTGAAAACGTTTGGCTTAAATTGCTAAAAAGGGGAAACGTTTGGATTTATTTTTTAACATTTGTAAACGTTTGGCTTAAATCGCTAAAAAGGGGAAACATTTGATTTGTTTCGTAACGTTTGTAAACGTTTGGCTTAAATTGCTAAAAAGGTGAAACGCTTGGATTTGTTTCGTAGCGTTTGTAAACGTTTGGCTTAAATCGCTAAAAAAGTGAAATTTTTGGATTTGTTTCGTAACATTTGTAAACGTTTAGATTAAATTGCTAAAAAGGTGAAACACTTGGATTTGTTTCGTAACGTTTGTCAACATTTGGCCTAAATTGCTAAAAAGGTGAAAGGCTTGGATTTGTTTTGTAATCTTTGTAAACGTTTGGCTTAAATTTCTAAAAATATGAAACGCTTGGTTTTGTTTTGTAACGTTTGGCTTAAATCGCTAAAAACGGGAAACGTTTGGATTGTTTCGAAATGTTTTAAATGTTTGGTTTTGTTTCGTAACGTTTGTAAACGTTTGTCTTAAATCGCTAAAAAGGTGAAACGTTTAGATTTGTTTCGTAACGTTTGTAAACGTTTGGCTTATATTGCGAATAAGGGGAAACGTTCAGATTAGTTTCGTAAACGTTTGTGAACGTTTAACTTAAATAGCTGAAAAGGAAAAAAAGTTTGGATTTGTTTCGTAGCGTTTGTAAGCGTTTGTCTTAAATTGATAAAATGGGGAAACGTTTGGATTTGTTTCATAGCGTTTGTAAACGTTTGGCTTAAACTAAAAAGGTGAAATGTTTGGATTTGTTTCGTAAAGTTTGTTAACATTTGGTTTTGTTTCGTAACGTTTGTAAACGCTTAGCTTAAATCGCTAAAATGGTGACACGTTTGGATTTGTTTCGTAATGTTATTAAAAGTTTGGCTTAAATTGCTAAAAAGGAGAAACATTTGGATTTGTTTCATAACGTTTGTAAACGTTTGGCTTCAATCGCTAAAAAGGTGAAACGTTTCGATTAGTTTCGTAACGTTTGTAAACGTTTGGCATAAATCGCTAAATAGGTGAAACTTTTGGATTTGTTTTGTATCGTTTTTCGTAACGTTTGTAAACATTTGGCTTTAATTGCTTTAAAGGTGAAACGTTTGCTTTGTTTCGTAACTTTTGTAAACGTTCGACTTAGATCCCTAAAAAGGTAAAACGTTTGGATTAGCTTCGTAAACGTTTGTAAATATTTAAATTAAATCGCTAAATAGGTGAAACCTTTTGATTTATTTTGTAGCGTTTGTAAACGTCTATCTTAAATTGCTAAAAAGGTGAAACGTTTGAATTTGTTACGTAGCGTTTGTAAACGTTTCACTTAAATCACTAAAAAGGTGAAATGTTTGATTTTGTTTCGTAACATTTGTAAACGTTTCGCTTAAATTGCTAAAAACGTGAAACGTTTGGATTTGTTACGTAGCGTTTGTAAACGTTTCGCTTAAATTGCTAAAAAGGTGAAATGTTTGGATTTTTTCTTAACATTTGTAAACGTTTTGCTTAAATCGCTAAAAAGGTGAAACGTTTGGATTTGTTTCGTAACGTTTGTAAATGTTTCGCTTAAATCGCTAAAAAGGTGAAATGTTTGGATTTGTTTTGTAACGTTTGTAAACGTTCGACTGAAATCGCTAATAAGGTGAAACGTTAGGATTTGTTTCGTAATGTTTTAAACGTTTGGTTTTGTTTCATAACATGTGTAAACGTTTTGGCTTATATCTCTAAAGAGGGGAAACGTTTGGATTTGTTTTGTAACCTTTGTAAACGTTTGGCTTAAATTGCTAAAAATGTGAAAGGCTTGGATTTGTTTCGTAACGTTTGAAAACGTTTTGCTTCAATTTCTAAAAAGGTGAAACGCTTGGATTTGTTTCGTAAAGTTTGTAAACGTTTGGCTTAAATCGTTATAAAGGCAAAACATTTGGATTTGTTTCGTAACGTTTGTAAACGTTTGGCTTAAATCGCCAAAAAGGTGAAACGTTTGGATTTGTTTCGTAACGTTTGTAAACGTTTGGCTTAAATTGATATTAATGTGATACACTTGGATTTGTTTCGTTACGTTTGTAAATGTTTCGCTTAAATTGCTAAACAGGTGAAACGCTTGGTTTTTTTGTTTCGTAACGTTTGTAAACGTTCCGCTTAAATCGCTAAAAAGGTGAAACGTTTGGATTTTTTTCGTAATGTTTGTTAACGTTTTTCTTAAATTGCTTAAAATGGTGAAACACTTGGATTTGTTTTGTAACGTTTATAAACATTTGGCTTAAATTACTAAAAAGGTGAAACGCTTGGATTTGTTTTAGAACGTTTTGTAAACGTTTGGCTTAAATTGCTAAAAATGTAAAACGCTTGGATTTGTTTCGTAGCGTTTCTAAACGTTTGGCTTAAATTGCTTCGTTTGTAAAGGTTTGGCTTAAATCGTTAAAAATATGAAACGTTTGGATTTGTTTCGTAACGTTTTAAACGTTTGGTTTTGTTTCGTAATGTTTGTAAACGTTTGGCTTAAATTGATATGAAGGTGAAACACTTGGGTTTGTTTCGTTATGTTTGTAAACGTTTCGCTTAAATTGCTAAAAAGGTGAAACGCTTGGTTTTTTTTATCTCGTAAGGTTTGTAAACGTTTCGCTTAAATCGCTAAAAAGGTGAAACGTTTGGATTTTTTTCGTAACGTTTGTAAATGTTTTGCTTAAATTACTAAAAAGGTGAAACGCTTGGATTTGTTTAATGACCTTTTGTAAACGTTTGGCTTAAATTGCTAAAAAGGTGAAACGCTTGGATTTGTTTCGTAGCGTTTCTAAAGGTTTGGCTTAAATCGCTAAAAAATGTGAAACGTTTGGATTTGTTTCGTAACGTTTTGAACGTTTGGTTTTGTTTCGTAACGCTTGTAAACGTTTGGCTTAAATCGATAAAATGGGGAATTGTTTGGATTTTTTTCGTAACGTTTGTAAACGTTTTGCTTAAATCGCTAAAAAGGCAAAACGTTTGGACTTGTTTAGTAACGTTTGTAAACGTTTGGCTTATATCGCTAAAAAGGTGAAATATTTGGATTTGTTTTGTAACGTTTGTAAACGTTTGGCTTAAATCGCTAAAAAGGTGAAACGTTTGTAAACGTTTGGCTTAAATCTCTAAAAATGTAAAGCGTTTTGATTTGTTTCATTACGTTTGTAAACGTTTGTCTTAAATAGCGAAAAAGGGGAAACGCTTGGATTTCTTTCGTAAAGTTTGTAAACGTTTGGCTTAAATTGCGAAAAAAGGGAAACACTTGGATTTGTTTCGTAAAGTTTGTAAACGTTTGGCTTAAATTGCTAAAAAGGTGAAACGCTTGGATGTGTTTCTTAAAGTTTGTAAACGTTTGGCTTAAATTGCTAAAAGGTGAAACGCTTGGATTTGTTTCGTAGCGTTTGTAAACGTTTGGCTTAAATCGCTAGAAAGGTGAAGCGTATGGATTTGTTTCGTAACGTTTGTAAACGTTTGACTTAAATCGCTAAAAAGGTGAAACGCTTGGATTTGTTTTGTGACGTTTGAAAACGTTTGGCTTATTGGCCACAAAGGGGAAACGCTTGATTTTGTTTCGTAACATTTGTAAACATTTGGCTTTAAACGCTAAAAATGGGAAACGTTTGGATTTGTTTCGTAATATTTTAAACGTTTAGCTTAAATCGCTAAAAAGGTGAAACGTTTGGATTTGTTTCGTAACGTTTGTAAACATTTGGCTTAAGACGCTAAAAAGATGAAAAGTTTGGATTTGTTTCGTAAACGTTTGTAAATGTTAGGCTTATATCGCTAAAAAGATGAAACATTATTATTAGTTTCGTAAACGTTTGTAAACGTTTAACTTAAATCGCTAAAACAGTGAAATTTTTGGATTTGTTTGGTAGCATTTGTAAGCGTTTGGCTCAAATTGCGAAAAAGGGGAAACGTTTGGATTGTTTCGTAGCGTTTGTAAATGTTTAGCTTAAATTTCTAAAAAGGCGAAACGTTTGGATCTGTGTCGTAATGTTTGTAAACGTTTGGCTTAAATCGCCAAAAAGGTGAAACGCTTGGATTTTTGTTTTTTAACGTTTGAAAACGTTTGGCTTAAATTGCTAAAAATGTGAAACGCTTGGTTTTGTTTTATAACGTTTGTAAACGTTTTGCTTAAATCGCTAATAATGGGAAACGTTTGGATTTGTTTCATAACATTGTAAACATTTGGTTAAACCGCTAAAAAGTTGAAACGTTTTGATTTGTTTCGTAACGTTTGTAAACGTTTGGCTTAAATCGCTAAAAAGATGAAACATTTGGATTTGTTTCGCAACGTTTGTAAACGTTTTACTTAATCGGTAAAAAGGTGAAACGTTTGGACTAGTTTCGTAAACGTTTGTAAACCTTTAGCTTATATCGCTAAAAAGGAAAAAACGTTTGGATTTGTTTCGTAGCGTTTGTAAACGTTTGGCTTAAATTGCTAAAACGGGGAAACGTTTGGATTTTTTTCGTAGCGTTTGTAAACGTTTGGCTTAAATTGCTAAAAAGGCGATACATTTGGATTTGTTTCGTAACATTTGTAAACGTTTGGCTTATATGCTAAAAAGAGGAAACGTTTGGATTTGTTTTTTAACGTTTGTAAACGTTTGGCTTAAATCGCTAAAAAGGGGAAACGTTTGATTTGTTTCGTAACGTTTGTAAACGTTTGGCTTAAATTGCTAAAATAGTGAAACGCTTGGATTTTTTTCGTAGCGTTTGTAAATGTTTCGCTTAAATCGCTAAAAAGGTTAAATGTTTGGATTTTTTTCGTAACGTTTGTAAACGTTTAGCTTAAATCGCTAAAAAGGTGAAACACTTGGATTTGTTTCGTAACGTTTGTAAAAATTTGGCCTAATTTGCTAAATAGGTGAAAGGCTTGGATTTGTTTAGTAATCTTTGTAAACGTTTGGCTTAAATTGCTAAAAAGATGAAACGCTTGGTTTTATTCTGTAACGTTTGTAAATGTTTGGCTTAAATCGCTAAAAAGGGGAATGTTTGAATTTTTTTGAAATGTTTTAAATGTTTGGTTTTATTACGTAACATTTGTAAACGTTTGGCTTAAATCTCTAAAAAGGTGAAACGTTTAGATTTGTTTCATAACGTTTGTAAATGTTTGGCTTAAATCGCGAATAAGGGGAAACATTCGGATTAGTTTCGTAAATGTTTGTGAACGTTTAACTTAAATCGCTGAAAAGGAAAAAACGTTTGGATTTGTTTCGTAGCGTTTGCAAATGTTTTTCTTAAATTGCTAAAACGGGGAAACGTTTGGATTTGTTTCGTAGAGTTTGTAAACGCTTGGCTTAAACTGCTTAAAAGGTGAAATGTTTGGATTTGTTTCGTAACGTTTGTAAACATTTGATTTTGTTTCGTAGAGTTTGTAAACGCTTAGCTTAAATTGCTAAAATGGTGACACGTTTGGATTTGTTTCGTAATGTTATTAAATGTTTGACTTAAATTGCTAAAAAGGAGAAACGTTTGGATTTGTTTCATAACGTTTGTAAACGTTTGGCTTCAATCGCTAAAAAGGTGAAACATTTCGATTAGATTCGTAACGTTTGTAAACGTTTGGCATAAATCGCTAAATAGGGGAAACTTTTGGATTTGTTTCTTATCATTTTAAACATTTGGCTTAAATCGCTAAAATGGGGAAATGTTTGGATTTTTTTTGTAATGTTTGTAAACATTTGGCTTTAATTGCTTTAAAGGTGAAACGTTTGCTTTGTTTCGTAACGTTTGTAAACGTTCGACTTAGATCCCTAAAAAGGTGAAACATTTGGAATAGCTTCGTAAACGTTTGTAAATATTTAACTTAAATCGCTAAAAAGGTGAAATTGATTTATTTTATAGTGTTTGTAAACATCTATCTTAAATTGCTAAAAAGGTGAAGCATTTAAATTTGTTACGTAGCGTTTGTAAACGTTTCGCTTAAATCGCTAAAAAGGTGAAATGTTTGGATTTGTTTCGTACCATTTGTAAACGTTTAGCTTAAATCGCTAAAAAGGTGAAACGTTTGGATTTGTTCCGTAGCGTTTGTAAATGTTTCGCTTAAATCGCTAAAAAGATGAAATGTTTGGATTTGTTTTGTAACGTTTGTAAACGTTCGGCTTAAATCGCTAAAAAGGTGAAACGTTAGGTTTTGTTTCGTAATGTTTGAAACGTTTGGTTTTGTTTCGTAACGTTTGTAAATGTTTTGGCTTATATCTCTAAAGAGGTGAAATGTTTGGATTTGTTTTGTAACCTTTGTAAACGTTTGGCTTAAATTGCTAAAAAGGTGAAACGCTTGGATTTGTTTTGTAACGTTTGAAAACGTTTGGCTTAAATTTCTAAAAAGGAGAAATCCTTGGATTTGTTTTGTAGCTTTTGTAAACGTTTGGCTTAAATCGTTATAAAGGCGAAACTTTTGGATTTGTTTCGTAATGTTTGTAAACGTTTGGCTTAAATCGCCAAAAAGGTAAAACGTTTGGATTTGTTTCGTAAAGTTTGTAAACGTTTTGCTTTAATTGCTAAAAAGGTGAAATTTTTGGATTTGTTTCGTAACGTTTGTAAACGTTTAGCTTAAATTGTTAAAAAGGTGAAACGCTTGGATTTGTTTCGTAACGTTTGTAAACGTTTGGCTTAAATTGATATGAAGGTGAAACACTTGGATTTTTTTCGTTATGCTTGTAAACGTTTTGCTTAAATTGCTAAAAAGGTGAAACGCTTGGTTTTTTTGTGTCTCGTAACGTTTGTAAACGTTCCGCTTAAATCGCTAAAAAGGTGAAACGTTTTGATTTTTTTCGTAACGTTTGTAAACGTTTCGCTTAAATTACTAAAAAGGTGAAACGCTTGGATTTGTTTTAGTACGTTTTGTAAACGTTTGGCTTAAATTGCTAAAAAGGTTAAACGCTTAAATTTGTTTTGTAGCGTTTCTAAACGTTTGGCTTAAATTGCTTCATTTGTAAAAGTTTGGCTTAAATCGCTAAAAATGTGAAACGTTTGGATTTGTTTCGTAACGTTTTGAACGTTTGGTTTTGTTTCGTAACGTTTGTAAACGTTTGGCTTAAATCGATAAAATTGGGAATTGTTTGGATTTGTTTCGTAACATTTGTAAACGTTTTGCTTAAATCGCTAAAAAGGTGAAACGTTTGGATTTGTTTCGTAATATTTGTAAACGTTTGGCTTATATCCCTAAAAAGTGAAATATTTGGATTTGTTTTGTAACGTTTGTTAGCGTTTGGCTTAAATCGCTAAAAAGGTGAAACATTTGTATTTGTTTTGTAACATTTGTAAACGTTTGGCTTAAATCGCTAAAAAGGTGAAGCGTTTTGATTTATTTCATAACGTTTGGAAAAGTTTAGGTTAAATAGCTAAATAGGGGAAACTCTTAAATTTCTTTCGTAAAGTTTGTAAACGTTTGGCTTAAATTGCTAAAAAGGGGAAACGCTTGGATTTGTTTTGTAAAGTTTGTAAATGTTTGGCTTAAATTGCTAAAAAGGTGAAACGCTTGGATTTGTTTCTTAAAGTTTGTAAGCGTTTGGCTTAAGTTGCTAAAAAGGTGAAACGCTTGGATTTGTTTCGTAACGTTTGTAAACGTTTGGCTGAAATCGCTAAAAAGGTGAAGCGTATTGATTTGTTTCGTAACGTTTGTAAACGTTTGGCTTAAATTGCTAAAAAGGTGAAACACTTATATTTGTTTTGTGACGTTTGCAAACATTTAGCTTAAATCGCTAAAAATGGGAAACGTTTGGATTTGTTTCGTATTATTTTAAACGTTTGGCTTAAATCGCTAAATAGGTGAAACGTTTGGATTTTTTTGGTAAAGTTTGTAAACATTTAGCTTAAATCGCTAAAACGATGAAACGTTTGGATTTGTTTCGTAACGTTTGTAAATGTTTGGCTTAAATCGCTAAAAAGGTGAAAGGTTTGGATTTGTTTTGGAAACGTTTCTAAACGTTAGGCTGATATCGCTAAAAAGATGAAACATTAGGATTAGTTTCGTAAACGTTTGTAAATGTTTAACTTAAATCGCTAAAAAGGTGAAACGTTTGGATTTGTTTCGTAGCATTTGTAAGCGTTTGGCTTAAATTGCTAAAAAGGGGAAACATTTGGATTTGTTTCGTAGAATTTGTAAACGTTTGGCTTAAATTGCTAAAAAGGCGAAACGTTTGGATCTGTTTCGTAATGTTTGTAAATGTTTGGTTTAAATAGCTAAAAAGGTGAAACGTTTGGATTTGTTTTGTAACATTTGAAAACGTTAGGCTTAAATTGGTAAAAATATGAAACGCTTGGTTTTGTTTCGTTACGTTTGTTAACGTTTCGCTTAAATCGCTAAAAATGCGAAACGTTTAGATTTGTTTCGTAATGTTGTAAACATTTGGTTAAACCGCTAAAAAGGTGAAATGTTTGGATTTGTTTCGTAACGTTTGTAAACATTTGGCTTAATTCGCTAAAAAGATGATACATTTGGATTTGTTTCGTAACGTTTGTAAAAGTTTAGCTTAATCGCTAAAAAGATGAAACGTTTGGACTAGTTTTGTAAACGTTTGTAAACGTTTAACTTAAATCGCTAAAACGTTTGTAAACGTTTGGACTAGTTTCGTAAACGTTTCGTAAACGTTTGGATTTGTTTCGTAATGTTTGTAAACGTTTGGCTTAAATCGCTAAAAGGATGAAACATTTGGATTTGTTTCGTACCGTTTGTAAACGTTTGGCTTAAATTGCTAAAACGGGGAAACGTTTGGATTTTTTTTCGTAGCGTTTGCAAACATTTGGCTTAAATTGCTAAAAGGGCCATACATTTGGATTTGTTTCGTAACGTTTGTAAACATTTGGCCTAAATCGCTAAAAAGAGGAAACGTTTGGATTTGTTTTTTAACGTTTGCCAACGTTTGGTTTAAATCGCTAAAAAGGTGAAACGTTTGATTTGTTTCGTAACGTTTGTAAACGTTTGGCTTAAATTGCTAAAAAGATGAAACGCTTGGATTTGTTTGGTAGCGCTTGTAAACGTTTTGGCTTAAATCGCTAAAAAGGTGAAATGTTTGGATTTGTTTCGTAACGTTTCTAAACGTTTAGTTTAAATCGCTAAAAAGGTGAAACGCTTGGATTTGTTTCGTAACTTTTGTAAATATTTGGCTTAAATTGCTAAAAAGGTGAAAGGCTTGAATTTGTTTTGTATTCTTTGTAAACGTTTGGCTTAAATTGCTAAAAAGATGAAACGCTTGGTTTTGTTTTGTAATGTTTGTAAATGTTTGGCTTAAATCGCTAAAAAAGGGAAACGTTTGGATTTGTTTCGAAATGTTTTAAACGTTTGGTTTTGTTTCGTAACGTTTGTAAACGTTTGGCTTAAATCGCTTAAAAGGGGAAACGTTTAGATTTGTTTCGTAACGTTTGTAAACGTTTGCCTTAAATCGCTAATAAGGGGAAACGTTTGGATTAGTTTCATAAACGTTTGTGAACGTTTAACTTAAATCGCTGAAGAGGAAAACACATTTGAATTTGTTTCGTAGCGTTTGTAAACGTTTGGCTTAAATTGCTAAACGGGGAAACGTTTGGATTTGTTTCGTAATGTTTGTAAACGTTTGGCTTAAATTGCTAAAATGGCAAAACGTTTGGATTTGTTTCGTAACGTTTGTAAACGTTTGGCTTAAATTGCTAAAAAGGTGAAACGTTTTGATTTGTTATGTAACGTTTAGCTTAAATCGCTAAAAAGGGGAAACGTTTGATTTGTTTCGTAAAGTTTGTAAACGTTTGGCTTAAACTGCTAAAAAGGTGAAACGCTTGGATTTGTTTCGTAACGTTTGTAAACGTTTGGTTTAAATTGCTAATAAGGTGAAATATTTGGATTTGTTTCTAAACCTTTGTAAACGTTTGGCTTAAATTGCTAAAAAGGTGAAATGCTTGGATTTTCTTGTAATGTTTGTAAACGTTTGGCTTAAATTGCAAAAAAGGTGAAACGCTTGGTTTTGTTTCGTAATGTTTGTAAAGGTTTGGCTTAAATAGCTAAAAATGGGAAACGTTTGGAATTGTTTCGAAATGTTTTAAACGTTTGGTTTTGTTGCGTAACGTTTGTAAACGTTTGGCTTAAATCGATAAAATTGGGAATTGTTTGGATTTGTTTCGTAACATTTGTAAACGTTTTGCTTAAATCGCTAAAAAGGTGAAACGTTTGGATTTGTTTCGTAATATTTGTAAACGTTTGGCTTATATCCCTAAAAAGTGAAATATTTGGATTTGTTTTGTAACGTTTGTTAGCGTTTGGCTTAAATCGCTAAAAAGGTGAAACATTTGTATTTGTTTTGTAACATTTGTAAACGTTTGGCTTAAATCGCTAAAAAGGTGAAGCGTTTTGATTTATTTCATAACGTTTGGAAAAGTTTAGGTTAAATAGCTAAATAGGGGAAACTCTTAAATTTCTTTCGTAAAGTTTGTAAACGTTTGGCTTAAATTGCTAAAAAGGGGAAACGCTTGGATTTGTTTTGTAAAGTTTGTAAACGTTTGGCTTAAATTGCTAAAAAGGTGAAACGCTTGGATTTGTTTCTTAAAGTTTGTAAGCGTTTGGCTTAAGTTGCTAAAAAGGTGAAACGCTTGGATTTGTTTCGTAACGTTTGTAAACGTTTGGCTGAAATCGCTAAAAAGGTGAAGCGTATTGATTTGTTTCGTAACGTTTGTAAACGTTTGGCTTAAATTGCTAAAAAGGTGAAACACTTATATTTGTTTTGTGACGTTTGTAAACATTTAGCTTAAATCGCTAAAAATGGGAAACGTTTGGATTTGTTTCGTATTATTTTAAACGTTTGGCTTAAATCGCTAAATAGGTGAAACGTTTGGATTTTTTTGGTAAAGTTTGTAAACATTTAGCTTAAATCGCTAAAACGATGAAACGTTTGGATTTGTTTCGTAACGTTTGTAAATGTTTGGCTTAAATCGCTAAAAAGGTGAAAGGTTTGGATTTGTTTTGGAAACGTTTCTAAACGTTAGGCTGATATCGCTAAAAAGATGAAACATTAGGATTAGTTTCGTAAACGTTTGTAAATGTTTAACTTAAATCGCTAAAAAGGTGAAACGTTTGGATTTGTTTCGTAGCATTTGTAAGCGTTTGGCTTAAATTGCTAAAAAGGGGAAACATTTGGATTTGTTTCGTAGAATTTGTAAACGTTTGGCTTAAATTGCTAAAAAGGCGAAACGTTTGGATCTGTTTCGTAATGTTTGTAAATGTTTGGTTTAAATAGCTAAAAAGGTGAAACGTTTGGATTTGTTTTGTAACATTTGAAAACGTTAGGCTTAAATTGGTAAAAATATGAAACGCTTGGTTTTGTTTCGTTACGTTTGTTAACGTTTCGCTTAAATCGCTAAAAATGCGAAACGTTTGGATTTGTTTCGTAATGTTGTAAACATTTGGTTAAACCGCTAAAAAGGTGAAATGTTTGGATTTGTTTCGTAACGTTTGTAAACATTTGGCTTAATTCGCTAAAAAGATGATACATTTGGATTTGTTTCGTAACGTTTGTAAAAGTTTAGCTTAATCGCTAAAAAGATGAAACGTTTGGACTAGTTTTGTAAACGTTTGTAAACGTTTAACTTAAATCGCTAAAACGTTTGTAAACGTTTGGACTAGTTTCGTAAACGTTTCGTAAACGTTTGGATTTGTTTCGTAATGTTTGTAAACGTTTGGCTTAAATCGCTAAAAGGATGAAACATTTGGATTTGTTTCGTACCGTTTGTAAACGTTTGGCTTAAATTGCTAAAACGGGGAAACGTTTGGATTTTTTTTCGTAGCGTTTGCAAACATTTGGCTTAAATTGCTAAAAGGGCCATACATTTGGATTTGTTTCGTAACGTTTGTAAACATTTGGCCTAAATCGCTAAAAAGAGGAAACGTTTGGATTTGTTTTTTAACGTTTGCCAACGTTTGGTTTAAATCGCTAAAAAGGTGAAACGTTTGATTTGTTTCGTAACGTTTGTAAACGTTTGGCTTAAATTGCTAAAAAGATGAAACGCTTGGATTTGTTTGGTAGCGCTTGTAAACGTTTTGGCTTAAATCGCTAAAAAGGTGAAATGTTTGGATTTGTTTCGTAACGTTTCTAAACGTTTAGTTTAAATCGCTAAAAAGGTGAAACGCTTGGATTTGTTTCGTAACTTTTGTAAATATTTGGCTTAAATTGCTAAAAAGGTGAAAGGCTTGAATTTGTTTTGTATTCTTTGTAAACGTTTGGCTTAAATTGCTAAAAAGATGAAACGCTTGGTTTTGTTTTGTAATGTTTGTAAATGTTTGGCTTAAATCGCTAAAAAAGGGAAACATTTGGATTTGTTTCGAAATGTTTTAAACGTTTGGTTTTGTTTCGTAACGTTTGTAAACGTTTGGCTTAAATCGCTTAAAAGGGGAAACGTTTAGATTTGTTTCGTAACGTTTGTAAACGTTTGCCTTAAATCGCTAATAAGGGGAAACGTTTGGATTAGTTTCATAAACGTTTGTGAACGTTTAACTTAAATCGCTGAAGAGGAAAACACATTTGAATTTGTTTCGTAGCGTTTGTAAACGTTTGGCTTAAATTGCTAAACGGGGAAACGTTTGGATTTGTTTCGTAATGTTTGTAAACGTTTGGCTTAAATTGCTAAAATGGCAAAACGTTTGAATTTGTTTCGTAATGTTTGTAAATGTTTGGCTTAAATTGATAAAAAGGTGAAACGTTTGGATTTGTTATGTAACGTTTAGCTTAAATCGCTAAAAAGGGGAAACGTTTGATTTGTTTCGTAAAGTTTGTAAACGTTTGGCTTAAACTGCTAAAAAGGTGAAACGCTTGGATTTGTTTCGTAACTTTTGTAAATATTTGGCTTAAATTGCAAAAAAGGTGAAAGGCTTGAATTTGTTTTGTATTCTTTGTAAACGTTTGGCTTAAATTGCTAAAAAGATGAAACGCTTGGTTTTGTTTTGTAATGTTTGTAAATGTTTGGCTTAAATCGCTAAAAAGGGGAAACGTTTGGATTTGATTCGAAATGTTTTAAACGTTTGGTTTTGTTTCGTAACGTTTTTAAACGTTTGGCTTAAATCGCTTAAAAGGGGAAACGTTTAGATTTGTTTCGTAACGTTTGTAAACGTTTGCCTTAAATCGCTAATAAGGGGAAACGTTTGGATTAGTTTCATAAACGTTTGTGAACGTTTAACTTAAATCGCTGAAGAGGAAAACACGTTTGAATTTGTTTCGTAGCGTTTGTAAACGTTTGGCTTAAATTGCTAAACGGGGAAACGTTTGGATTTGTTTCGTAATGTTTGTAAACGTTTGGCTTAAATTGCTAAAATGGCAAAACGTTTGGATTTGTTTCGTAACGTTTGTAAACGTTTGGCTTAAATTGCTAAAAAGGTGAAACGTTTTGATTTGTTATGTAACGTTTAGCTTAAATCGCTAAAAAGGGGAAACGTTTGATTTGTTTCGTAAAGTTTGTAAACGTTTGGCTTAAACTGCTAAAAAGGTGAAACGCTTGGATTTGTTTCGTAACGTTTGTAAACGTTTGGTTTAAATTGCTAATAAGGTGAAATATTTGGATTTGTTTCTAAACCTTTGTAAACGTTTGGCTTAAATTGCTAAAAAGGTGAAATGCTTGGATTTTCTTGTAATGTTTGTAAACGTTTGGCTTAAATTGCAAAAAAGGTGAAACGCTTGGTTTTGTTTCGTAATGTTTGTAAAGGTTTGGCTTAAATAGCTAAAAATGGGAAACGTTTGGAATTGTTTCGAAATGTTTTAAACGTTTGGTTTTGTTTCGAAACGTTTGTAAACGTTTGGCTTAAATCGCTAAAAAGGCGAAACGTTTGGATTTGTTTCGTAACATTTGTAAACGTTTGGCTTAAATCGCTAAAAAGGTGAAACGTTTGGATTTGTTTGGTAAACATTTGTAAACATTTGGCCTAAATCGCAAAAAAAGGGAAACGTTTGGATTAGTTTCGTAAACGTTTGTAAACGTTTAACTTAAATCGCTGAAGAGGAAAACACATTTGAATTTGTTTCGTAGCGTTTGTAAACGTTTGGCTTAAATTGCTAAACGGGGAAACGTTTGGATTTGTTTCGTAATGTTTGTAAACGTTTGGCTTAAATTGCTAAAATGGCAAAACGTTTGGATTTGTTTCGTAATGTTTGTAAACGTTTGGCTTAAATTGATAAAAAGGTGAAACGTTTGGATTTGTTATGTAACGTTTAGCTTAAATCGCTAAAAAGGGGAAACGTTTGATTTGTTTCGTAAAGTTTGTAAACGTTTGGCTTAAACTGCTAAAAAGGTGAAACGCTTGGATTTGTTTCGTAACTTTTGTAAATATTTGGCTTAAATTGCAAAAAAGGTGAAAGGCTTGAATTTGTTTTGTATTCTTTGTAAACGTTTGGCTTAAATTGCTAAAAAGATGAAACGCTTGGTTTTGTTTTGTAATGTTTGTAAATGTTTGGCTTAAATCGCTAAAAAGGGGAAACGTTTGGATTTGTTTCGAAATGTTTTAAACGTTTGGTTTTGTTTCGTAACGTTTGTAAACGTTTGGCTTAAATCGCTTAAAAGGGGAAACGTTTAGATTTGTTTCGTAACGTTTGTAAACGTTTGCCTTAAATCGCTAATAAGGGGAAACGTTTGGATTAGTTTCATAAACGTTTGTGAACGTTTAACTTAAATCGCTGAAGAGGAAAACACGTTTGAATTTGTTTCGTAGCGTTTGTAAACGTTTGGCTTAAATTGCTAAACGGGGAAACGTTTGGATTTGTTTCGTAATGTTTGTAAACGTTTGGCTTAAATTGCTAAAATGGCAAAACGTTTGGATTTGTTTCGTAACGTTTGTAAACGTTTGGCTTAAATTGCTAAAAAGGTGAAACGTTTTGATTTGTTATGTAACGTTTAGCTTAAATCGCTAAAAAGGGGAAACGTTTGATTTGTTTCGTAAAGTTTGTAAACGTTTGGCTTAAACTGCTAAAAAGGTGAAACGCTTGGATTTGTTTCGTAACGTTTGTAAACGTTTGGTTTAAATTGCTAATAAGGTGAAATATTTGGATTTGTTTCTAAACCTTTGTAAACGTTTGGCTTAAATTGCTAAAAAGGTGAAATGCTTGGATTTTCTTGTAATGTTTGTAAACGTTTGGCTTAAATTGCAAAAAAGGTGAAACGCTTGGTTTTGTTTCGTAATGTTTGTAAAGGTTTGGCTTAAATAGCTAAAAATGGGAAACGTTTGGAATTGTTTCGAAATGTTTTAAACGTTTGGTTTTGTTTCGAAACGTTTGTAAACGTTTGGCTTAAATCGCTAAAAAGGCGAAACGTTTGGATTTGTTTCGTAACATTTGTAAACGTTTGGCTTAAATCGCTAAAAAGGTGAAACGTTTGGATTTGTTTGGTAAACATTTGTAAACGTTTGGCCTAAATCGCAAAAAAAGGGAAACGTTTGGATTAGTTTCGTAAACGTTTGTAAACGTTTAACTTAAATCGCTGAAGAGGAAAACACATTTGAATTTGTTTCGTAGCGTTTGTAAACGTTTGGCTTAAATTGCTAAACGGGGAAACGTTTGGATTTGTTTCGTAATGTTTGTAAACGTTTGGCTTAAATTGCTAAAATGGCAAAACGTTTGGATTTGTTTCGTAATGTTTGTAAACGTTTGGCTTAAATTGATAAAAAGGTGAAACGTTTGGATTTGTTATGTAACGTTTAGCTTAAATCGCTAAAAAGGGGAAACGTTTGATTTGTTTCGTAAAGTTTGTAAACGTTTGGCTTAAACTGCTAAAAAGGTGAAACGCTTGGATTTGTTTCGTAACTTTTGTAAATATTTGGCTTAAATTGCAAAAAAGGTGAAAGGCTTGAATTTGTTTTGTATTCTTTGTAAACGTTTGGCTTAAATTGCTAAAAAGATGAAACGCTTGGTTTTGTTTTGTAATGTTTGTAAATGTTTGGCTTAAATCGCTAAAAAGGGGAAACGTTTGGATTTGTTTCGAAATGTTTTAAACGTTTGGTTTTGTTTCGTAACGTTTGTAAACGTTTGGCTTAAATCGCTTAAAAGGGGAAACGTTTAGATTTGTTTCGTAACGTTTGTAAACGTTTGCCTTAAATCGCTAATAAGGGGAAACGTTTGGATTAGTTTCATAAACGTTTGTGAACGTTTAACTTAAATCGCTGAAGAGGAAAACACGTTTGAATTTGTTTCGTAGCGTTTGTAAACGTTTGGCTTAAATTGCTAAACGGGGAAACGTTTGGATTTGTTTCGTAATGTTTGTAAACGTTTGGCTTAAATTGCTAAAATGGCAAAACGTTTGGATTTGTTTCGTAACGTTTGTAAACGTTTGGCTTAAATTGCTAAAAAGGTGAAACGTTTTGATTTGTTATGTAACGTTTAGCTTAAATCGCTAAAAAGGGGAAACGTTTGATTTGTTTCGTAAAGTTTGTAAACGTTTGGCTTAAACTGCTAAAAAGGTGAAACGCTTGGATTTGTTTCGTAACGTTTGTAAACGTTTGGTTTAAATTGCTAAAAAGGTGAAATATTTGGATTTGTTTCTAAACCTTTGTAAACGTTTGGCTTAAATTGCTAAAAAGGTGAAATGCTTGGATTTTCTTGTAATGTTTGTAAACGTTTGGCTTAAATTGCAAAAAAGGTGAAACGCTTGGTTTTGTTTCGTAATGTTTGTAAAGGTTTGGCTTAAATAGCTAAAAATGGGAAACGTTTGGAATTGTTTCGAAATGTTTTAAACGTTTGGTTTTGTTTCGAAACGTTTGTAAACGTTTGGCTTAAATCGCTAAAAAGGTGAAACGTTTGGATTTGTTTCGTAACATTTGTAAACGTTTGGCTTAAATCGCTAAAAAGGTGAAACGTTTGGATTTGTTTGGTAAACATTTGTAAACGTTTGGCCTAAATCGCAAAAAAAGGGAAACGTTTGGATTAGTTTCGTAAACGTTTGTAAACGTTTAACTTAAATGCTAAAAAGATGAAACGTTTGGATTTGTTTAGTAGCGTTTGTAAACGTTTGGCTTAAATTGCTAAACGGGGAAACGTTTGGATTTGTTTCGTAATGTTTGTAAACGTTTGGCTTAAATTGCTAAAATGGCAAAACGTTTGGATTTGTTTCGTAACGTTTGTAAACGTTTGGCTTAAATTGCTAAAAAGGTGAAACGTTTGGATTTGTTATGTAACGTTTAGCTTAAATCGCTAAAAAGGGGAAACGTTTGATTTGTTTCGTAAAGTTTGTAAACGTTTGGCTTAAACTGCTAAAAAGGTGAAACGCTTGGATTTGTTTCGTAACGTTTGTAAACGTTTGGTTTAAATTGCTAAAAAGGTGAAATATTTGGATTTGTTTCTAAACCTTTGTAAACGTTTGGCTTAAATTGCTAAAAAGGTGAAATGCTTGGATTTTCTTGTAATGTTTGTAAACGTTTGGCTTAAATTGCAAAAAAGGTGAAACGCTTGGTTTTGTTTCGTAATGTTTGTAAAGGTTTGGCTTAAATAGCTAAAAATGGGAAACGTTTGGAATTGTTTCGAAATGTTTTAAACGTTTGGTTTTGTTTCAAAACGTTTGTAAACGTTTGGCTTAATCGCTAAAAAGGTGAAACGTTTGGATTAGTTTCGTAAATGTTTATAAACGTTTAACTTAAATCACTAAAAATGAGAAAACGTTTGGATTTGTTTCGTAGCGTTTGTAAACGTTTGGCTTAAATTGCTAAAACAGAGAAACGTTTGGATTTGTTTCGTAGCATTTGTAAACGTTTGGATTTGTTTCGTAGCATTTGTAAACGTTTGGCTTAAATTGCTTAAAAGGCTAAACATTTGGATTTGTTTCGTACCGTTTGTAAACGTTTGGCTTAAATCGCTAAAAAGAGGAAACGTTTGGATTTGTTTTGTAATGTTTGTAAATGTTTGGCTTAAATTGCTAAATAGGTGAAACGTTTGATTTGTTTCGTAACGTTTGTAAACGTTTGGCTTAAATTACTAAAAAGGTGAAACGCTTGGATTTATTTTGTAGCGTTTGTAAACGTTTGGCTTAAATCACAAAAAAGGTGAAATTTTTGGATTTGTTTCGTAGCGTTAGTAAATGTTTGGCTTAAATCGCTGAAAATGTGAAACGCTTTGATTTGTTTCGTAACTTTTGTAAACATTTGGCTTAAATTGCTAAAAAGTTGAAAGGCTTGGATTTGTTTTGTAATCTTTGTAAACGTTTGGCTTAAATTGTTAAAAAGATGAAATGCTTGGTTTTGTTTCGTAAAGTTTGTAAATGTTTGGCTTAATTCGCTAAAAAGGGGAAATGTTTGGATTTGTTTCCAAATTTTTTAATCGTTTGGTTGTGTTTCGTAATATTTGTAAACGTTTGGCTTAAATCGCCAAAAAGGTGAAACGTTTAGATTTGTTTTGTAACGTTTGTAAACGTTTGGCTTAAATCGCTAAAAGGGGAAACGTTTGGATTTGTTGCATAACGTTTGTAAACGTTTGGCTTAAATTGCTAAAAAGGTGAAACGCTTGGATTTGTTTTGTGACGTTTGAAAACGTTTGGCTTAAATTGCCATAAAGGTGAAACGCTTGGTTTTGTTTCGTAACATTTGTAAACGTTTAGCTTAAATCGCTTAAAACGGAAAACGTTTGTATTTGTTTCGTAATATTTTAAACGTTTGGCTTAAATCGCTAAAAGGGTGAAACATTTGGATTTTTGGTAACGTGTGTAATCGTTTGGCTTAAATCGCTAAAAAGGTGAAACGTTTGGATTTGTTTCGTAATGTTTGTAAACGTTTGGCTTAAATCATTAAAAAGGTGAAAAGTTTGGATTTGTTTTGTAAACTTTTGTAAACGTTTGGCTTAAATCGCTAAAAAGATGAAACGTTAGGATTAGTTTCGTAAACGTTTGTTAACGTTTAACTTAAATCGCTCAAAAGGTTAAACGTTTCGATTTGTTTCGTAGCATTTGTAAGCGTCTGGCTTAAATTGCTAAAAATGGAAAACGTTTGGATTTGTTTCGTAGCGTTTGTAAACGTTTGACTTAAATTGCTAAAAAGGCGAAACGTTTGGATCTCTTTCGTAATGTTTGTAAACGTTTGGCTTAAATAGCTAAAAAGGTTAAACGTTTGTAAATGTTTGGCTTAAATCGCTAAAAATGAGAAACGTTTGGATTTGTTTCGAAATGTTTTAAATGGTTGGTTTGTAAACGTTTTGCTTGAATCGCAAAAAAGGTGATACGTTTGGATTTGTTTCGTAACGTTTTTAAACGTTTGGCTTAAATCGCTAAAAAGACGAAACATTCGGATTTGTTTCGTAGCTTTTGTAAACATTTGGCTTAAATCGCTAAAAAGGTGAAACGTTCAGATTTGTTTCGTAGATTTGTAAATGTTTGGCTTAAATCGCTAAAAAGGTGAAACATTAAGATTTGTTTTGTACCTTTTGTAAACGTTTGGCTTAAATCGCTAAATAGGTGAAACGTTTGGATTTTTTCGTAACGTTTGTAAACGTGTTGCTTAAATTGCTAAAATGGTGAAACGCTTGGATTTGTTTCGAAACATTTGTAAACGTTGGCTGAAATTGCTAAAAAGGTGAAACGCTAGGATTTGTTTCGTTATGTTTGTAAATATTTGGCTTAAATTGCAAAAAAGGTGAAACACTTGGTTTTGTTGTGTAACGTTTGTAAACGTTTGGCTTAAATTGCTAAATACGTGAAATGTTTGGATTTGTTTCGTAACGTTTGTAAACGTTTGGCTTCAATCGCTAAAAAGGTGAAACGTTTGGATTTGTTTCGTAGCGTTTGTAAACATTTGGCTTAAATCGCTAAAAAGTTGAAAGGTTTGGATTTGTTTCGTAACGTTTTAAACGTTTGGCTTAAATCGCTAAAATGGGGAAACATTTGGATTTGTTTCATAACGTTTGTAAACGTTTGGCTTAAATCGCTGAAAAGGTGAAACGTTTAGTTTTGTTTTGTAACATTTGTTAACGTACGGCTTTGATCTCTAAAAAGGTGAAACAGTTGGATTTTTTTCGTAACGTTTGTAAACTTTTTGCTTTAATTGCTAAAAAGGTGAAATGCTTGGATTTCTTTCATTACGTTTGTAAAAGTTTGGCTTAAATTGCTAAAAAGGTGAAACGCTTGAATTTGTTTCGTAACATTTGTAAATGATTTGTTTTGTTTCGTAACGTTTGTAAACGGTTAGCTTAAATCGCTAAAAAGGTGAAACGTTTGGATTTGTTTCGTAACGTTTTTAAACGTTTGGCTTAAGTTCTAAAAAGGTGAAACGTTTGGATTTGTTTCGTAACGTTTGTAAACTTTTGGCTTAAATCGCTAAAAAGGTGAAACGTTTTGATTAGTTTCGTAGTGTTTGTACTTTAGATTTTTTTCATAACATTTGTAAACGTTTTGCTTAAATTGCTATAAAAGGGGAAACATTTGTTTTGTTTCGTAATGTTTGTAAACATTTGGCTTAAATTGGTGAAAAGGTGAAACGCTTGGATTTGTTTCGTAACCTTTGTAAACGTTTTTCTTAAATTGGTAAAAAGGTGAAACATTTGGATTTGTTTCGTTACGTTTGTAAACGTTTGGCTTAAATTGCTAAAAAGGTGAAACGCTTGAATTTGTTTTGTATCGTTTTAAAACTTTTGGCTTAAATTGCTAAAAAGGTTAAACGCTTGGTTTTGTTTCGTAACGTTTGTAAACGTTTGGCTAAAATCGCTAAAAACGGGAAATGTTTGGATTTGTTTCGTAATGTTTGAAACGTTTGGTTTTGTTTCGTAACGTTTGTAAACGTGGCTTCAATCGCTAAAAAGGTGAAACGTTTGGATTTCTTTCGTAACGTTTGTAAACATTTGGCTTAAATTGCTAAAAAGGTGAAACGTTTGTATTTGATTCGTAACGTTTGTAAATATATGGCTTAAATCGCTAAAAAGGTGAAATTTTTCGATTTGTTTCGTAAACGTTTGTAAATGTGTGGCTTAAATGCTAAAAAGGTGAAACGTTTGGATTAGTTTCGGAAACGTTTTTAAACGTTTAACTTAAATAGCTAAAAAGGTGAAACATTTGAATTTGTTTCGTATCATTTGTAAACTTTTGGCTTAAATTGCTAAAAAGGGGAAGCGTTTGGATTTGTTTGGTAGTGTTTGTAGACGTTTGCCTTAAATTGCTAAAAAGGAGAAATGTTTGAATTTGTTTCGTAACGTTTGTAAATATTTGGCTTAAATCGCTAAAAAGGTGAAACTTTTGGATTTGTTTCGTAACGTTTTGTCACGACCCAATTTCATGGATCGCGACCGGCGCTAGGGTATGGGTATGGTCGTACCAAAACCCGTAGCAAGCCTCGCGGAAAACCATTTAATCAAAATAAACCTGCAAGAAAACCAATGCTCGGGGGCAACCGAGACTTCAACCTAAGTCTAACAACTTATATAACAATTCTATTACAACCAATTGATAATATTCCAAAACTAGAAACATGCCTCATAAATCAATAATCCAATGTAACATGTCAACGTATAAATAACTTAACAGTCGTACCACAACGACAAACCAAAGTATAATAATAAAGACAACTAGTTCTACTGCGGTCTAAGAAGTGAAACAGTTGACTAGTCTGATAATATAAAAAGACCTCCGAGGAACCAAAAGATCGGAGATGACCAACGCTCTCAAAATCATAAACCTGGAAAAGTTTGGAAAGCAACGGGGTCAGATATACTGAGATGAGTTCATAATGTTATTTACATTTATTAAGATTAAAACCTTAAAACAAATCCTTTTATACTAATATATATATTTGATTGTGGAAGACAGTATTGAAATGAAATCCCAAAGTAGGTGTGACGTATCATCACCAAATCCCAAAGTAGACGGGAACAAATCCTCGTCGATCCCAAAGTAGGCTAGACATTAGTCTGCCGATCCCAAAGTACTTACCGGTGCACACAGTCCCGATACAAGCTTATCGAGTAGCTCGTTTCAATCCAGATCCATAATCCTTAAAACAGTTCACAAACATTTGATATACTAAAATAATTTGCGGTACTTAATAAAGCGGTAAATAACACTATAAACTCACTGCTTGCGTATCCACGTGAATATCTTGGCAAACAGCTAACCCTGAGCGGACTCCGAAGCACGAACAGACGACGGGTCTAAAACATGGTATAAGTTAAAATTCAATCAACCCCTAACTCTAAGATTACTAGACACCACATAGGACTAGTATCTCAAACACAACCAAACACAACCAAAGTAATCAAACATAACCAACGCATTATCATAACCAAAGTATACCATATAACAAGTTAGGCAAATTAAGCTTAGATGAGTTCTTATCTTTAAAACAAAACCAAAGTCCCTTCATAGCTTAAATGCTTTATTTAAAATAAAGAGATTTCCCAAAGTAGTGTGTTAGCCTCAACTGCAGTATAGCTCAACAACACATGTCGGAAGACCACGTCTAATCCGACCCATCCATAAACCAAAGTTTAAAACCAAAGTCTTAAGTAAATCCTTAAATGAAACCAAAGTATTTTTAAATAAGAACTCATACCTAACTTAATACTACCACGAACACCAAAGTAACAAATCAATTACCTTGCCAACACTTGACAAGTACACCCAAAGTATAGTTGTTGGAATCAACCTTCTTTAACATCACAAATAAATTTCCAGCTTTTAATTAATTACTCAAAACAGTTTTTAACTCAAATACTTAATCCATTTGTTATACTAAATCAATTAGGCAATTTACCCAAACCATTTAAAGTAGCATTAGCCATCTAACAACCTATGATTCATATTTACCAAATTTCCAGATTTTATATCATAAGAAAAACAGAATTTAAATCCATTTATAAACCAATTCTTTCATGCCATTAATCGAAACCACCAATCTCAAGGCCATCTAGAATAATCATCCAAGGTATAACAATCACAACACCATAGAATGAAATCTCAGATTATAAACAATCACAAAACAGAATATAATCACAAACCACCCAAAGTATCGATTTCAAATCGAGCCACAACAATCACAACACACCAATATAAGGGATTAATCCACTAACCTCTTGAGATAGATTAAGGTCAACAATCAATGGAAAACCCAGAAAATATAATTCCAAAATCAGCCTACAAACAAACCATACGATAGCTAAAGATCACCCAACTCAATTATATGATAAAACACTAATTAAACCTTAAGGAAATGATTAGAATACTTACTAATGATCACCAATGGGTTAGGAATAGCTAGGATATGAATTTCAGAGAGTATAGGCCGTTCTAGGGTTTTAGAAAACGAGAGAAATGAATTTAGGTCGCTTAAGGGGTCTATTTATAGAAATCAGCGAACTGAACAGTGCACGAGTCGCGCCCGCTACACTTCCATCGCGCCCGTGAAACATGAATCGCGCCCGTGATGAATGAATCATCGCGCCCGCGAAAAGCTACTGCCTCCGAAGAAAAATTGAGATTTTGAAAATGAAATCGAAAACGTTTCAAACTCCAAGGTTACTTCTAATACACCTTAAAACACATTTTAAAAGGTTTGGAACATTCGAACCGCGAACCGAAGTGGTCGAACCACTCAAACGAACCCAAAGTACCGTTTAGGCCTAACGAAACTAGTCGGAAAAATACGGGATGTTACATTCTCCCCAACTTAAAAACAAAATCGTCCTCGATTTTAAAACAACGAAACTAAGCCCAAACTCAAGTAAACACACCAAAGTAACTCATATAAAACATGCCCAAGGTAAAACACAATCAATTTCCCAAAGTAGCAGCACAACTCAAAACACAAAACAACCACAAACCCAACGTACCTCAAGGAAAAAGGAAAGGATAACGATTACGCATATCGGACTCCGTCTCCCAAGTGCATTCTTCGACCGAGTGATTTCGCCACAGAACCTTGACCATCGGAATCTCCTTGTTCCGCAACTTACGCACTTGCGTATCAACAACTTCGACAGGCTGTTCCTCATAAGACAGCTCTTGGTCAATCTCGACACTCTGTGGTACTATCACTTGCGAAGGATCCGAAACGCACTTCCGCAACATTGAGATATGGAATACCGGATGCACCAACGACATATCTGGCGGCAAAGCCAAACGATAAGCAACTGCTCCAACTCTCTCTATGATCTCATAAGGACCAACGAACCTCGGTGCCAACTTTCCCTTAACACCAAAACGCACAACGCCCTTCATAGGCGAAACTCGAAGAAACACAAAATCGCCAACTTGAAACTCGAAATCCTTCCGCTTAAGATCAACATAACTTTTGTGCCGACTGAAAGAAGTCTCAAGCCTACGCTTGATCAAAGGTACCTTCTCAGAGGTAATCTGGATGATCTCAGCTCCAGAAAGTTTACGCTCGCCGACCTCTTCCCAACAAATAGGAGATCGACACTTGCGCCCATACAATGCCTCATATGGTGCCATCTCGATACTAGCGTGGTAACTGTTATTATAGGAAAACTCAATCAAAGGCAAATGAGTATCCCAGCTACCCTGAAAATCCAGAACACACATTCTGAGCATATCCTCCAAAGTCTGAATCGTCCTCTCAGACTGACCGTCAGTCTGAGGATGAAATGCAGTACTGAAATCCAACCTCGTGCCCAAAGATTCCTGCATCGCCTTCCAAAATCGAGAGGTGAAAACTGAACCTCTGTCCGAAACTATCGACACTGGTACACCATGGAGACTAACAATCCGATCGATGTACAATTGTGCCAACTTCGAAGCCTGATAAGAAACCTTGATCGGTAAGAAGTGAGCTGACTTGGTCAAACGGTCAACTATCACCCAAATCGAATCATACCCCTGCCGGGTACGTGGTAAACCAACCACAAAATCCATAGCGATCCGCTCCCATTTCCACTCTGGAATAGGTAGCGGTTGCAGATATCCAAACGGTCTCTGATGTTCTAACTTCACTTGCTGGCAAGTCAAACACTTAGACACAAACTCTGCAACATCCTTTTTCATACCGCTCCACCAGTACGTACCTTTGAGATCATGATACATCTTGGTAGAACCCGGATGAACACTGTAAGCTGACTTGTGCGCTTCCTCCAGAATCTGGTCTCTCAAATCATCCGAATCTGGAACACACAGTCGAGAACCGTACCTGAGAATTCCATCTGCCAGAACAAACTCGGAATTTCCATTCAGATGGATCTCATCCATAATCCGTTTCAATTGTGGATCCTCAGCTTGTGAAGCTTTGATCCTATCAATCAAAACTGGTTGCACTTGCAACTGTGCCAACAAACAACCTTTCTGCGAAACCTGAAATCGGTATCCCGAAGCTAACAGACTATGCCACTCACGAACCATGGGTCTCCGCCCAACCTCAGAAATATGGGCCAAACTGCCCGAAGATTTGCGACTCAACGCATCGGCTACCACATTAGCCTTACCCGGATGGTACTGAATAGAACAATCGTAGTCTTTCAGTAACTCCAACCATCTCCGCTGCCTTAGATTCAACTCCCGCTGATCAAAGATGTACTTCAGACTCTTATGATCAGTAAAGATCTCGCAAGTCGCACCGTACAAATAATGCCTCCAAATTTTGAGAGCAAAAACCACAGCAGCCAACTCCAGATCATGAGTAGGATAATTCACCTCATGCTTCTTCAGCTGGCGAGAAGCATAGGCAATCACCTTACCATGTTGCATCAGAACACAATCCAAACCGATACGAGAAGCATCACAATACACGGTGAATCCCTCGATGCCAGATGGCAAAGCCAACACAGGTGCTGTAGTTAAAATCTCTTTGAGCTTCTCGAAGCTCGCCTCACACTTATCAGTCCACTCAAACTTAACACCTTTCTGTGTCAGTTTAGTCATCGGTGCAGATATTCTGGAGAAATCTTGCACGAACCGACGATAGTAGCCAGCTAACCCAAGAAAACTTCTGATCTCGGTAACTGATCTCGGCCTCTGCCAATCCATGACTGCCTCAATTTTCTTCGGATCAACCTTGATTCCCTCCTTAGACACCACGTGTCCTAAGAAAGTAACATGATCCATCCAGAATTCACACTTCGAGAACTTAGCATACAGTTGATGCTCACGCAAAGTCTGCAGTATTGTTCTCAAGTGAAAAGCATGCTCCTCCTCACTCCGAGAGTAAATCAATATGTCATCAATAAACACAATAACGAACTGATCCAGAAACGGCTTGAATACCCGGTTCATCATATCCATAAACGCTGCTGGTGCGTTAGTCAACCCAAAAGACATGACCAGAAATTCGAAATGCCCATAACGCGTTCTGAAAGCAGTCTTAGGCACATCGACGTCTCGAATCCGAAGTTGATGATATCCGGATCTCAAGTCAATCTTGGAAAAACATTTCGCCCCTTGCAATTGGTCGAACAAATCATCAATGCGAGGAAGAGGGTATTTATTCTTGATAGTAACTTTGTTCAGCTGTCTGTAATCAATACACAACCGAAAAGACCCATCCTTCTTCTTGACAAACAACACCGGAGCACCCCACGGGGAAGTACTTGGTCTGATAAAACCACAATCCAGTAATTCCTGTAACTGCTCTTTCAACTCTTTCAGCTCAGCAGGAGCCATTCGATACGGAGGTATCGAAATAGGAGCTGTTCCAGGAGCAACATCGATACAGAACTCAATGTCTCGATCAGGTGGTAATCCAGGTAACTACTCTGGAAACACATCAGTGAACTCATTCACTATCGGAACACTATGCACATCACCACAGCCACCTTCTAAATCACGAACCACTGCTAAGAAAGCCTGGCAACCCTTGCCCATCATACGCTTGGCCTTGATCGCTGAAATTAGATTCTTAGGTGTTTCCGTCTTCTCCCCTTGAAAGGAAAAAGGCGTCTCACCAGGAATCCCGAACAATACCGACTTCCCTCGACAGTCGATAGAAGCAAAATGGCGTGAAAGCCAATCCATCCCCAATATGACATCAAAAGATAACACATCGAGAACAATCAAATCAGCCCTAAGGTCTCTACCATGAATAATCACAGAACAAGAAGGATACACCACATCCACCACAACACAGTCAGACAAAGGCGTAGATACAGATAAAGGCTCTAACAACCTAGATGGTGTCACACCCAACTTAGCAGCAAAACTCGACGAAACAAAAGAATGGGTTGCACCCGCATCAAATAAAACCAATGCATCTACAAATGAAATGGGAATAGTACCTTGCACCACTGCGTTTGATGCACGAGCATCCTGAGGAGTCAGAGAAAACACTCTAGCCTGACCCTGCCCTTGCTGCGGTGCCTGAGAAGAACTGTAACTACCCGAGCCTCTACCACCGTTTCCACGGCCACCAAAACCACGTCCTCCTGAACCACGGCCCCGCTGGCCACCAAACGAAGCGGCAGGTTGGGAATACCCTGCCGAAGGAGTAAAAGCAGTTCTCTGCTGCTGAAAAGACGGCTGAGCAACACTAGTCGACGACACTCGCTGCCCAGATGCCTGACACTCTCTCGCGAAATGGCCCGGTTGGCCACAAGCATAGCAGCTACCCGGTGCTACTGCACAAGCTCCAAAGTGCCTGCGCCTACAGTTCTGACAGAAAGGGACACTGGATGCTCCACTGCTATCCTGCCCAGAACTACGGCTACCACTGCTGTAACTAGCACCATGGGAATACGTTTGGTATCCCCTCCGCTCACCTCCTTTCTTACTCTTGAACTGAGAAGACTTGGAATGATAGCTGCTGCTACCACCTTGCTGCACACTACCCTGCGCAAAACCGCTCGCGTTTTTGGTCTCAGACATTTTTCCAAAGTGCAGTAAACTAGTCTCCATTCGACGAGCACTGTCTACTACATCCGAAAACTCCTTGTTCGACTCAGTCAGCAGGCTAATAAAATCAGCGCCTAAACCCTTCACGTACCTGTCATTCACCCTTTGCTGTTCAGTCAGCAGCTCTGGGGCAAAACGACACAGCCTCACAAATTCAGTAGTGTACTCGTTCACCGACCTATCTCCCCTTTTCAAAATCAGCAATCTGTCTCTATGACCTTCGGTCACTGAAAAAGGTAAGTAAAAGTTCTTGAACCGAGTCACAAAATCCTCCCAAGAAATAGTAGCCATCTCAGCCCGAATGGCACTACGAAACCAATCACTTGCAGAGCCCTTCAAGGACATCTCCACCAACATAACAGTCTGCCTCTCCGAAGCCTGCAACCTCTGAGCATTTCGCTCAACTTCCTCCAGAAAGCCTAGGGCATCGCCATCGCCCGAAAACTCTGTCGACTTAAGCCTCGCATAAGCCAACACCAAATCCTTGTCAGTGGTCCCGCCACCACCAACTGCGTTACCACCAGCCTGAGGTGCCTGTTGCTGAACAATCTGACCCAGCATAGCATACTGATTCTGCATGGCAATCTGTCCTGCCTGCAGTTGCACCTAATTATTCTGAAGTGCAGTGATCCCAGCCAAAAACGTCGTGAAATCGAATGGATCGAGATGAATGCCTGCACCACCTCGTCCCCTACCTCTGCCTCCCCGACCTCTGCCAGCCTGACCTCTGCCGGCTAGGCCTCGGCCGGCCGGAACTCCGCCTGCACGACCCCCACCAACTTGAACCTCTGGTTCATGCTGGTCAATCTCAATCGACATAGCGTCATCAGCCTCAGCCTCAGCCTGAGCTGCAGCACGCCTACGAGTATTCATTCCTAAGAATGAAACAAACAATACTCAAAACAAGCCCTCAAGGCAACACCCAAAGTAATTTAAATAGCTCAAACATCAAAATTGCAACCAAAGTAATAACAATAATATTCCAAAGTAAGCATAAACTTCAAAAGTAACATTAGTAACACGTAAGACCGACTCTACATCCCTAAAGGTGAAGGTAGAAAGTTTTGAAAACAAAATGATGACGTTTCAAAAGACAAAACTTGAATCCTAATTTCCGCAGTAGACCCTAAGACATAATAGTAACACTTAACATGCCTTTAAGCAGTAAACACATAACATGCAAAAAAAAAAATTTGGCCTTAGTTCGAAACTAAAGCTCTGATACCAACTTTGTCACGACCCAATTTCATGGATCGCGACCGGCGCTAGGGTATGGGTATGGTCGTACCAAAACCCGTAGCAAGCCTCGCGGAAAACCATTTAATCAAAATAAACCTGCAAGAAAACCAATGCTCGGGGGCAACCGAGACTTCAACCTAAGTCTAACAACTTATATAACAATTCTATTACAACCAATTGATAATATTCCAAAACTAGAAACATGCCTCATAAATCAATAATCCAATGTAACATGTCAACGTATAAATAACTTAACAGTCGTACCACAACGACAAACCAAAGTATAATAATAAAGACAACTAGTTCTACTGCGGTCTAAGAAGTGAAACAGTTGACTAGTCTGATAATATAAAAAGACCTCCGAGGAACCAAAAGATCGGAGATGACCAACGCTCTCAAAATCATAAACCTGGAAAAGTTTGGAAAGCAACGGGGTCAGATATACTGAGATGAGTTCATAATGTTATTTACATTTATTAAGATTAAAACCTTAAAACAAATCCTTTTATACTAATATATATATTTGATTGTGGAAGACAGTATTGAAATGAAATCCCAAAGTAGGTGTGACGTATCATCACCAAATCCCAAAGTAGACGGGAACAAATCCTCGTCGATCCCAAAGTAGGCTAGACATTAGTCTGCCGATCCCAAAGTACTTACCGGTGCACACAGTCCCGATACAAGCCTATCGAGTAGCTCGTTTCAATCCAGATCCATAATCCTTAAAACAGTTCACAAACATTTGATATACTAAAATAATTTGCGGTACTTAATAAAGCGGTAAATAACACTATAAACTCACTGCTTGCGTATCCACGTGAATATCTTGGCAAACAGCTAACACTGAGCGGACTCCGAAGCACGAACAGACGACGGGTCTAAAACAAGGTATAAGTTAAAATCCAATCAACCCCTAACTCTAAGATTACTAGACACCACATAGGACTAGTATCTCAAACACAACCAAACACAACCAAAGTAATCAAACATAACCAACGCATTATCATAACCAAAGTATATCATATAACAAGTTAGGCAAATTAAGCTTAGATGAGTTCTTATCTTTAAAACAAAACCAAAGTCCCTTCATAGCTTAAATGCTTTATTTAAAATAAAGAGATTTCCCAAAGTAGTGTGTTAGCCTCAACTGCAGTATAGCTCAACAACACATGTCGGAAGACCACGTCTAATCCGACCCATCCATAAACCAAAGTTTAAAACCAAAGTCTTAAGTAAATCCTTAAATGAAACCAAAGTATTTTTAAATAAGAACTCATACCTAACTTAATACTACCACGAACACCAAAGTAACAAATCAATTACCTTGCCAACACTTGACAAGTACACCCAAAGTATAGTTGTTGGAATCAACCTTCTTTAACATCACAAATAAATTTCCAGCTTTTAATTAATTACTCAAAACAGTTTTTAACTCAAATACTTAATCCATTTGTTATACTAAATCAATTAGGCAATTTACCCAAACCATTTAAAGTAGCATTAGCCATCTAACAACCTATGATTCATATTTACCAAATTTCCAGATTTTATATCATAAGAAAAACAGAATTTAAATCCATTTATAAACCAATTCTTTCATGCCATTAATCGAAACCACCAATCTCAAGGCCATCTAGAATAATCATCCAAGGTATAACAATCACAACACCATAGAATGAAATCTCAGATTATAAACAATCACAAAACAGAATATAATCACAAACCACCCAAAGTATCGATTTCAAATCGAGCCACAACAATCACAACACACCAATATAAGGGATTAATCCACTAACCTCTTGAGATAGATTAAGGTCAACAATCAATGGAAAACCCAGAAAATATAATTCCAAAATCAGCCTACAAACAAACCATACGATAGCTAAAGATCACCCAACTCAATTATATGATAAAACACTAATTAAACCTTAAGGAAATGATTAGAATACTTACTAATGATCACCAATGGGTTAGGAATAGCTAGGATATGAATTTCAGAGAGTATAGGCCGTTCTAGGGTTTTAGAAAACGAGAGAAATGAATTTAGGTCGCTTAAGGGGTCTATTTATAGAAATCAGCGAACTGAACAGTGCACGAGTCGCGCCCGCTACACTTCCATCGCGCCCGTGAAACATGAATCGCGCCCGTGATGAATGAATCATCGCGCCCGCGAAAAGCTACTGCCTCCGAAGAAAAATTGAGATTTTGAAAATGAAATCGAAAACGTTTCAAACTCCAAGGTTACTTCTAATACACCTTAAAACACATTTTAAAAGGTTTGGAACATTCGAACCGCGAACCGAAGTGGTCGAACCACTCAAACGAACCCAAAGTACCGTTTAGGCCTAACGAAACTAGTCGGAAAAATACGGGATGTTACACGTTTGTAAACGTTTGGCTTAAACCGCGGAAAAGGTGAAACGTTTGATTTGTTTCGTAACGTTTGTAAACATATGTCTTGAATTGCGAAAAAGGTGAAACGCTTGGATTTGTTTCGTAACGTTTGTAAACGTTTTGATTAAATTGGTAAAAAGGTGAAACATTTGGATTTGCTTCCTAACCTTTATAAACGTTTGGCTTAAATCTCTAAAAAGGTGAAATGTTTGGATTTGTTTCGTAATGATTGTAAACATTTGGTTTAAATTGCAAAAAAGGTGAAACACTTGGATTTATTTTGTAATGTTTTTTAACGTTTGGCTTAAATTGCTAAAAAGGTGAAACTCTTGGTTTTGTTTCGTAACGTTTGTAAACGTTTGGCTTAAATCGCTAAAAAGATGAATCGTTTGGATTTGTTTCGTAACGTTTGTATACGTTTGGCTTAATCGCTAAAAAGGTGAAACGTTTGGATTAGTTTCGAATACGTTTGTAAACGTTTAACTTAAATCGCTAAAAAGGAAACAACGTTTGGATTTGTTTCGTAGTGTTTGTAAACTTTTGGCTTAAATTGCTAAAACGGGGAAACGTTTGGATTTGTTTCATAACGTTTGTAAACGTTTGGCTTATATCGCTGAAAAGGTGAAACGTTTGGTTTTGTTTCGTAACATTTGTTAACGTACGGCTTTAATCGCTAAAAAGGTGAAACGGTTGGATTTTTTTCGTAACGTTTGTAAACTTTTTGCTTTAATTGCTACAAAGATGAAATGCTTGGATTTCTTTCATTACGTTTGTAAATGTTGTGCTTAAATTGCTAAAAAGATGAAACGCTTGGATTTGTTTCGTAACATTTGTAAATGTTTTGTTTTGTTTCGTAACGTTTGTAAACGGTTAGCTTAAATCGCTAAAAAGGTGAAACGTTTGGATTTGTTTCGTAACGTTTTTAAACGTTTGGCTTAAATTGCTAAAAAGGTGAAACGTTTGGATTTGTTTCTAACGTTTGTAAACGTTTTTCTTAAATCGCTAAAAAGGTGCAACGTTGGGATTAGTTTCGTAACGTTTGAAAACGTTTTGGCATAAATCGCTAAATTGGTGAAACTCTAAGATTTGTTTCGTATCGTTTTAAACGTTTGGCTTACATCGCTAAAATGGAGAAATATTTAGATTTTTTTCGTAACATTTGTAAACGTTTGGCTTAAATTGATAATAAAGGGGGAACATTTGTTTTGTTTCGTAATGTTTGTAGACATTTGGCTTAAAATGGTAAAAAGGTGAAACATTAGGATTTGATTCGTAATTTTTGTAAACATTTCGCTTAAATCAATAAAAAGGTGAAACGTTTGGATTTGTTTCGTAACGTTTTAAAACTTTTGGCTTAAATCGCTAAAAACGGGAAATGTTTGGATTTGTTTCGTAATGTTTGAAACGTTTGGTTTTGTTTCGTAACGTTGGTAAACATGGCTTCAATCGCTAAAAAGGTGAAACGTTTGGATTTCTTTCGTAACGTTTGTAAACATTTGGCGTAAATCGCTAAAAAGGTGAAACATTTGTATTTGTTTCATAACGATTGTAAATGTTTGGCTTAAATCGCTAAAAAGGTGAAAAGTTTGGATTTGTTTCGTAAAGGTTTGTAAATGTTTGGCTTAAATGCTAAAAATGTGAAACATTTGGATTAGTTTCGGAAACGTTTGTAAACGTTTAACTTAAATAGCTAAAAAGGTGAAACATTTGGATTTGTTTCGTATCATTTGTAAACTTTTGGCTTAAATTGCTAAAAAGGGGAAACGTTTGGATTTGTTTCGTAGTGTTTGTAGACGTTTGGCTTAAATAGTTAAAAAGGCGAAATGTTTGGATTTGTTTCGTAACGTTTGTAAATATTTGGCTTAAATCGCTAAAAAGGTGAAACTTTTGGATTTGTTTCGTAACGTTTGTAAACGTTTGGCTTAAACCGCAGAAAAGGTGAAACGTTTGATTTGTTTCGTAACGTTTGTAAACATATGTCTTGAATTTCTAAAAAGGTGAAACGCTTGGATTTGTTTCGTAACCTTTGTAAACGTTTTTCTTAAATTGGTAAAAAGGTGAAACATTTGGATTTGTTTCCTAACCTTTATAAACGTTTGGCTTAAATCTCTAAAAAGGTGAAATGTTTGGATTTGTTTCGTAATGATTGTAAACATTTGGTTTAAATTGCTAAAAAGGTTAAACACTTGGATTTGTTTTGTAATGTTTTTAAACGTTTGGCTTAAATTGCTAAAAAGGTGAAACTCTTGGTTTTGTTTCGTAACGTTTGTAAACGTTTGGCTTAAATCGCTAAAAAGATGAAACGTTTGGATTTGTTTCGTAACGTTTGTATACGTTTGGGTTAATCGCTAAAAAGGTGAAACGTTTGGATTAGTTTCGTATACGTTTGTAAACGTTTAACTTAAATCGCTAAAAAGGAAATAACGTTTGGATTTGTTTCGTAGTGTTTGTAAACGTTTGGCTTAAATTGCTAAAACGGGGAAACATTTGGATTTGTTTCATAACGTTTGTAAACGTTTGGCTTAAATTGCTGAAAAGGTGAAACGTTTGGTTTTGTTTCGTAACATTTGTTAACGTACGACTTTAATCGCTAAAAAGGTGAAACGGTTGGATTTTTTTCGTAACGTTTGTAAACTTTTTGCTTTAATTGCTAAAAAGGTGAAATGCTTGGATTTCTTTCATTACGTTTGTAAATGTTGTGCTTAAATTGCTAAAAAGGTGAAACGCTTGGATTTGTTTCGTAACATTTGTAAATGTTTTGTTTTGTTTCGTAACGTTTGTAAACGGTTAGCTTAAATCGCTAAAAAGGTGAAACGTTTGGATTTGTTTCGTAACGTTTTTAAACGTTTGGCTTATATTGCTGAAAAGGTGAAACGTTTGGATATGTTTCGTAACGTTTGTAAACATTTGGCTTATATCGCTAAAAAGGTGAAACGTTTGGATTTGTTTCGTAACGTTCGTAAACGTTTGGCTTAAATTGCTGAAAACGTGAAACGTTTGGATTAGTTTCGTAAACGTTTGTAAACGTTTAACTTAAATCGATAATAAGGAAAAAAACGTTTGGATTTGTTTCGTACTGTTTGTAAATGTTTGGCTTAAACTGCTAAAACGAGGAAACGTTTGGATTTATTTCGTAGCGTTTGTAAATGTTTTGCTTAAATTGCTAAAAAGGCATAACATTTGGATTTGTTTCTTAACGTTTGTAAACGTTTGGCTTAAATCGCTAAAAAGTAGAAACATTTGGATTTGATTTGTAACGTTTGTAAACGTTTGGCTTAAATCGCCAAAAAGGTGAAAAGTTTGATTTGTTTCATAACGTTTGTAAACGTTTGGCTTAAATTGCTACAAAGGTGAAACATTTGGATTTGTTTACTAACCTTTGTAAACGTTTAGCTTAAATCGCTAAAAAGGTGAAATGTTTGGATTTGTTTCGTAACGTTTGTAAATGTTTGGCTTATATCGCTAAAAAGGTTAAACGCTTGGATTTGTTTCGTAACGTTTGTAAACATTTGGCTTAAATTACTGAAACGGTGAAACGGTAGGATTTGTTTTGTAATGTTTGTAAACGTTTTGCTTAAATCGCTAAAAAGGTGAAACGTTTGAATTTGTTTCGTAACGTTTTTAAACGTTTGGCTTAAATCGCTAAAAAGATTAAACGTTCAGATTTGTTTCGTAGCGTTTGCAAACCTTTGGCTTAAATCGCTAAAAAGGTGAAACGTTTAGATTTGTTTCGTAGATTTGTAAACGTTTGGCTTAAATCGCTAAAAAGGTGAAATATTAAGATTTGTTTCGTACCGTTTGTAAACGTTTGGCTTAAATCGCAAAAAAGCTGAAACATTTGGATTTGTTTTGTAACGTTTGTAAACGTTTGGCTTAAATTGCTAAAAAGCTGAAACGCTTAGATTTGTTTTGTAACGTTTGTAAACGTTTGCCTTAAATTACTAAAAAGGTGAAACGCTTGGATTTGTTTCGTAACGTTTGTAAACGTTGTCTTAAATTGCTGAAAAGGTGAAACGCTTGAATTTGTTTCGTTATGTTTGTAAATGTTTGGCTTAAATTGCAAAAAAGGTGAAACACTTGGTTTTGTTTTGTAACGTTTGTAAACGGTTGGCTTAAATTGCTAAATACGTGAACTGTTTGGATTTGTTTCGTAACGTTTGTAAACGTTTGGCTTCAATAGCTAAAAAGGTGAAACGTTTGGATTTGTTTCGTAACGTTTGTAAACATTTGGCTTCAATCGCTAAAAAGCTGAAAGGTTTGTATTTGTTTCGTAACGTTTTAAACGTTTGGCTTAAATCGCCAAAATGGGAAAACGTTTGGATTTGTTTCATAACGTTTGTAAACGTTTGGCTTAAATCGCTGAAAAGCTGAAACATTTGGTTTTGTTTCGGAACATTTGTTAGCGTACGGCTTTAATCGCTAAAAAGGTGAAACGGTTGGATTTTTTTCGTAACGTTTGTAAACTTTATGCTTTAATTGCTAAAAAGGTGAGATGCTTGGATTTCTTTCATTACGTTTGTAAACGTTTGGCTTAAATTGCTAAAAAAGTGAAACGCTTGGATTTGTTTCGTAACATTTGTAAATGTTTTGTTCTGTTTCGTAATGTTTGTAAACGGTTAGCTTAAATCGCTAAAAAGGTGAAACGTTTGGATTTGTTTAGTAACGTTTTTAAACGTTTGGCTTAAATTGCTAAAAAGGCGAAACGTTTGGATATATTCGTAACGTTTGTAAACGTTTGGCTTGAATCGCTAAAAAGGTGAAACGTTTGGATTAGTTTCGTAACATTTGAAAACGTTTGGCATAAATCGCTAAATTGGTGAAACTTTTGGATTTGTTTCGTATCGTTTTAAACGTTTGGCTTACATCACTAAAATGGAGAAATATTTAGATTTTTTTCGTAACGTTTGTAAATGTTTAGCTTAAATTGCTAAAAAAAGGTGAAATATTTGTTTTGTTTCGTAACGTTTGTAAACATTTGGCTTAAATTGGTAAAAAGGTGAAACATTAGGATTTGATTCGTAATGTTTGTAAACGTTTGGCTTAAATCTATAAAAAGGTGAAACAATTGGATTTGTTTCGTAACGTTTGTAAACGTTTGGCTTATATTGCTAAAAAGGTGAAACACTTGAATTTGTTTTGTAAAGTTTTAAATTTTTTTGCTTAAATTGCTAAACAGGTGAAACGCTTGGTTTTGTTTCGTAACGTTTGTAAACGTTTGGCTTAAATCGCTAAAAACAGGAAATGTTTGGATTTGTTTCGTAATGTTTGAAACGTTTGGTTTTGTTTCGTAACGTTTGTAAACGTGGCTTCAATCGCTAAAAAGGTGAAACGTTTGGATTTCTTTCATAACGTTTGTAAACATTTGGCTTAAATCGCTAAAAAGGTGAAACGTTTGTATTTGTTTCGTAACGTTTGTAAATGTTTGTCTTAAATTGCTAAAAAGGTGAAATGTTTGGATTTGTTTCGTAAAAACGTTTGTAAATGTTTGGCTTAAATGCTAAAAAGGTGAAACGTTTGGATTAGTTTCAGAATCGTTTTTTGACGTTTAACTTAAATAGCTAAAAAGGTGAAACATTTGGATTTGTTTCGTATCATTTGTAAACTTTTGGCTTAAATTGCTAAAAAGGGGAAACGTTTGGATTTGTTTCGTAGTGTTTGTAGATATTTGGCTTAAATTGCTAAAAAGGCGAAATGTTTGCGTTTGTAAACGTTTGGCTTAAACTGCGGGAAAGGTGAAACGTTTGATTTATTTCGTAACGTTTGTAAACATATGTCTTGAATTGCTAAAAAGGTGAAACGCTTGGATTTGTTTCGTAACGTTTGTAAACGTTTTTCTTAAATTGGTAAAAAGGTGAAACATTTGGATTTGTTTCCTAACCTTTGTAAACGTTTGGCTTAAATCGCTAAAAAGGTGAAATGTTTGAATTTGTTTCGTAATGATTGTAAACATTTGGTTTAAATTGCTAAAAATGTGAAACACTTGGATTTGTTATGTAATGTTTTTAAACGTTTGGCTTAAATTGTTAAAAAGGTGAAACGCTTGGTTTTGTTTCGTAACGTTTGTATACGTTTGGCTTAAATTGTTAAAAAGGTGAAACGCTTGGTTTTATTTTGTAATGTTTGTAAACTTTTGGCTTAAATCGGTAAAAATGGGAAACGTTTGGATTTGTTTCATAATGTTTAAAACGTTTGCTTTTGTTTTGTAAAGTTAGTAAATGTTTTGTTTAAATCGCTAAAAAGGTGATCGTTTGAATTTGTTTCGTAACGTTTGGCTTAAATCGCTAAAAAGGGGAAACGTTTGGATTTGTTTCGTAACGTTTGTAAACGTTTGGCTTAAATCGCAAAAAAGGCGAAATGTTTGGATTATTTTCGTAACGTTTGAAAACGTTTGGCATAAATTGCCAAATTGGGGAAACTTTTGGATTTGTTTCGAATCGTTTTAAACATTTGGCTTACATCGCTAAAAAGGAGAAATATTTAGATTTTTTCGTAAAATTTGTAAACGTTTGGCTTAAATTGCTAAAAAGGTGAAACATTTGTTTTGTTTCATTACGTTTGTAAACGTTTGGCTTAAATTGCTAAAAAGGTGAAACGCTTGAATTTGTTTTGTAACGTTTTAAAACTTTTGGCTTAAATTGCTAAAAAGGTGAAACGCTTGGTTTTGATTCGTAACGTTTGTAAATGTTTGGCTTAAATCGCTAAAAACATGAAATTTTTGGATTTGCTTCGTAATGTTTGAAACGTTTGGTTTTGTTTCGTAACGTTTGTAAACGTGGCTTCAATCGCTAAAAAGGCGAAACTTTGGATTTCTTTCGGAACCTTTGTAAACATTTGGCTTAAATCGCTAAAAAGGTGAAACGTTGTATATATTTCGTAACGTTTGTAAAGGTTTGGCTTAATCGCTAAAAAGGTGAAATGTTTGGATTTGTTTCGTAAATGTTTGTAAATGTTTGGCTTAAATGCTAAAAAGGTGAAACGTTTGAATTAGTTTCGGAAACGTTTGTAAACGTTTAACTTAAATAGCTAAAAAGGTGAAACATTTGGATTTGTTTCGTATCATTTGTAAACTTTTGGCTTAAATTGCTAAAAAGGGGAAACGTTTGGATTTGTTTCGTAGTGTTTGTAGATGTTTGGCTTAAATTGCTAAAAAGGAGAAATGTTTGGATTTGTTTCGTAACGTTTGTAAATGTTTGGCTTAAATAGCTAAAAAGGTGAAATGTTTGGATTTGTTTCGTAACGTTTGTAAACGTTTGGCTTAAACCGCGGAAAAGATGAAACGGTTGATTTGTTCGTAACGTTTGTAAACATATGTCTTGAATTGCTAAAAAGGTGAAACGCTTGGATTTGTTTCGTAACGTTTGTAAACCTTTTTCTTAAATTGGTAAAAAGGTAAAACATTTGAATTTGTTTCCTAACCTTTGTAAACGTTTGGCTTAAATCGCTAAAAAGGTGAAATGTTTTGATTTGTTTCGTAATGATTGTAAACATTTGGTTTAAATTGCTAAAAAGGTGAAACACTTGGATTGGTTTTGTAATGTTTTTAAACGTTTGGCTTAAATTGCTAAAAAGGTGAAACGCTTGGTTTTGTTTCGCAACGTTTGTAAACGTTTGGCTTATATTGGTAAAAAGGTGAAACGCTTGGTTTTGTTTCGTAACGTTTGTAAACGTTTGACTTAAATCGGTAAAAATGGAAAACGTTTGGATTTGTTTCGTAATGTTTCAAACATTTGCTTTTGTTTTGCAACGTTAGTAAACGTTTTGTTTAAATTGCTAAAAAGGTGATCGTTTGGATTTGTTTCGTAACGTTTGGCTTAAATCGCTAAAAAGGGGAAACATTTGGATTTGTTTCGTAACATTTTTAAACGTTTGGCTTAAATCGCAAAAAAGGCGAAACGTTTGGATTTGTTTAATAAATGTTAGTAAACGTTTAGCTTTTATAGCAAAAAAGGTGGAATGTTAGGATTAGTTTTGTAAACGTTTGTAAACGTTTAACTTAAATCGCTAAAAAGGTGAAACGTTTGGATTTGTTTCGTAATGTTTTTAAGATTTGGCTTAAATCTCTAAAAAGGATAAATGTTTGGTTTTGTTACGTAACTTTTGTAAACGTTTAGCTTAAATTGCTAAAAAGGTGAAACGTTTGGATTTGTTTTGTAGAGTTTGTAAACGTTTGGTTGCTAAAAAGGTGAAACGTATATATTTGTTTCGTACCGTTTGTAAACGTTTGGCTTAAATAGCTAAAAAGGTGAAACGTTTGGATTTTTTTCGTAACGTTTTTAAACATTTGGCTTAAATTGCTGAAAAGGTGAAACGCTTGGATATGTTTCGTAACGTTTGTAAACGTTTGGCTTAAATTTCTCAAAAGGTAAAAAAAACTTGGTTTTGTTTCGTAACTTTTGTAAACGTTTGGCTTAAATTGCTAAATACGTGAAACGTTTGGATTTGTTTCCTAAAGTTTGTAAACTTTTGGCTTCAATCGCTAAAAAGGTGAAACGTTTGGATTTGTTTCGTAACGTTTGTATACGTTTGGCTTAAATTGCTAAAAAGGTGAAACGCTTGGATTTGTTTCGTTACGTTTGTAAACGTTTTGGCTTAAATTGCTAAAAAGGTAAAAACTTTGGTTTTGTTTCGTAATGTTTGTAAACGTTTGACTTAAATTGCTAAATACGTGAAACGTTTGTATTTGATTCTTAATGTTTGTAAACTTTTGGCTTCAATCGCTAAAACGGTGAAATGTTTGCATTTGTTTCGTAACATTTTTAAACGTTTGGCTTGAATCGCTAAAATAGGGAAACGTCTGGATTTGTTTTGTAGCATTTGTAAACGTTTTGTTTAAATCGCTGGAAATGTTAAACGTTTGATTTGGTTTCGTAACATTTCTAAATGTTCGGCATAAATCGCCAAAAAGGTGAAACATTTGGATTTTTCGTAACGTTTGTAAACATTTTGCGTTAATTGCTAAAAAGGTGAAACGCTTGGATTCGTTTCATAACGTTTGTAAACGTTTGGCTTAAATTGCTAAATAGGGGAAACGTTTGGATTTGTTTCGTAACGTTTGTAAACGCTTAGCTTCATTCGCTAAAAAGGTGAAATGTTTTGATTTGTTTCGTAACGTTTTTAAACGTTTGGCTTCAATCGCTACTAAGGTGAAACGTTTGGATTAGTTTCGTAACGTTTGTAAACGTTTGGCATAAATTGTTAAAATGGTGAAATGTTTGGATTTGTTTGGTATCGTTTTTAACGTTTGGCTTAAATCGCTAAAATGGGAAAACGTTTGGTTTTGTTTCGTAACGTTTGTAAACGGTTGGCTTAAATTGCTAAAAAGGTGAAACGTTTGTTTTGTTTCGTAACGTTTGTAAACGTTCGGCTTAAATCGCTAAAAAGGTGACACATTGGATTTGTTTCGTAACGTTTGTAAACATTTGGCTTAAATTGCTAAAAAGGTGAAACGCTTGGATTTGTTTCGTAACGTTTGTAAACGTTTGGCTTAAATTGCTAAAAAGGTGAAACAATTTGTTTTGTTTCGTAACGTTTGTCAAGGTTTCGCTTAAATCGCTAAAAATGTGAAACATTTGGATTTGTTTCGTAATGTTTTAAACGTTTGGTTTTGTTTCGTAACGTTTGTAAACGTTTGGCTTAAATCGCTAAAAAGGCGAAACGTTTGGATTTGTTTCGTAACGTTTGTAAACGTTTGGCTTAAATCATTAAAAAGGCAAAGTATATGGTTTGTTTCGTAACATTTGTAAACTTTTGGCTTAAATCGCTTAGAAGGGGAAATGTTTGGATTTGTTTTGTAATGATTGTAAACGTTTGGCTTAAATCGCTAAAAAGGTGAAATGTTTGGATTTGTTTTATAACGTTTGTAAACGTTTGGCTTAAATTGCTAAGAAGGTGAAACGATTGAATTTGTTTCGTAACGTTTGGATTAAATTGCTAAAAAGGGGAAATGCTTGGATTTGTTTTGTAATGTCTTTCAACATTTGGCATAAATTGCTAAAAGGCGAAACCATTGGTTTTGTATCTTAACGTTTGTAAATATTTTGCTTAAATCGCTAAAAATGTGAAACGTTTGGATTTGTTTCGTCACATTTTAAACTTTTGGTTTTGTTTCGTAATGTTCGTAAACGTTTGGCTTCAATCGCTAAAAAGGTGAAATGTTTGGATTTTTTTCGTAACGTTTGTAAATGTTTAGTTTAAATCGCTAAAAAGGTAACACGTTTGGATTTGTTTCGTAATGTTTGTCAACGTTTTGCTTAAATCGCTAAAATGGTGAAACGTTTAAATTTATTTCGTAACGTTTGTAAACGTTTGGCTTAAATTGCTAAATAGGTGAAACGTTTGGATTTGTTTCGTAGCGTTTGGAAACGTTTGGCTTAAATCACTAAAAAGGTGAAAAGTTTGGATTTGTTTGTACCGTTTATAAACGTTTGATTTAAATCGCTAAAAAGTTAAAATGTTTGGATTTATTTCGCAGCGTTTGTAAACGTTTGGCTTAAATTGCTAAAAAGGTGAAACGTTTAGATTTGTTTCGTACTGTTTGTAAACGTTTGGCTTAAATCGCTAAAAAGGTGAAACGTTTGGATTTGTTTCCTAATGTTTGTAAGCATTTGGCTTAAATTGCTAAAAAGGTGAAACACTGTAATATCCCGTAATTTTAAGTGATTAGAATATGCCACGAGGTCAAATTGGAGGAATCAAAATATTAAAAATAATATTTTGAGGTTTTGAATATTAAGAAAAATATTCGAAAAGACTAAGTTTAATAGTCAAAGGATAATAGTAAGATTTGACTATATAAGGTTATTAAATTAAATCACGAGAAGTGATTTAATAAATTCGAAATACGTAAATTAAATTTTAACATAAATTTAAAATTTATACATATCCGTAAAAAATTATCGTAATAATTGGAGTTTAAAATTTAAATCGGGAATTTAAATTTTAATAAAGGGATATGAACAAGTTTAATATAATAGAGAATACGACTGGACGTCGTGGATAAAAATATATTGATAATAAATATATCAATGTACCTCTCTAAATGGAGATTTTAAGATTTCGGACAAAACCCCGAAATTAAAATGTCAAAACTCGGAAAGCTCGACGAGTTATGGACGAATATAAATTAAGATATATATATATATAAATATATATATATTAAAAATAAATAAAAAAAAGAAGAAAGAAAAGAAGAGGCGGTTGAGAGTGATGGGCAAGGAAAATTATCCACTTTAGTCCCTAAACTTTTACTTCAATTAGTTTTGATTATTAACTAATTAAGTATTATTCGTTAGTCCAAATTAAAATTAAATAATTTATAAGTCCCGAGCGAATAATTTTGGTGTTATTATTCGCAAAATAATTTGACGAATCTACCGTCAAAGTATTATGGAATTTGGACATAGTAATTTTAATTAAGCGGGACTGATTTAGACCTAATAAATATTTGGAGATTTATTAATAATAAAATATAAGTCGGATGCGAATAAAAATTATATTTTTAATCGTTTTATATTTTATTGGATATTTTGGTAAAGTTTTGCGAAATTTGGAATTAGTCTCTGTTTGGACTACGGACAACTAATTAAAATCAGAGTTAAAGTGCATGATTGAGATAGTACTAAATGGTACTTTAACTAACAATTTTGCCTATAAATAGAACAGAGGGGGGACGGGCACAATTCACTTCACTTCCTGATTGAGGTGCTTGCTAGTTTAGGAGGAGCAGAGGACGCGCGGAAATTGGGTTCCGCCGCGGCGCGATCCATTTCGCGATTCCGACTCTGATTCTTCAACGAATCCAGTAGTAATCGAGGTATTAATCTCGTATACGATGTTTATTTCGATATATATTAATTATATATATTTGATATTAAACGGTAAACATATCGAATCGATCGCGTACGTATCGATTCGACGTTTTAATTATAAAATTGAATTGTTTGGATTGTGATTAAATGTTCGTAGCGGGAAAAATCAATCGAGCACGTCGGAAAGTGGCTCCGGATTGAAATACCGGTGCCTGCACGAGTGCACGACCGTGCATAGGCCGTGCACGAATGTGCACTTGCCAAGGCTGTGCACGAACGTGCACAGGCAATGCACGAACGTGCACAGGCCCTGTACGGACGCGTAGTCCGACTACGACGGGGTCTTTTCAGGCGGCGAATCCGAGGGGACTTCGCCTAGTAGGACGGTGTGTTTACCGTCAGTCAGTAAATGTTTAAAAGTGAACGTTTTAAAATGATATAAGTCTATATGTTAAAGCGATACGACGTTTTAACTAGGGTTTACATTAATCAAGTGGATTAATGTTAAATGACTATAAGTCCATACCAAGAGTGGTATTATATATTGAACGAGAAGTTCAATATAGAGATTAGTTTATATGCGTTGTTTATAGTGTCGTCTATAAACAGAGTTTGTTTAAAGTCTATCGTTTATACGATAGGACTAGAGTTAGAAATTCAATGTCTAATATTATTTTGACATTTGAATTTTAATTAGATCCGACGAGTAGTCGATCTAGCGAGTCAAACACCAACGTGTTTGACTGACAAGCTTGTTTGGAGCTTACGTTTTTTAAAATGGGGACGACAGTACTGTGAGTTTTACTCTGTGGTTTTTACTTTTGAATATTTATATTTAAACTGTTTTAAATAACAAATAGCACTATTATAACTTAACCATGAAAGATCCATTGGAATAAGTTTCTTATTGGTTGTCAATAGGACTGTGTGATCACCAGTAGTGTTTCTCGATACGAGCCTGTGTCTGACATAGAGGTCAGTTAATGTCATTGGGCGTTGGAAGTGCTAGCGACCCTGACTTAACAGTCTGAGACGGCAGTAACGGTTACGGTCACAGGCAGTACTGTGATGGCAGTTTCATGGTTACAGTCCAGACACTCGGCTTAGACGACAGTGATTCAGTTCACGGTCTACGGCCTATATTGTGTAGGTTGAGACCCATACAATAGTCTGCCTTGTAGGGTTTCATCTGGATCGAATAATTGGTAATATTTTACATATACAAATGTTTTATGTTTTTGCGATTTGAATATTCAACTGTAAATTGTAGACTCAATCAGATTTATTTATATTTCTGACCCTCCCCAATGTTCACCTTTCAGGTTATCAAGTACGAGGTCAAACTTCCACAATAATTCTGGAAGTCAATGTCAACCATACCTCTAGAGCTGCAAGTAGTCGGGTACTGGGAGGTTTTACAGCAGTTCAAACTATTTTAATAATCTCTGATTTGAACTACTGTATATATATATGTGTGTGATTTTAAAGCTGCGTGTTTTCTAAATTGCTAGGACCAGGTGTTTGAGTGATACACTGGTTTCATGTGTTTAGCATTTTAGAATTGTATTGGAAACAGAGCAGGTGCGTCAACTGAGATTGATGTTTGCGCTCTAGTTTCTTTAAATACAATCAGGGTCTTAAGACCCAGTTTTCAGAAATGTGTTTACGTTAAACAAGAGAAAGGTTTTAACGATATTTTCTGAAAACAGATCATATGTGATATATGATCTTGAATTGCGATCGCGTTTTTAATAAAGGTGTTAAAGTGTTTCCGCAACAAGGTTGCAAACCTTTTTATGTTTTAAAACGCGAAAAATTCATAAAGGTTTTTAGGCTGACTACGGGTTTCGGAGCAACCACTCTTATTCCCTAGCGCCGGTCGCGATCCATAAATTTGGGTCGTGACAAAATTGGTATCAGAGCAATAGTTCTCGGACTCGAGAATTTAAAAACATTGCTGATACATAGAAATAAAGTATGGGGTAGATGTCATAGGTACTCATAGAAACTACTGCAGCACATAGGATTCGAGTCATGTCTCCTACATATATTCTTATGTTTCATAGGTTCTCAGCCTTCCCTTTTGGGATATAAGACTGCGATATACGCGTGTGTGTGGTCTAGACAATTCGATAACAATGCTTGAATATCAAGCATGGAAATAATGTGAAGACACTGTCGAAGTCATTCGATAGTAGTACAAGGAGACGACTGACAGAAGAAATACGAATTTAGAGAAGTGGAGTAGTTGTGGAGAAATCTTACTGGTTACAGAGTTTAGGTTCAGGAGGAAACTTACAAAAACCAAATGATATAACCATTTTTGGTTATTCACTTAAATGATTTTAAAAGCATAATTGTGCCTAGACATGAGACGTCATCACCCTATGCACAGCTATGCAAATGTTTAAAAAGTAAGTTTTTGAACAAATTGTTTTGAAAATGCGCGCAAATGATTGAAATATTTCAAACATATTTGTTTTTCTTGTAAGTATACCTAGACCAGAACTCTGTAACAAAAGTAAATACTCGAGATCAAGTAGTAAGTGATTCTCGAGGGGGGCAACATAAGCATATGAGAATGGAAGTTGGAGAATAAAGTTGTGACTGGGAAGTACACGGATATTTGTAGTTAAATGAACTACAACAGGTATTCAGATATCAATGCATATCCGAGCTACGAAAAGTTAAGGACAAGAATATCCTTAAATAAGATGACTAGGGCATTGTACCCTACGACACTAGAAATAAGAAATGAGAGGATAGTACCTACTGATCGAGCAGTGATTAAGACGTTAGAGATACGTGATTTCTCACTAGCGATTAGTATAACTTGGGTTTAGAAAGACTCAAGGTAAATAAGAGACACACAAATCAAGGTGCAGTGGATAGAGATAGGGTATCGATGAAGCGAGTTTCAGATGATGTCTGAAAACTAACAGGGTATAGTAAAACCCTGATAACTTTTAATTGAACTGTTGGATTGGTTTAATTTGGAATATGATATTCCTAAGATAGTTGCCTAGAGGTTAACCGTTGCGATCGTCAAACGGAAAGTTAGACGATGGATATTTTTGGAAGTATTGATGAGAAACTTGCGTGAATTTTGGCAGTAAGCCAAAAGTGCAAGTGATGAAATTATGAAGTATTGAGTTTAATTAACTTAGGATTATCAATGTAAGCTCCATATATATGTAAATGAATTTGAAAACTGTTGAGAAACAATAGTTTTGAATTGTGAAAATTCTGATAACCGGGCCTTGTGATTGTAAAGTCTTGGCTGGCTGGTGACAGAATATACATGTAGATTACATGTAATTTGAATGTCGGACCAGAAATATGTAAAGTATGGCCGCCCAAAAGTGGAAAGTATGAAACAAATATTTTATTTTTATATGAAATATTTTGAAAATGGATCGAGAAATTGATAGTCAGTTAATTAAATGTAGTAGTAGCTATAGAGCATTGAGAATGACTCTTAGCTGTGAGTAGGAAAGCTATATATGTATTAAGTTAAGAGGTGATACATAGCGAGAGTCAGATCAAGATGTAAGGTCTGAGAATGTTATGCATCAGAATGAATGAAAGATTCTGAGCAAGCCATAATTTGAGATAAACAATATGTTAAGAGTAGAGATATCTAGATAAGAGCGCTGTGATAATGAAAGGAAAAAGACTGTAGACGCGTGAAGGGACACATCATATAGTAAAGATATATGAGGAGATAAGAAAGTGATATAGAAAGTAACGTTGTATTGAAACAAGTTACGATGAAATAAGCATACGAGTGTAGGGTAAATCGCTTATTAAATGGAAAGAGGATGTTCATAGAAAAGAAGTACATACTCTACGAGCTTATATTAAAGAATTATATGAGCTATAGACACAGAATAAGGAGAGAAAACATAGGTTTTGACTGATATGTATCGATATTAAGAATAGCATGGAAATGTTTTATCGATACGTGCAATAGTAAATTTGACTTTACCTAACTATGATATAAGTAAAGTCACTAATGTAAACTCAATTGAAATATAGATAAGGTACACTGACAGTGAAGGTGTCAATAGTAGACACAACTATAAGTGTGCAAACGAGTATTGCACGAAGGGGAATAAAGAAGTATAATAGGAATATGTCTCACACGTCTATAGAATGTAGACGATGAAAAAGTTAAGATACAACCTATCGTGAGGATAGGGTAAATCAGATCCGATAAGTGGATTTGCATAACGTAGTATGAGTAATACTAATTCTGATGTATGAATATGGAATGAGTGAACATTTCAACTGTCCTTATAATATATATAAGAACAAGGATTTAAGCTAATCCTAGATTATTTTTGGAAGTGGTGCTAATGAACAATGATTATGTGTGACTAATAGAGGAAGGTGACGCACAATGTGTGCGATCAGTGTAGTAGATTCTAAGAGAACATCGGAAGTAAGTTAGTTCTCCAAATGTAAGTGACATTTTGAGGACGTGAGGAGTCATAAGTGATGTCTAAAAAGATCCAAATGGTTATAAGTGGAAGTAATCAGTATGATTAAAGAAATTAGTAATTTCTTGAGTTTCACAGTACTATGTGAATAGGTGAAACGTTTGGTTCGTAAAATTTTAAACCTTTGGTTTAAATCGATAAAATGGAGAAAAGTTTGGATTTGTTTCGTAACGTTTGTAAACGTTTGGCTTAAAGCGCTAAAAAGGTGAAACGTTTGGATTTGTATCGTAATGTTTGTAACCGTTTGGCTTAAATTGCTAAAAAGGTGAAACGCTTGGATTTTTTTCGTAACGTTTGTAAATGTTTGGCTTATATTGCTAAATATGGGAGACGTTCGAATTTGTTTCGTAACATTTGTAAACGTTTGGCTTCAATCTCTAAAAATGGAAAACGTTTCGATTTGTTTCGTAACGTTTGTAAACGTTTGGCTTCAATCGCTAAACATGTGAAATGTTTCAATTTGTTTCGTAACGTTTTAAATGTTTGGATTAAATCGCTAAAATGTGAAAACGTTTGGAATTTGTTTCGTAGCGTTTGTAACCGTTTGGCTTAAATCGCTAAAAAGTTGACACGTTTGGTTTTGTTTCGTAACGTTTGTAAACGTTCCGCTTAAATCACTAAAAAGGTGAAACGTTTGGATTGGTTTCGTAACGTTTGGCTTAAATGGCTAAAAAGGTGGAAAGCTTGGATTTGTTTCGTAACTTTTGTAAACATTTGATTTTGTTTCGTAATGTTTGGATTTGTTTCATAACGTTTGTAAACTTTTGGCTTAAATCACTAAAAAGGTGAAACATTGGATTTTTTTGTAACGTTTGTTTTAAATCGCTAAAACTATGAAACATTTGGATTTGTTTTGTAATGTTAGTAAACGTTTGGCTTAAATTTCAATAAAGGGTTTCATAACATTTTAAACGTTTGAATTAGTTTCGTAACGTTTGTAAATGTTTGGCTTAAATCGCTAAAACGGTGAAACGTTTAGATTTGTTTCGTAACGTTTGTAAACGTTTGGCTTAAATCGCTAAAAAGGTGAAATGTTTGGCCTAAATCGCTAAAAAGGTGAAATGTTTGGATTTGTTTCGTAACGTTTGTCTTAAATTGCTACAAAGGTAAAATGTTTGGTTTTGTTTCGTAACGTTTGTAAATGTTCGGTTTAAATGGCCAAAAAGGTGAAACGCTTGGATTTGTTTCGTAGTATTTGTAAACGTTTGTCTTAAATTGCTAAAAAGGTGAAACGCTTGGATTTGTTTCCTAATGTTTGCAAAGGTTTGGCTTAAATTACTAAAAAGGGGAAACACTTGGATTTGTTTTGTAATGTTTGTAAACGTTCTGCTTAAATATCTAAAAATGTGAAATGTTTGGATTTGTTTGTAACGTTTGTAAACGTTTGGCTTAAATCAGCAAAAAAGGTGAGACGTTTGGATTTGTTTCGTGGCGTTTGTAAACGATTGGCTTAAATCGCTAAAAAGGTGAAACGTTTAGATTTGTTTTGTACTGTTTGTAAACGTTTGGCTTAAATCGCTAAAAAGGGGAAACGTTTGGATTTGTTTCGTAATGTTCGAAACGTTTGGTATAAATTGCTAAAAAGGTGAAACGCTTCGATTTGTTTCGTAACGTTTGTAAACGTTACGAAAAGAATCCAAATGTTTCCCCTTTTTAGAAATTTAAGCTAAACATTTACAAATGTTACGAAACAAATACAAACATTTCATCTTTTTAGCAATTTAAGCCAAACGTTTACAAACATTACGAAACAAATCTATGGGTTTCACCTTTTTAGAAAATAAGCTAAACGTTTACAAACGTTGCGAAACATATCCAAGTGTTTTACCTTTTTAGCAATTTAAGCCAAACGTTTACAAATGTTAGGAAACAAATCAAAACGTTTCAACTTCTTAGTGATTTAAGCCAAACATTTACAATTTTTTAATTTTTGAAGCCAAACGTTTACAAACATTACGAAACAAATCCGAACGTTTAACCTTTTTAGCTATTTAAGCCGAACGGTCACAAACGTTGCGAAACAAATCCAAACGTGTCACCTTTTTAGCGATTTAGACCAAACGTTACGAAACAAATCCAAACGTTTCACCTTTTAAGCGATTTTAAGCCAAACGTTTACAAACGTTACAAAACAAATCCAAACGTTTCACCTTTTTAGCGATTTAAGCCAAACGATTACAAACGTTACGAAACAAACAAAATTTTCACCTTTTTAGCGATTTAAGCCAAATGTTTACAAACGTTGCGAAACAAATCCAAACGTTTCACCTTTTTTGTGATTTAAGCCAAACGTTTACAAACTTTACGAAATAAAAACCAAGCGTTTCACCGTTTTAACAATTTAAGCCAAACGTTTACAAACATTACAAAACAAATCCAAGCGTTTCACCTTTTTTGCAATTTAAGCGAAACGTTTACAAACATTACGAAACAAATCCAAGCGTTTCACCTTTTTCGCAATTTAAGCCAAACGTTTACAAACGTTACGAAACAAATCCAAACGTTTCACCTTTTTATCGATTTAAGCCAAACGTTTACAAACATTACAAAACAAATCCAAACGTTTAACCTTTTTAGAAATTTAGGCAAAATGTTTACAAACGTTACGACACAAATCCAAGCGTTTCACCTTTTTAGCAATTTAAGTTAAACGTTACAAAACAAATGCAACCGTTTCATCTTTTTAGCGATTTAAGCCAAATATTTACAAACGTTACGAAACAAATCCAAACATTTCACCTTTTTACCGATTTAAGCCAAACGTTTACAAACAATACGAAACAAATGCAAATGTTTCACGTTTTTAGCGATATAAGCCAAACGTTTAAAAAAACGTTAGGAAACAAATCAGAGCGTTTCATCTTTTTAGCAAATTAAGCCAAACGTTTGCAAACGTTACGAAACAAATCCAAACGTTTCACCTTTTTAGATTTTTAAGCAAAACGTTTACAAACGTTTCCAAACAAATCCAAACGTTTCACCTTTTTAGCGATTTAACCCAAACGTTTGCAAACGTTTTCAAAACAAATCCAAACGTTTTGCCTTTTTAGCAATTTAAGCCAAACGTTTACAAACATTTTAAAACAAATCCAAACGTTTCATATTTTTAGCGATATACGCCAAACGTTTACAAACGTTACGAAACGAAACCAAACATTTATAACGTTACGAAATAAATCCAAATGTTTCACATTTTTAGCGATTCAAGCCAAACCTTTACAAACGTTACGAAACAAAACCAAGCGTTTCACCTTTTTAGCAATTTAAGCCAAATGTTTACAAACGTTACGAAACAAATCAAGGCGTTTCACATTTTTTATAATTTAAGCTAAACGTTTACAAACGTTCCGAAACAAATCTAAGCGTTTCACCTTTTTAGTAATTTAAGCCAAACGTTTACAAACGTTACGAAACAAAACCAAACGTTCCACCTTTTTAGCTATATAAGTCGAACGTCAACAAACGTTACAAAACAAAACAACACGTTTCATCATTATAGCGATTTAAGCCGAACGTTTACAACCATTACGAAATAAATCCAAATGTTTCACCTTTTTATCGATTTAAGCCAAACGTTTACAAACGTTACGAAACAAATCCAAATGTTTCACCTTTTTAGTGTTTTAAGCCAAACATTTAACCTTTTTAGCGATTTATGCCAAATGTTTACAAACGTTAGGAAACAAATCCAAATGTTTCACCTGTTTAGCGATTTAAGCCAAACTTTTACAAACCTTACGAAACAAATCCAAACGTTTCACCTTTCTAGCGATTTAAGCCAAACGTTTACAAACGTTACGAAACAAATTCAATCATTTAAAATGTTAAGAAACCCTTTTTAGCAATTTAAGCCAAACGTTTACAAACGTTACAAAACAAATCCAAACGTTTCACCTTTTTAGCGATTTAAAACAAACGTTTACAAACGTTATGAAACAAATCCAAATGTTTCACCTTTTTAGCGATTTAAGCCAAACGTTTACAAACGATACAAAACAAAATCAAACGTTTCTCCTTTTTAGCAATTTAAGACAAATGTTTACAGACGTTACGAAACAAATACAAACGTTTCACCTTTTTAGCGATTTAAGCCAAATATTTAAAAACGTTACGAAAGAAATTTAAGCGTTTCACCTTTTTGGCGATTTAAGCCAAATATTTTAAAATGTTACGAAACAAATCCAAAATTTTAACCTTTTTAGCGATTTAAGCCAAACGTTTACAAACATTACCAAACAAATCCAAACGTTTCCCCTTTTTAGCGATTTAAGCCAAATGTTTACAAACGTTAAAAAACAAAACAGGACGTTTCACCTTTTAAACCAAACGTTCACAAACATTACGAAACAAAGCCAATCGTTTAAAAGATTACGAAGCAAATCCAAGCATTTCACCTTTTTAGGTATTTAAGCAAAACGTTTATAAACTTTGTGAAACAAATCCAAACATTTTACCTTTTTAGCGAGTTAAGCCAGATGTTTACAAACGTTACAGAACAAATCCAAATGTTTCACCTTTTTAGCAATTTAAGCCAAAAGTTTACAAACGTTACGAAACAAAACCAAACGTTTACAAACATTACGAAACAAATCCAAGCGTTTCACCTGTTTAGCAATTTAAGTGAAATGTTTACAAACGTTACGAAACAAATCCAAGCGTTTCACCTTTTTTGCAATTTAAGTGAAATGTTTACAAACGTTACGAAAAAAATCCAAGCGTTTCACCTTATGAAAAGAATCAAAATGTTTCCCCTTTTTAGCAATTTAAGACAAACATTTACAAACGTTACGAAACAAATCCAAACGTTTCATCTTTTTAGCAATTGAAGCCAAACGTTTACAAACATTACAAAACAAATCTAAGTTTTTCACCTTTTTAGCAAAGTAAGCTAAACGTTTACAAACGTTGCGAAACATATCCAACCATTTCACCTTTTTAGCAAATTAAGCCAAATGTTTACAAATGTTACGAAACAAATCAAAATGTTTCAACTCTTTAGTAATTTAAGCCAAACGTTTACAATTTTTCAGTAATCGAAGCCAAACGTTTACAAACGTTACGAAACAAATCCAAAGGTTTAACCTTTTTAGCGATTTAAGCCGAAAGTTGACAAACGTTACGAAACAAATCCAAACGTGTCACCTTTTTAGCGATTTAAGCCAAACATTAGAAACAAATCCAAACGTTTCACCTTTGTAGAGATTTAAGCCAAAAGTTTACAAACGTTACGAAACAAATGCAAATGTTTCACCTTTTTAGCGATTTAAGCCCAACGTTTACAAACGTTAGGAAACAAAACAAATGTTTCACCTTTTTAGCGATTTAAGCCAAATGTTTACAAACATTACGAAACAAATCCAATTGTTTCACCTTTTGAGTGATTTAAGCAAAACGTTTACAAACATTACGAAACAAAACCAAACTTTTAAAACGTTACGAAACAAATTCAAACGTTTCACCTTTTTAGCGATTTAAGCCAAACGTTTACAAACTTTACGAAACAAAACCAAGCGTTTCACCATTTTTTACAGTTTAAGCCAAACGTTTACAAACATTACTAAACAAATCCAAGTGTTTCACCTTTTTTGCAATTTAAGCCAAACGTTTACAAACTTTACGAAACAAATCCAAGCGTTTCACCTTTTTAGCAATTTAAGCCAAACGTTTACAAACGTTACGAAATAAATCCAAACGTTTTACCTTTTTAGCGATTTAAGCCAAACGTTTACAAACATTACAAAACAAATCGAAACGTTTAACCTTTTTAGCTATTTAAGCAAAACGTTAACAAACGCTACGACACAAATCTAAGCGCTTCACCTTTTTAGCAATTTAAGCCAAACGTTTACAAACCTTACGAAACAAATTCAATCGTTTCATCTTTTTAGCAATTTAAGCCAAACATTTACAAACGTTACGAAACAAATCCAAACGTTTTACCTTTTTAGCGATTTAAGCCAAACATTTACAAACCTTACGAGACAAATTCAAGCGTTTCACCTTTTTAGCGATTTAAGCCAAACGTTGAAAAAACGTTACTAAACAAATCCAAACTTTTTGACCTTTTTAGCGATTTAAGCCAAACGTTTACAAACGTTACGAAACAAATCCAAACGTTTCCCCTTTTTAGCCATTTAAGCCAAACGTTTACAAATGTTAAGAAACAAAACAGGACGTTTCGCCTTTTAAACCAAACATTCACAAACATTAAAAACAAATCCGAACGTTTAAAATGTTACGAAACAAATCCAAGTGTTTCACCTTTTTAGCTATTTAAGCAAAATGTTTATAAAAGTTGCGAAACAAATCCAAACGTTTCACCTTTTTAGCAACTTAAGCCAAATGTTTACAAATGTTATGAAACAAATCCAACTGTTTCACCTTTTTAGCGATTTAAGCCAAAAGTTTACAAACGTTACGAAAGAAAACCAAACGTTTACAAACGTTACGAAACAAATCCAAGCGTTCACCTTTTTATCAATTTAAGTGAAATGTTTACAAATGTTACGAAACAAATCTGAACGTTTAACCTTTTTTAGCGATTTAAGCCAAACGTTTACAAACGTTACGAAACAAATCCAAATGTTTCCCCATTTTAGTGATTTAAGCCAAACGTTTAAAACGTTACGAAACAAATCCAAACGTTTCACCGTCTTAGCGATTTAGGCCAAACGTTTACAAATGAGACGAAACAAATCCAAAAGTTTCACATTTTTAGAGATTGAAGCAGACGTTTACAAACGTTACGAAAGAAATTCAAATGTTTCGCATATTTAGCAATTTAAGCCAAACGTTTACAAACGTTACGAAAGAAAACCAAGCGTTTCACCTTCTTAGCAATTTAAACCAAACATTTACAAATGCAACGAAACAAATCCAAGCGTTTCACCTTTTTAGCAATTTAAGCAAAACGTTTACAAACGTTATGAAACAACCTCAAGCGTTTCACCTTTTTAGCAATTTAAGCCACACGTTTATAAACGTTACAAAACAAATCCAAATATTTTATCTTTTTAGCGATATAAGCCAAACGTTGCGAAACAAATCCAAATGTTTCACCTTTTAAGATATTTAAGCCAAATGTTACGAATACAATCCAAATGTTTCCCCTTTTTAGTTATTTAAGCCAATCATTTACAATTGTTACGAAACAAATCCAAATGTTTCACCCTTTTAGTGATTTAAGCCAAACGTTTACAAACGTTACGAAACAAATCCAAACGTTTCACCTTTTTAGCGATTTAAGCCAAACGGTTACAAACGTTACAAAACAAAACCAAACTTTCAAAACGTTATGAAACAAATCCAAACGTTTCAAATTTTTAGCGATTAAAGCCAAACGTTTACAATCATTAAGAAACAAAACCAAGCGTTTCACCTTTTTAGAAATTTAAGCAAAACGATTACAAACATTACAAAACAAATACAAACGTTTCCCCCTTTTTTGCAATTTAAGCCAAACGTTTACAAAGGTTACGAAATAAATCCAAGCATTTCGTCTTATTAGCAATTTATGGCAAACGTTTACAAACGTTATGAAACAAATCCAAATGTTTCACATTTTTAGCGATTTTAGCCAAACGTTTATAAACATTACAAAACAAATCCAAACATTTAACCTTTTTAGACATTTAAGCAAAACGTTTACAAAAGTTACGTTCAAATCCAAGCGTTTCACCTTTTTTGTAATTTAAGCTAAACGTTTACAAACGTTACGAAACAAATTCAAGCGTTTCACCTTTTTAGCGATTTAAGCCAACGTTTAAAAACGTTACGAAACAAATCCAAACTTTTGACCTTTTTAGCGATTTAAGCCAAACGTTTACAAACGTTACGAAACAAATCCAAATGTTTCCCCCTTTTAGACATTTAAGCCAAACGTTTACAAACGTTAAGAAACAAAACAGGATGTTTCACCTTTTAAACCAAACGTTCGCAAACATTACGAAACAAAACCTAACGTTTAAAACATTACGAAACAAATCCAAGCGTTTCACCTTTTTAGGTATTTAAGAAAAATGTTTATAAACGTTGTGAAACAAAATCCAAACGTTTCCCAATTTTAGCGATTTCAGCCAAACGTGTAAAACGTTACGAAACAAATCCAAACGTTCACCGTCTTAGCGATTTAAGCCAAACGTTTACAAATGAGATAAAACAAATCCAAAAGTTTCACATTTTTAGCGATTGAAGCCAGACGTTTATAAATGTTACGAAACAAATTCAAACGTTTTACATATTTAGCAATTTAAGCCAAACGTTTACAAACGTTACGAAAAAAAACAGAGCGTTTAGATTTTTAAGAAATTTAAACCAAACATTTACAAATATAACGAAACAAATCCAAGCGTTTCACCTTTTTAGCAATTTAAGCCAAATGTTTATAAACGTTACAAAACAAATCCAAACGTTTCACCTTTTTAGCAATGTAAGCCAAATGTTTACAACCGTTATGAAACAAATCCAAACGTTTCACCTTTTTAGCAATTCAAGCCAAACCTTTACAAACGTTACGAAACAAATCCAAACATTTCACCTTTTTAGCGATTTAAGCCAAACGTTTACAAACGTTACGAAACAAATCCAAAAGTTTCATATTTTTAGCGATTTAAGCCAAACGTTTACAAACTTTAAGAAACAAAACCAAGCGTTTCACCTTTTTAGCAATTTAAACCAAACGATTACAAACATTACAAATCAAATCCAAGCGTTTCACCTTTTTTGCAATTTAAGCCAAACATTTACGAACATTATGAAACAAATCCAAGCGTTTCACCTTTTTTGCAATTGAAGCCAAACGTTTATAAACATTACGAAACAAATTCAAACGTTTCTGCTTTTTAGCTATTTAAGCCAAACATTTACAAACGTTATGAAACAAATCCAAGCGTTTCATCTTTATAGCAATTTAAGCCAAACGTTTACAAACATTACGAAACAAATCCAACTGTTTCACCTTTTTAGAGATTTAAGCCAAACGTTCACAAACGTTACCAAACAAATCCAAACGTTTCACCTTTTTAGCGATTTAACCCAAACGTTTACAAACATTTCCGAAACAAATCCAAAAGTTTTGCCTTTTTAGCAATTTAAGTCAAACGTTTACAAATGTTTCGAAACAAATCCAAACACTCCACCTTTTTAGCGATATATGCTAAACGTTTACAAACGTTACGAAATGAAACCAAACGTCTAAAACGTTACAAAACAAATCCAAACTTTTCACATTTTTAGCAATTCAGGCCAAACGTTTACAAACATTACGAAACAAAACCAAGCGTTTCACCTTTTTAGTAATTGAAGCCAAACGTTTACAAACGGTACGAAATAAATCTAAGTGTTTCACCTTTTTAGCTATTTAAACCAAACGTTTACAAACATTCCGACACAAATCCAAGCGTTTCTCCTCTTTAGTAATCTAAGCCAAACGTTTACATAAGTTACGAAACAAATCAAAGACTTTCACCTCTTTTAGCTATTTAAACCAAACGTTTACAAACGTTACAAAACAATTCAAACGTTTCACCTTTTTAGTGATTTAAGCCGAACATTTACAAACTATACGAAACAAAACCAAACATTTCCCCTTTTTAGCAATTTAGGCAAAATGTTTCCCCATTTTAGCGATTTAAGCCAAACGTTTAAAACGTTACGAAACCAATCCAAACATTCATCCTTTTGAGCGATTTATGTCAACCGTTTACAAACATTACGAAACAAATCAAAACATTTCGCCTTTTTAGCGATTGAAGCCAAACGTTTACAAATGTTACATAACAAATCCAAACATTTTCCCTTTTTAGCGATTTATGCCAAACGTTTACAAACGTTACGAAACAAATCCAAACGTTTTCCCATTTTAGCGAACTTAGCCAAACGTTTACAAACGTTACGAAACAAATCCAAGTGTTTCACTTTTTTAGCGGTTGAAGCCAAACTTTTACAAACGATGCGAAATAAAACAAAATTTTTAAAACAATTACGAAACAAATCCAAATGTTACACATTTTAAGCAATTTAAGCCAAATGTTACACATTTTAAGCAATTTACCAACGTTACGAAATAAAGACGTTTAGAAACGTTACGAAACAAATCCAAGCGTTTACCGTTTTAGTAATTTAAGCCAAACATTTACAAACGTTACGAAACAAATCTAAACATTTCCCCATATTAGCGATCTAAGCCAAACTTTTAAAACGTTAAGAAAAGAATCCAAATGTTTCCCCTTTTTAGCAATTTAAGCCAAACATTTACAAATGTTACGAAACAAATACAAACGTTTTATCTTTTTAGCATTTTAAGCCAAACTTTTACAAACATTACGAAACAAATCTATGTGTTTCACATTTTTAGCAAATTAAGCTAAACGTTTACAAACATTGCGAAACATATCCAAGCGTTTCACCTTTTTAAGCAATTTAAGCCAAACGTTTACAAATGTTACGAAACAAATCAAAACTTTTCAACTTTTTAGTGATTTAAGCCAAATGTTTACAATTTTTTAGTGTTTGAAGCCAAACTTTTACAAACATTATGAAATAAATCCGAACGTTTAACCTTTTTAGCGATTTAAGCCGAACGTTGACGAATGTTGCAAAACAAATCCAAACGTTTCACCTTTTTTAGAGATTTAGGCCAAACGTTACGAAACAAATCAAACCAAAATTTTCACCTTTTTAGCGATTTAAGCCAAATGTTTACAAACGTTACGAAACAAATCCAAATGTTTACAAACATTACGAAATAAAAACCAAGCGTTTCACCGTTTTAGCAATTTAAGCCAAACGTTTACAAACATTACAAATCAAATCCAAGCGTTTCACCTTTTTTGCAAATTAAGCGAAACGTTTACATACGTTACGAAACAAATCCAAGCGTTTCACCTTTTTCGCAATTTAAGCCAAACGTTTACAAACGTTACCAAACAAATCCAAACATTTCACCTTTTTAGCGATTTAACCCAAACGTTTACAAACGTTTTCGAAACAAATCCAAACGTTTTGCCTTTTTAGCAATTTAAGCAAAACGTTTACAAACGTATTAAAACAAATCAAAACGTTTCACATTTTTAGCGATATAAGCCAAATGTTTAAAAACGTTATGAAACGAAACCAAATATTTAAAACGTTACGAAACAAATCCAAACGTTTCACATTTTTAGCGATTCAAGCCAAACCTTTACAAACGTTACGAAACAAAACCAAGCATTTCACCTTTTTAGCAATTTAAGCCAAATGTGTACAAACGTTGCGAAACAAATCCAAGTGTTTCACCTTTTTAATAATATAAGCCAAACGTTTACAAACGTTCTGAAACAAATCTAAGCGTTTCACCTTTTTAGTAATTTAACCCAAACGTTTGCAAACGTTACGAAACAAAACCAAATGTTTCACCTTTTTAGCTATATAAGTCGAACGTCAACAAACGTTAGAAAACAAAACCACACGTTTCATCTTTTTAGCGATTTAAGCCGAACGTTTACAAACGTTACGAAACAAATCCAAATGTTCATCTTTTTAGCGATTTAAGCCAAACGTTACGAAACGAATCCAAATGTTTCACCTTTTTAGCGTTTTAAGCCAAACATTTTACCTTTTTAGCGATTTATGCCAAACGTTTACAAACGGTAGGAAACAAATCCAAATGTTTCACCTTTTTAGCGATTTAAGTCAAACGTTTACAAACTTTACGGAACAAATCCAAACATTTCGCATTTTTAGCGATTTAAGCCAAACGTTTACAAATGTTAGAAACAAATCCAAACATTTAAAACGTTAAGAAACCCTTATTAGCAATTTAAGCTAGACATTTACAAATGTTACGAAATAAATCCAAACGTTTCACCTTTTTAGCGATTTAAAACAAACGTTTACAAACGTTATGAAACAAATCCAAATGTTTCATCTTTTTAGCGATTTAAGCCTCACGTTTACAATCGATACAAAACAAAATCAAACGTTTCTCCTTTTTAGCGATTTAAGCCAAATGTTTACAGACGTTACGAAACAAATCTAAACGTTTCACCTTTTCAGCGATTTAAGCCAAACGTTCAAAAATGTTACGATTCAATTCAAAGCAAATATATTCTAACATTTCCAATCAACATCAAGCTTATAGGAGGATATTCAATCATGTGCATAATTCTAATGTTGGCCCAAATCACCATATAGGTGTCACGACCCATTTTCATGAATCGTGACCAGCGCTAGGGTATGGGTATGGTTGTACCAAAACCCGTAGCAAGTCTTGCGGATAACCAACTTAAACAGTTAACACAATGTACCTGCAGAAAAACCACATGCTCGGGGGCAACCGAGACTTCAGCCTAGTCTAGCAGTACATATAAACAACATATATTTAAAGTACGCTTATCTCAAAAATAATCTCCAACAGTATGGCAATATAATATAAATACCATAAACACTGTAATCATTCCAAAAGCGATAAAGTAATAGTTGGACCAATCCAACAAACAATAGTCAAAACAATAAACGTAAGACTAAGACATGAATAATCTGAAACTACTACTACGGTCTAAGAGTTTAAAACAGTTCGACTCTTTTATTCTGAAATAAATAAAGAAACTCCGAGAATGAAGAAACGGAGATCGATAATGCTCAAATCATAAACCTGGAAAATTTGGGAAAACAACGGGGTCAGATTTACTAAGTAGAGTTTATATAACCATTTACATTATTAAGTTAAAAACCTTTAAAAACGTTTAATAAAACATTTTCATTATGGATTATCAATGAAACCCTAAACCACAATTCTAAATCCATTGTCGTGTCAGTGAGACGTATCTCAATAACCTATCCCCGACTAACACTTAATAAATAGTGAGCCTAGGAGACGTATCTTCCACCGGTGCCCTCTCTAAGGTGAGACGTATCTCAAACCTACCTCAATACCATAATCATTACCGGTGCGCACGCAGTCCCGATGATGCCCATCGAGTAGCACGTTCCAAATCAAATCCACAATGCCGAAAATAGTTCAAAAGCTGTTTATACATATATATATACAAAATATAACATTTGTTTAATAAAGAGGTAAACAGAGATATAAACTCACTACTTGCTAAATCCACGTGATCCTGACAAGCACATAACTCTAGTTCGCCTCTGAAGTACGAACCGTCGACGGGTCTAAATAAAATATTAACATCATAATTAAAATCAAACCCTAACTCTAAAGAGTACTAGACACCATATATGACTAGCACAACACAATACCAAGTCACATTTAATAACACCTATATAAAATGCATTCAAAAAATAACCCAAGTTATAGAGTACAAATCATATAAATATATTTAGAATGATTCGTAAAATAATTTAAATAAACTCAAGTTAAAATCCATATCAATGAGTCAGCCGAGTTATTAAAAACTACCAAACTTCTTCCCACTTGCTGGGCGACTAAAGTCTAACCCGGTCCAAAAGTTTATTAAATTTATAAACCCGAGTTTATAAATTAAAATACTTGATAAAATAATTAACCTATTTTTTTAAAATAGAATTCAATAACTTTAAATCCAAGTAACCCAAGTTACAACTAAAACTTAGCCATTTTAAGTTTATAAAAGTTTAGGGAATAAAATGTAATTTATCCAAATTTGATATTTGAAATCAAATTAGTTATTCGTTCTCAATTTTTCTAGTTTATAATTCAAATTAAAATCCAAAAGATAAAACTTATCTTAAATAAATTTTTAGAAACTTTTAGGGTCTAAATTGTAAATTAGCCAAATTGGCATATTAATGGAAATTTAATATAATCACTCGAGTAATTGTAACTTAAGTTGTACTATACTATCGCTTACAATATATTGATTATGAATTAACACAATGTCTAAGTTATTATCAAACAATAATCTAGAGGTAATTTGGTTAATTAACAATTTGATTAAGGGCTCAATTGATCAAAACAAAATGAACAAGGGTTTCAAATAACTTGGCATAATTTACCCATGACCTAACTACACTTTTAGTCATCTCCCTCACTTCACTAATCCTTACCCGCCAACCATACAATTTGAAAGAACAAAAGTAACAAATAGTAACCTTAAGAACTAAGATCTAATTCATGACAAAATCAAACCATAAGAAACTTAAACCATAAGCTTTTCAAATAACAAACTTCATGATTCTTAACAACCCATGCTAATAATATCATATTCAACATACCAAAAACAAGAACAACACGGAACCAACTAATCAGTACGAAATTGAGAACAACAATCAACGATGGATCCGAGTCAACATCAAGCATGGTATACAACTGAAAATGGATATCAAATTGGAGTTTCGTATGAGCTAAGTAATAGGAAACAGAAAAACGAACAATGGCAGCGACAACTCAAGAATATGGCAGCAACTATAAACACAGTGACGACGATACGAAACGGCGATAAATTGAGTAATCTTTGTGTACCTTTATTGATTCTAATACGTGACGATTATAGAGGTCGATGAATAATGATAAAACGACGTAGAGAGTCTCGGATTAATGCTATAACAAAAGGGATATGAATCAAGAACGATGATATCGATATCGAAAAGAAGAAACGAGTTAAACGATTACTTACCGGATTGACGTGAAAGAATGGAGAAGGGAGATTATGATTCCTGAGATTGAAAGGAGAAAGGTGGCGGCTGAGTTTGATTTAATGTGATCGAAATATATTAGGTTTAGGAAAGAAACGTGTGCAGCAAAACATTTTATATCAAGTTTGAATGCTTATGGTGCAATATTCATGCAAAGTGAATATGGGTTATTCATGTAATACAAAAGTGTGGGCTTTTTTTTCATTAAAAGAAATGGGCCACGTTTAAAAAGGAAAAGAAATGTAATGCATGGGTTTTCATGCATATAACACTTTTCCTTTTCTTTTTTCTTTTTTCTTTTTTCCTTTTCTTTTAAAAATAAAAGTTAATAACACACATTAAACACGAATCGAATCACGATCGAATCAACGAGCGACTAAAATAAATTTAAATAAAAATATATAATAATAATAATAATTACTCAAAACTTGACGGAAAAAATAATTTAAAAATACGGGATACTACAGTAGGTAACCAACATAGGTTATTGGCCGAAATCGCCCTTTAGGCAGCCAATAACTCAATCTCACGTCGTTGGCCCAAATCGCCCTTTAGGCAACCAATAACTCAATCTCACGTCGTTGGCCCGAATCACCATTTTAGGCAACCAACGACTATCTCAATTCTCATTGAATATCCAAACATAAGCATGACATGATTCTCAAAACCAAAACATGACTCACATAAACAATTCAACCATGATTCACAAGCGCATTTACGTCTCAAATCAATACAGACTTGCAATGCATATATACCAAGTATAACACTATCTATTCATTTACTCAATTCACCGAGTCTCAAACCCGTGAAGTTCCAGACTTGTCCATTGTATTTCCTTATGGTATATAAGTACCTATTCACATATATATAATCTCAATTCATTCACAAGGTATAACTATTTCCTCGATTTACATAAAGAAATAAACTAGTAACCATAACCCCTTTTTATAGGCAGATTATGTGTAATGACTTCATATAGGTACTACTCCTAACTCAAACATCATTTATACAAAATATTGATATGAGTCCTGTATATTTTGGTCTAGTTTCATTTCCAATTGGAATCACATCAATTGGATTAGTATAAATCAGATTATGCACATTACAACACCACTAGGTTAAACTGTCTAGACGAGTTGTACATATAAATGTTCCTCCCTTATTCACCATCCAAATCACAGAATTGGTCTTTTGTCAAAACTAGAAGGTTTTAGATAACATCATAAATAATCCACGGAATAAAAAATGGCATTATTTGGAAATCCATAACTCATTTTATCAATTTCGCAAGTAGCTAATGTTGCAGCCATAGTTCTACAAAGTAGGCAGAACATATACCTTGTCTTGAAATTGATCCACACATCAATATAAACACAATTTGACAAAACCCTTCGGTGAAGTTATAGGTATATGAGTCTATAAATTATACCATAAAGATGATGAACTCTAACCTAATCAATGAGATATTCATGTTTTGGTGACAACCTATCAGGCTGTATAGGCAGACATAGCAACAAACTGGTGTGGAGCATTAGGCTATCATAACAACTTCAAATGATGATACACAAAGAATAAAAATTGTATTGGACTGGCTATAATTTCCATAAAATCAAGAATCAATCAATTTGGAGTTTTATAACTCGACTTTTGATATAAACAACACAGACAAAATTTCGGATATAAGCATATTTCTTTCAAAAAGATGATGAACTCTAACCTAATCAACCAAAACACTTAAATTACTTACCAAATATCTTCTTTTCTTGATCCAATCTTTAATTAGGGTGCAATTGATCTTGTTGCTGGAGTTAGGTTTAGGTTTTCATCACTTTCTTATTCTACTTCTCTCATTCTCTTTTGATATATGATAAATGAAAGTGAAGAGGTGGTTTTTATCATTTAGCTAGGGCTTATTCATGCTATAATAAGATTGGTTTGAAATCATCCTTAAATAATAATATCTCATTGAATCCTTGAAAATATTTTATATGTTCAATTCTAACCTCAAACTTAATTTGATTTTGAACCACTCAAATCAACCTAATTTACCGACTTACTTTCACTCCAATTTAGTTCTGATATATTTGTTGGTCGTTATACTACCTATTATTCATTTTGAATAGTTATAGCATTAGTCAAACACCCATTATTTTCATTTAAATAACATGAATCATTAGTTTAAATACTCACGTAAATGCAAATGAACGACGCTTACTCTTCACCATCGAAATGCATGAATGTATGAGTATGACTATATGCAATTTAAATGTGGGTGTTACAGTAACGTTTGCAAACGTTCGGCTTAAATCACTAAAAAGGGAAAACGTTTGGATTTTTTTCGTAACGTTTGTAAACGTTTGGCTTAAATTGCTAAAAAGGGGAAACGCTTAGATTTGTTTCGTAACGTTTGTAAACGATTGGTTTTATTTCGTAATGTTTGTAAATGTTTGGCTTAAATCGCTAAAAAGATGAAACGATTGGCTTTAATCGCTAAAAAGGTGAAACATTTGGATTTGCTTTATAATGTTTGTAAACGTTTGGCTTATATCGCTAAAAACGAGAAACGTTGGATTTAAATTGCTAAAAACGTGAAATGTTTAGATTTTTTCGTAACGTTTGTAAACGTTTGGCTTAAATCACTAAAAAGGTGAAACGTTTGGATTTGTTTTGTAACGTTAGGATTTGTTTCTTAAATTTGTAAACGTTTGGCTTCAATTGCTAAAAAGGCGAAATGTTTGGATTTGTTTCGTAACGTTTGTAAACGTTTGGCTTAAAGCGCTAAAAAGTTGAAACGTTTGGATTTATTTCGTAACGTTTGTAACGTGTGGCATAAATCGTTAAAAATGTGAAGCGTTTGGATTTGTTTCGGAACGTTTGCAAACATTTGGCTTAAATCGCTAAAAAGGTGAAACGTTTCAATTTGTTTCGTAACGTTTGTAAACGTTTCGCTTAAATCGCTAAAACGGTGAAACGTTTGGATTGAAATTGCTAAAAAGGTGACACGTTTGGTTTTGTTTCGTAAGGTTTTGTAATACCCCAAATATTTTAATGTAACTAAATTGTGCCACGTGTCGCAAATTCCGATAAATTAAGTTAAGATTGATTTAATTTAATAATATCGGGAATTTAGACTAACTTTTATTGAGCGGATTAGCGGGATTGAATGATAAGGCTTAGAAAATTAATATAAAATAAAAAATAGATCCCGTGACGGAAATTTTTTCACTAAGGTCCGCGAAATACTTTATAGTATTTATGGTAACAGTTCAAGTCAATCGAATACTGTTCAAAATTTGGACGCGGATACGTTTTCGACTAAATTGCAACTTTTGAAAAGTTCAAAGACCAAAACTTAAATTAGCCAATTAAGCCCCGAGAATAACGATTAAAATATCATTGGTGGAAAATAATAATTTTGGAATCGTATTAAATACGTACGTAATTGAGATAAAGTAAATAATTAATCGTTAAGTTAAAATAGAAAGTTGTAAAGAGAATTGGTTTAAGTTAATGAAATGAATGATTAAAAGAGTATATTAACCAAATATATATAAATATTCCTTCATCAGATAAAGGATCCAGAATCCTTCACTTCTTTCTCTTTTCCATTTCTCACGACGATCAACTACGGTTCGTCGCTCGATCTCCGTTTCTCGTCTGTTTCCGACTTTCTATAGCTCGAAACTATCGTAATTCAGTGGCGAATCATGGTAAGCTTCATGTTTTGTTGTTTGGGTGGATGAATTTCATTATATATCGAGTAAACGTATTAGGCCACGAAAAGCTTTTATCGTTTTCACGGTTTTAGACTTGAATTTGGTTGTTTTGAGTTTAGATATAGCATTTTTGATGTGTTTGGATGTTGTTTATGCAAAAATGGGCGTATAGAACGTCAGAAAGCCCCGGAAAATAGATTCCGGGAGCCGTGCATGAAGTGCACGATCTTGCACACGAGGTGCACGAACGTGCACCAACATGTGGTGCACGACTGTGCACCAAGGTGCACGAACGTGCACCAGCGGGAGGTACACAAACGTGCACCGCAATGCACGAGCGTGCACCCAGACCCTTGTTTCCCCAATCATTTCGTTTTTAATACCCGTTTCGTATTCATGTATCGAGGTTGAAATCGATTTATTATCAATCGCATGAATCGTTAACCTAATGAGGTTAAACGTGAGTTAAGTAGAATAGAGATACAAATCGTAAACGTGATAGATACTGTTTATCGGGATATACGCGTGAGAAGCACGACGATTATGAGAATAGTGTGTCATGTCTTGAGTCTAGAGTCAATCTTAGAATAGAATTCTGATGTGAGTCAATTGTTTTAAATCGTTTTAAATCCGGCGAGGCAAGAAGCAGCTGGACCAGGATCTCGTGAAACTTAACAAGTTTTGTTTAACGTAACATTTTTGGATATAAGCGGTCACAGTGAGTTTATATAATTTACTTTTAAAATATTTACATAAGCAAATATCTTTATATTGCATTACATTTGATTTGATTATTTGCAATGCAAATTCCTTATATGAATTGCATATATGATTGATTTGAAACCAGTATTGATTCGATGGAACGTGCTACCTATTGGGTGATAATCGGACTGTGTGATCACCAGTTTTGATTTGGTACAGCTGTAAACTTGATTATGAGCATGAATTTCGAAGTTGGACAATAAATTCGATACGAGTGAGAACTCGGTTACGGTGTAACCCGGAGTCCCCGTATCTAGTGAGTTGAACTCACACTTTGGGATTAAATGATTTGTCGCGATCGACGTGGTAGAGTGTGAACACTCCCGGATCGAACTATTGGGATCAATTTGATTTGATTATATATATATATATATATATATATATATATATGATTGATATGTTTGAGGATTAGGGTTTCAATCGGATCTTGTACTTGGCTGCATATGATTTTAAAGCTATTGCATTGTTTTATGTTTTACTTGAATACTTATTAGTAAATGTATGAACTCACTTAGTAAATTCCCATATACTGACCCCTCATAGTCTTTCCTTTCAGGTGAAAGCATTTTAAAGGATGGACTTCCATTTCTTGTTCCGGAAGTTTACAGTAGTTGAAGTATGTGTTAAAGGATGTATCACTTCATAGCGATGCAGTAGTCCGTAGATGTCTGTTTGTGCCTAATGTTGAAGTGAAACGGTATATATATAATTAATTTTAAAGAATGATATTTTCTTCCGTTTGATTTCTTTAACCAATTGCCATGAATCGAATTGGTCACGATTATGACTAGAAACAGGACAGTGCTTGATATGAGATATCGTTCGGTAAGACCCTGGTTTCTAAGAATCATTTGTAAATGTTTTTGGAAAACAATGGCTTAATCACCAAAAAATGTCAAACCTATACGTCTTGCGTCAGTTATAACCAAACCTTTAAAAATCACCAGATTTAGCCAAACCTTATATGTTTTGTTTCTTTTTTAGCCATTTTTGAATCGAACCGATTTTTTTAACACCATGTCGTCCATGTCACCGCCAACTAAGCAATTGGCTAACATGGTAGCTGATATATTTTAAATAGGTTTGGCTATAACTGACACAAAATGCATAGGTTTGGTATTTTTTGGTGATTAGAGCAAATTTTAAAATGAAACTAATTTTTAAATTTATTAATTAATAAATTAATTATATTATAATAAAATTCATATATATTTAACAAAATAATTTTTTTTATTTAACACTAATTAAAATTACTCTAATTTTTTAGTAAACTTAATTGATTCTAATAAATTTGTTTTATAATATTTGATGGATATATAATTAATTTAAATTTTATTAAAAATAAACAATGTCATATTCATCAACATTAATTCCTAAAATAATACATTAATTCATTTTTTTTATTTTGAATGACTAAAAATTTAAAACTATCCTTTGATTTTTATTATTAATTAAATTAATTACATATTCATTAAAATATATAATAAAATAAATTTATTTGATTTAGTGAAAGATTAGATTAATTTTATTTAGTATTAAATAGAAAATATAATTATGTTTAAATATAAATGAATTTTATAAATGATATAATTAATTTATTAATTATTAAATTTAAAAATTAGTTTGATTTTAAAATTTACCAAAAAATACCAAACCTATGCATTGTGTCAGTTATAGCCAAACCTAATTTAAATATATCAGCTGCCATGTCAGCCAATTATTTAGTTGGCAGTGACGTGGACGACATGGTGTCAAAAAATCGGTTCGATTCAAAAATGGCTAAAAAAGAAACGGAATATATAAGGTTTGGTTAAATCTGGTGATTTTTAAAGGTTTGGCTATAACTGACACAAAACGCATAGGTTTGGCATTTTTTGGTGATGAAGCCGAAAACAATTAAGATAATTTGATATTTGTAATGATAATATTTTAAAAGGTTTTCTGAAAACGCTTTATATAGAATAATATATTTAATTCGCGAAAATTCATAGTGGTTCTAGGCTTGCTACGGGATTTGGAGCTACCACTCCCATTCCCTAGCGCCGGTCTCGGCTCAATAATTTGGGTCGTGACTATCAACATATCTTTTGATTGAACTGTCGGATCGGTTTAATATCGGAGTACGATGTTCGTAAGAAGGTTGACTAGGAGTTGACCGTTGCGATCGTCGAACGGAGGACTAAGCGACAGCTTTATAAGACTATTCATAGAAGACTTATACGACTGGAAATAACCAACCTAGCCAACACACTGCGAGAGTATAAGAAATAAAGATGTAAAAATATGTATCAGATGTGGATGGGGGGACATACATGATTAATAAAGTTAAAGGATGAATTGCATATTGCGTGGACTATGTTAAGGAGTTGGAAATTCGTGTAATGAGCTGTGCGGTTGGGCATTCTGACCAACAAATTAAAGGATAAGGACATGTACACGAAGTATAAGGTCACGAGATGAGGATAAGAAAGTTGAAGCGCAAAGAGTATAGTACGATAGCTATGCGATGTTGATGATGACTCTTAAAGGAAAACGTGGACGATACATGTGAAAGGACAACATATGTTTCATAACAAAGATTGCATTAGACGTATACAAATAAAAGGTTCTATACATTAGGACTGGCGGAGGAATCAAAGTAAGTTAACACTTAGGATACATAACGTATACGAACGAAGGTACCCGGATAAGGATGTTATGACAAACGGAGAAAGCAAGAAAACGACGTGTAAAAAGGAGTTGGACTATAATAAGATAAAAGAGAAAGAAAGATATATAGCCAATAAAGACAAAAAGATCCTGAAGTTTGATACCATAAGTGACGACGAATGAGGAATGTTACAATGGATTAAGTACACGGGTATAGGAATATCTCCCATTGGATATATAACTGAGCAAGTGGATAGAAAGATTTATAAAGAACGAGTTAAAGAAGAAGAATGAATAGTTAAGATTAGAATACCAAGAGTGAAGTTGTAATTTAAGGACATTGATCGAAGTTAAAAGTATACTAGTTTGAAGATAAAAAAAAGAGGGCATTGTACCAACAGGAAAATCAACGATTAGAAACGTAACAAAGACATGTGGAATGAGAGAATGACAACAAAGAAGTATATGAAAGGAAATAATGAGCTGCAATAAGAATGAATCGTGAGTAAAAGTATTTATAAAGAGTTTGAATACAAGGAAAAGTACAAGAAGAAAACGAAGAATTTTTATAGAAGTTTATAAACGTCACTTTTATGATGTCAAGCATAAGCTATCTACGGACTGATAAACCAATGTTGAGCGAATTGTTTTCATAAAGATGTGTAGTGGGGAAGAGACAAAGTATCTATCGAAAATGACAGAGAGATGGATAGTCAGATTGACTAGTTAAGTCTAATACCTTCTTAGAACCAAAAAGCTAATGAAAAATCGAACCAGGAATGTTCAAGAATCTACAAGATCAGTAACTACATAAGAGTATAACAATTTGAAGATTAAGATTGGATTAAAATAAAGTATCACTAGATAAGGAATGTCTAATGAAAACAATAAGTCACTAAGATAAGAAGCTGTTGAAAGAATATGAAAGAACAACGATACCACGAGAGGTAGATCAAAGCAGCATGGAGAATACTTGTACCTACTGACAAGGAAAGGCTACAAAATTAATCTACGAATTTGGAAATTAGAAACAGAGTCTCAAATGAAGGGAAAGTAATACTGACCAAAGAAATGAATAAAACCAAAAGATCAAAAGACAAGATACGCTGTGGAAGATGAATGCTATAAAAAGATCTCCCTGACCTAAGTAAAACCACTTCGCCAAGGATGTAAACTTGGATATAAGTATTTAAACGAGTTTTGGTACATACACTATGGAGCATTTCAAGAGAGATTTGATTCGTGATACAAGACCACGAAAAATAGTAAGTCAACGAAGCGAAGAATTGATAAGTCACAAAGACAAATAAAGTATCCTTTCACTCTACGATCAATTAGAGTGAAATTATGTATCATAAGAAGATAGATACAATAAGATAACTGATATAAGATTAAGAGTAGAGCTATAAGTGAAACGATTACTGTGGATAAGTAATTTGAGTAATGCAAGCAAGGGACCTTGCTACAGGAAAGTGGGAAACCATCAAAAAATGACGACATACAGAATTTCAAAGAACACGATGGATAGCAAAACAACGATAGTGTATGGCAGTCGCACAAGTTGATGTTATCAAAAAATTATGATCAAGGTAGTGACAGAATAAGGAACGTGATATTAACAAACTTCCAATGAAGGAGCAACCGCGGTACGTCAAGGTGAAACAATTACTTCTGACAAATAACTTGAAGTACGCAAATAAGGGAGTCTACTACCAGCAAGTTTAACCCGATGACGTCAGATATAAGGAAAAGCGATAAGTGTGAAATGCAAGAATGGTAACTATATTTGGACACAACCCCGCTATCAAGAAAGTTCATTAGGATGGCAAGTCGAGGACAAGACCTCAAGTCTTTACAAAGGAACGTAATACTTGATGGGTAAAAGTATTACGAATGCAAAAGTATCAATGGAATAAAGTAAATAAGAAGGATTTATGAAAATTCGAGAATGTAATACACCAAATATTTTAAAGTAATTAAATTATGCCACGTGTCGCAAATTCCGATAAATTAAGTTAAGATGCATTTAATTTAATAATATCGGGAATTTAGACTAAGTTTTATTGAGCGGATTAGCGGGATTGAAGGATAAGGCTTAGAAAATTAATATAAAATAAAATATAGATCCCGTGACGGAAATTATTTAGCCAAGGTCCGCGAAATACTTTATAGTATTTATGGTAAAAGTTTCAAGTCAATCGGAGACTGTTAAAAATTTGGACGCGAATGCGTTTTTGACTAAATTGCAACTTTTGAAAAGTTCAAAGACCAAAACATAGATTAGCCAATTAAGCCCTGAGAATAGCGATTAAAAGAATATTGATGGAAAATAATAATTTTGGAATCATATTATTTATTGGATATATATATAATACGTACGTAATTGAGATAAAGTAAATAATTAATCGTTAAGTTAAATTAGAAAGTTTTAAAGAGATTTGGTTTAAGTTAAAGAAATGAAGGATTAAAAGAGTACATTAACCAAATATATATAAACATTCCTTCATCAGATGAAGGATCCAAAATCCTTCATCCTTCACTTCTTTCTCTTTTCCATTTCTCACGAAGATTAATTACGGTTCGTCGCTCGATCTCCGTTTCTCGTTTCCGACGTTTTATAGCTCGAAACGATCGTATTTCAGTGGCGAATCACGGTAAGCTTGACATTTGGTTATTTGGGTGGATGAATTTTATTATATATTGAGTAAAAAGTTTAGGCCACGAAATGATTTTATTGTTTTAACGGTTCTAGAACTGAATTTGGTTGTTTTGAGTTTAGATTTTTTATGCGTTTGGATGTTGTTAATGCAAAAATGGGCGGATAGCACGTCGGAAAGCCCTGGAAAATGGATTTCGGGGGCCGTGCACGATCGAGCACACGAGGTGCACGAACATGCACCAGCAGGAGGTCCACGAACGTGCATCGCAATGCACGAGTGTGCACCGGGACCCTTGTTTCCCCAATCGTTTCGTTTTTAATACCCGTTTCGTATTCGTGTATCGAGATTGAAATCGATTGATTATCAATCGAATGAATCGTGAACCTAATGAGATTAAACGTGAGTTAAGTAGAAAAGAGATACAAATCGTAAACGAGTTAGATACCGTTTATCGGGATATACGTGTTGACTGCTAACCGCAAGTGACGGTATCGCACAAGTAATATAATCCGGAAGTACAGATATCGATCCCATAGAGACAATGGATTTAATGATCAATTTTAAGAAGTCTTTTGACCGGTTAGCTACGAAAATGGTTTGAGAGTTTTGTGACCAAAATAATTAAAAGTAACCAATTAACAAATAATTTAAGTAATTAAAATCAATAAAGTAAAAATGATTCAAAAGATGATTATTGTAAATTATAAGAGTAAAGGTTCAAGGGTTGATAATTCCGAATAAGAATATAAAATCATGAACAATGAATATCTTGGTGATTATCTAGAATCGAGCCATTCTAAAATATCGAATCCCGCTCTCTCGAGCCTCAAAGATCGAAATGATCATACTTAGTTGTATTGCCAAAATTATAGTTCATGCTAGTCTAAAGCATCCATAGCTCTCTCTGGAGTTACCACAGATAAAAATAAACAAATAATCAAACTATAGGCAAATTACTCACTCTCGTGTTATAATGAACCTAGTCAAATGATTAAATGATATTTTTTTAAGCAAACCCTTAAGAAAACTGATTCATTAACTCACTCTCGTGTTATTAACTCATACGTGGTTGATTAACTGATCTATTTTAACTAAGCTCTCTCGAGTCAATTATTAAAACATGAAACAGTGAATGAATTGATCAAAAACATTCATGCATGAAGAATATTAATCAACACCGAATTTCAACACCTATTAATTAATTGATAATTAACTCACTCTCGTGTTATTAAAAAACAATTAACCAACTAAATTGTGATTGTGAAGCAAACTCAAGATTACTTAAATTCCAACCCACTCTCGTGGCGTTGTCCTTTATGTTTCCGATTATTTAGATCTATTTAATTAACAATTTCTCAATTAGTTAACTAAACATGTATCATGAATCAATTTCTCAATTTAATCCAAGCATTAAGTTCAATAACCGAAACACGATAAATCACCAAAATATCCAAGGCCAATCAATTATACAAATAAACGTTCATATCAACCCTCAAACTAAAGGTTTAGTAACCCATTGTCATATGAATTATAACAATGGATAAGAACATGAGAAAATAAAAGATAGAAATAATCTATACTAAAAAGTATTTGTAGTGGCTAATCCTAAGTCTACACTAAGTTATGATATGATTTCTCTACACAAATGGGGTCTATTTATAGAGTCACTTGGAGTGGAGTTCAAACCAAAGATTTAATCTTTCCATGTGAAGCTTGAATTATGATCAAGTTGAGAATATCTTCTTTCCTTTGAAAGTGGAGTAATGATCAAGTCCTTCCATAATCAACTTGAGTGGACCAATCTTTAACTTGTCTTGTTTCCAAAAGAGCATAGCTTCTTCCCTTAATAAGCTTTTATCTTATTGCCAAAGTCCACTTCTTTATGTGCAAGTCAAGAAAGAGCACTCTCTTGAGTGTGAATACAATATTCTGCTGATTATAGAAGGTCCAATGTGATAACTTCATAATTTTGTTGCCTTATTCCAATGCGAACGCATTTTTGTGCAAATCCAGTTGTCAGCCGGCCCTTGGCAGGCCTGTCGTGGGCGGGCTGAAGGCCGGCCAATCTGCCTTCTTTTGAGTCTTGACCAGTTTGATTCAACTCGAACCGGTTGGGCTTGGGTTCGGCTCTGATTTTCTGAATTCTTCTGGCTATGACCATTTGACCCTGTTTCAATCATATATGGCCCAAAAATGATGAGATTTAATATTTATTCTTAAAAATTACAAAACATGAAATCCTAACTATTTAAACTTTTATTTTACGAATAAGTACTGAAAACTGATGAGTAAATACTATGAAAACTACGTAAAATAATAGCTTATCAAACCTCCTCACACTAAAGCTTTGCTTGTCCTCAAGCAAAACATGAATCTTTCCCTAACTATAAACTAACCCGGCTCGAAACATCTTAAATACAAGTCAAAAATTAATTTACCAAACTAATGAATTGATTAAGTGAGATTTCCTAAACAAACAACCATTAATGATACAGACAAATGATGGATGAACATAGAATGACATAATCCGATAACACTAAGAATACTATCATTCTAGCTTTTGCAACACTGAATACTACTAATGAATCGCCATCGTTTGCGGGACATGTGTAAAGTAGTCAATTCTCTTAATTAGCAAATCATGTCAATAACTCATAATAAATAAGCAAATGGCATTAATTCCTCACAAGTTTTCACTCCGACACTCATGTGTTTGAGGTGTGAAATCAACAATTATCTCTCAATTGAAAACATGCGAATTTACCATAGGCTTGCTCATAGTCCCGGACTCCGCTACTTGGCTCGGTTTTCGACAAAAATCACTTGGTCTTTATTTTTGGGTGTGATGGGGTTAAGGGCAAAAATAAGTAATATTTTTGGATTTTTGAAATAACTTGACTTGAATCAACTTTTCTTTGAAGTGTGAAATATTGGACTAGTTAGGAATTTTTCTTGAACAAGTGAACTTTCTTCTCTTTTTATTTGCCTTTTTCTTTTTCTTTTGATTTTCTTTTCCTTTTCTGCTTTTTCTTGCATCTTTTCTTTTATTGCAAGGCATTTATTTTCTTTTTAAGGCACTTGTTCACATTTGTCTTTTTCATCATCAAGCTAAAATCACACTTTTCTTCAATTTTTATTGATCAAATCAAGTTGATGTGTTGAAATAGGTGAAGATTTGAAGGGTAAAAGATGTGAAATGTGGGGTGAAAATCAAGAAAAAAGGCTAAGACTCAAAATTTGTGTAATCTAATGGATGAAGGGTAGGCTATTTAAGTGGTCTAAAATGAATTGTGTGTACCTAAATGCCAAGTTTATCTAAATGTCAAAAACTCAACCGTGTAACTTTGAACGGACACTGAGCAAGTTCTAGAAATGTAGCATGTTAATCAATTTTCACAACAAGATATTAGGCTCAAACTCTCAAGAATAATGTTGTGTTCTGCCATTTACTTAAATATTACAAGTCATGCCAAAATTGCAACAAGTTTGAAAGTGACTCAATTGTTGATAAAAAGCAAACATTTTATGATTCCGCATCAAGTTCTTCAATCGAGTTTCAGTGGTTACCAAAGGCTAGAAATTGAATTCACCCTAGTCCTATCGAATTATGTCATAAAATTAATATTTTTATTTGTCGAACATCATTAACTATTGTTGGAATTGAAAACCGCACTTACATTTATTCAATGTTTGGAGCTATTTGACAAATATTTAAAATATCAAGCCAAAACTTTATTTATTTTTCTATTTACATTTTTTCTTTGATTTTTCCTTCTCACATTATTTTTAACCATAATTTAAACTAAAATTATATACAAAAATGAATTTTTTTTATTTTAAATTTTCTATTTTTTTATTTTTTTTATTATTATGATTTTTTTCTTTTCCCACCCCCCTCACTAGAATAATGCATTGTCCTCAATGTATGAGAAAGTGCAAAACTAAAAGAAAGAAGAGTAATAATAAAAAAAATTAAAATTGCTTCTCTTTTTGACGAGACGGCAAAATTGCTCCATAAGTGGTTGCAAGCCGCTCCATTTTCTCCAATTTCCAAAGTCCATCGCAAGTAGCGTTGGGCTGGATAATAAAAATCTAAAAACAACATTTTAAACTAAACCGAAAAATAAAATAATATAACAAGTCTAAAAATACTTAATAAAATATAACAGTCTACAAATAGTTCAAATACACTAAATAAAAGATAAAAATAAAAACTCAAACACTACTCCCTCGAAGAGCACAGGATTCTTGACGAAGGCCATCAATCGCCGCACAGTTGGCCCGCACATCCCCCTCAATTCTCTTGACAGCAGCACGAGTCACGGCAACGTCTGACTCAATCCTCCCAACTGCTGCTCTAGTGTCAGCTACATCTCTCTGCACATTCTGAAAAATACAAGTCAAACGCCTAAGCAAAGTACGCAAGGGAACTCATGGTGTGACAGCAGGTGGTACTGGTGTGTCGGCTAAAGCTGCAGAAGGAAATAGTGGATCGATGACTGGAGGTGGAGGAACCTCCCCTGCACCAATATGATATGTCTGGATGTTCCGCCAATCATCCTGAACCTTCTGAAAATTCAGACGCTCAATGGTCACATATATCACCATATCACGACGCTCAGTGAGTTTGGCCTCGTCAATTGGTACGGCCACTCTAGCATGCTGAAGTATCTTGCTAATCAGCACTGGAAAAAGCAAGGGCTTGCCTTTGAAGAGTGCAGCATCAAAAATCTGATGAATAATGATGGTGGCTAGGGGAATCCTCTGAACTGTACCTGGAAAGCCATATATCATCCTATCCATCCAGTACAAATCTGTCACCCTTACCTCATTCAGTCCACTAGCTTTAGGAGAGACATTGAAGGCAAAAAGATAAGCCAACAAGCGAGAGCGAAACGCCAAATGTCTAGCCAGAAAGCAACGATTTCCTCGCCCTGTTGCCCAGTCAATCTGAAACTTAACTCGTGCACTGCCAACAGTCAATTCTTTGTCGCTTATTATCTTTTTCTTGTAGGCATGAAACTCAGGACAACCCTCCCCTTGAGGTGGTAATTCTAGCATCTCATTCAACAATTCCATTGAGATAGAAATTTTCCTACCTCGCACAATGCTCTCCAAAGTAGTCACTATTGCTCTATCTTTATACTTAATATTGGCATAAAATTCTCTTACCAAAGTTGGATAGTACTCGCCGGATAGATCGAAAATCTTCGCCCATCCCAAAATAGAAAAAGCGGACCGGATGTTAAATTCTGCATCCACCTCTCGATTGACAATTTTCTCCACAATCATTGTGTTTGACTCAGAAGCATCAAACCATTCACTCTTTGTGGCTGACAAGAAACGTCTAGAATGATGTGGTGCACCTTTTTTTTTGGGCTTGCCTTCCCCTTGAAGTGCTAGCGGCAGTTTATTTTTGCATCATGTTGACCCTACAATAAGTACAACAAATATGCCAATACAATCACCCACAAGTTCACAACATCTAATGCAATTTACACCATTCTAACACATCCTAAAAGAAATAGTATATGTAAATTCCTACAACTAAGTGAGATAATTAAGTTCTAACAAAAACTAGATAAAGCATTAGTGTTTATGTACTCCTAAATGTAACAACATGTCATGTTAGAACATCTAATTAAGCTAATTTAGTCAATTTTTTTGTTTTTCCCAATTTTAATTTTCTTGGGTTCTAAGTGATTTCTACAATTTCTAATCAATTAAAGCAATTAATACTCAAATTAACTAATGGGTTTTCAATTCTAAAGCAAAATACACAAACCTCAACCAACAATTTCATCAAAACCTCACATTCTAATACCTACAAATAAAATTTGAAGTTAAGAGCATGTAGTGTTCTTACCTTGCTAAAATAACTTTGTGATGAACAATGAAACTTGAAAGAGAGAATTAATGCCCAAAATGAAATTGTATTTCGAAAATGTTTCACTTTTGCTCACTGATTTGAGGTTCACCTTAGCTCTAGGGGTTTTGAAAATGTGAGAAATGAAGAATGAAAAATGGTAGTTTTAAAAATTTACAGCAGCTCAGCCAGTCCTTGGCCGGCTTGGCATCGAGGGCCGCCTGAAGGCCGGCTAAGCACTGCTCTCTTTTTAATTGTTTTGAAATTTAATCTTCAGCCGGCTCCTGGCCGGTCTGAGTGGCAAGGCCGGCTGATGCTCTGTATTATTTTTCAAAAATTTAAAAAAAAAATATAATGTTTTTGATTTTATGTGTTTAACTTATTATTGTGCTTTTAAACATAATATGTACATCAATATGACATAAATAAAGCAAATGAACAACACAAGTACTAATAATTTGGACTTTATTATTAAATAATTCAAAAAGGGTACAAAACATACGGACTCCAAATAAAAATAACAAAACGACTCAATAATTTAAATAACTTAAAAAAACTTTTTAAAGTCCTAAAGCCAATCTTTTTTTCTAGATCAAGTCATCCTCTTCCAACATATGCAATAGGCTTTCCTAGGGCGACCGACTCTTCCCTCCCTCACAATTCTAAGGCGACCCCTACCACGAACTAGCTCCCACCCTAAGTTCTCAATTTCATAAGGGCTAGCCATTTCCTCACGCTCCCTCATGGTCCAAGCATTTTCTATCGCCTCTTCTTCCTCAAAGAGTTGGGGTTGTACTCTCCTCCTAGTAACTTCACTATTATCGGGAGCGACAAAAGGATTGATAAAGGTGCCGGGAGAGCGCACCGAGGAATCGCTACCATTAGTGGTGGTGGTGTAGTAGGGAGAGGAAATCATTCCCGACACCACGGGATTAAATGATGAATCAATGGCAGCCAAGGTTTCCATAGTGTCGGGAACCGCTTCCTCTAAAGTCACAACCTCTACTTCATTCACCTCATTTCCCTCCTCTACATTTTCCGCTCCTATATTAACCTCCTCCTCATTTGCTTCCTCCTCCGCGGCCTCCTCATCCGAATCCACCTTAGATGAGTCGGAGTCTAGATCCGAATCTCGTTCGGATGGAGGTTCTTGGAAGATTTCATCTAATAAATCTTCGGGTTGGTGGGTGAGGTCTTGCAATCATTCATGCGCATCTTTTGGTGCATATGGGATCCACACCGGCTCGGTTTCATAATTAGGGTCGTAAGTGGAAGGGTCGTAGGTGTCATCATTTTCCGACTCGGAGTCGCTATGTGAGTAGTAACTCATGATTGCTAGGTTGTTTGTCTATTTGGTCTAAAGGGTAAGTGTAGAGAAGAAAGACTAATGAACTACCTATATTTATAGGGTTAAAAGTCTAAAAAATTATTAGGGTAGTTTATAATGAAAAAGGAAAATAAAAATGCAAAAGGTAATGAAATTCATATTAATTATGATTAAGATAATAAACTAAATTAGGAAGTCAATTAAGAAGCTAATTATGGTGGGAAATGAAATGAGAATAAGTAAATTAGACAAAGTAATCAAAACATAAAAACTTCCTAAAAGACTAAATATGTTCCCTTATTGGTTTGAAGAAAAGATTCAAAACTAACATTAAAGACCTACATGCAAATCTTTATTTGATTTTCTTAAATTCTGATTTTGTTAATGAAAATATGCAGAATTTTTTTAAAAAAATCGAAATAATTTTTTTTTTATAATTTCCAGTGTCTCGGCCGGCCCTCGACATCAGGCAGCTAGGGGCCGGCTGAGCCTATGACGGCCCTCGACATCGAAATAAAAATATTGTTTCGTAAGGTTTGTAAACGTTTGATTTTCTTTCGTAACGTTTGTAAACGTTTGGCTTAAATCGCTAAAAAGGTGAAACGTTTGGATTTATTTCGTAACGTTTGTAAACATTTGGCTTAAGTTGCTAAAAAGGTGAAACGTTTGGATTTGTTTTGCAACGTTTATAAACGTTTTGCTTAAATAGCTAAAAAGGTGAAATGATTTGATTTGTTTCGTAACGTTTTAAACGTTAGGTTTTGTTTCGTAATGTTTGTGAACGTTTGGCTTAAAAGGTGAAATGTCTTGTTTTGTTTCTTAACGTTTGTAAACTTTTGGCTTAAATGGCTAAAAAGGGGAAACGTTTGGATTTCTTTCGTAACGTTTGTAAACGTTTGACATAAATCGCTAAAAAGGTTGGATTTGTTTTGCAACGTTTTTAAACGTTTGGCTTAAATCGCTAAAAAGGTGAAACGCTTGAATTTGTTTCGTAACGTTTGTAAACGTTTAGCATAAATTGTAAAAAAGGTGAAACGCTTGGATTTGAACATAATGTTTGTAAATGTTTTGCTTAAATTGCTAAAAAGGTTAAACGTTTGGATTTGTTTTGTAATGTTTGTAAACGTTTCGCTTAAATCGCTAAAAAGGTGAAACGTTTGGATTTGTTTCATAACGTTTGTAAACGTTTGGCTTAAATTGCTAAAAAGGTGAAACGCTAGGATATGTTTCGTAACGTTTGTAAACTTTTGGCTTAAATTGCAAAAAAGGGGAAACGCTTGGATTTGATTTGTAATGTTTGTAATCGTTTTGCTTAAATTGCTAAAAAGGTGAAACGCTTGGCTTTGTTTCTTAAAGTTTGTAAATGTTTAGCTTAAATCGCTAAAAATTTGAAACGTTTGGATTTGTGTCGTAACGTTTTGAAAGTTCGGTTTTGTTTCGTAACGTTTGTAAACGTTTGACTTAAATCGCTAAAAAGGTGAAACGTTTGGATTTGTTTCGTAACGTTTGTAAACGTTCGGCTTAAATCGCTAAAAGGGTGAAACATTTGTATTTGTTTCATAAAAATTGTAAAAGTTTGGCTTAAATAGCTAAAAAGGGGAAACGTTCGGATTTGATTCGTAACGTTTGGCTTTAATCGCTTAAAAGGTGAAACGTTTGGATTTGTTTCGTAATGTTTGTCAACGTTTGGCTTATATCGCTAAAAAGGTAAAACGTTTGGATTTGTTTTGTAACATTTATACACGTGTGGCTTAAATTGCTAAAAAGGTGAAACGCTTGGATTTGTTTCGTAACGTTTGTAAACGTTTTGTGTAAATTGCTAAAAAGGTGAAACACTTGGATTTGTTTCGTTACATTTGTAAATGTTTGGTTTAAATTGCTAAAAATGTCAAACGCTTGGTTTTGTTTCATAACGTTTGTAAACGTTTGGCTTAAATTGCTAAATATGTGAAACGTTTGAATTTGTTTCGTAACGTTTGTAAACATCTGGCTTCAATCGCTAAAAATGTGAAACATTTGGATTTGTTTCGTCTCATTTGTAAACGTTTGGTTTAAATCGCTAAAAAAGTGAAACATTTGGATTTGTTTCGTTAAAATTGTAAGCGATTGGCTTAAATAGCTAAAAAGGTGAAACGTTTGGATTTGATTCGTAACGTTTGGCTTAAATCGCTTAAAAGGTGAAACGTTTGGATTTGTTTCGTAACGTTTGACAATGTTTGGCTTATATCGCTAAAAAGGTAAAACGTTTGGATTTGTTTTGTAACGTTTATAAACGTGTGGGTTAAATTGCTACTAAGGTGAAACTGTAATAACCCGTTTATTTTCGATAAATTCCGGTGGTGTTTCGATATTAATTTAAGGTTTGGTAGCTTGGTTTGTGTTTGAGTTGAAGTTGGTTTAAATATTTTTGGGCCCAAGAAACCGATTCAAACCCTTCGGCCCAAGGGAATTGGCTCAAAATCCAATTCCCGTTTGGTCCAACACAGGTCTCGAACGAGACCTGTGTTGAAATGCCTTGTTCTCGTTCGAGAACTTGGTTCTCGAAAGAGAACAAGAGTTCTCTTGCTGGTCTCGTACGAGACCAGCCCTGTGTTGCGGAGAGAGTGTTTTTGGACTTGATTATTTTGATTTCAAATCCGTATTTAAATCAAACTCTAAACCTAATTCATTCACCACACTGCAAATAAACCCTAGCCGTCATCCTCTTGTTCATTCGCTGAGAAACGAAGCCGAAATCATCATCCATACTCTGCTGTTCCGGTAAGTTTCATAACTCCATTGTTTTCAGTTTTAGCTTTAAACGGTACTTCCGTAATTTGAGTGGTTCTCTCTCGTTTCTAGATCGAAATCAAAACCGTTTGTTTCCAGACGTTCTAGACTCGTGTACCTTCGATTCTCCATCTCGTTTTCGTTGAACGGTAAGCTATCGATCTTGTTTCAATCGCCGTTCGGTTATCGTTTTTGTTTGTTAAAACTGTTCTTGTATTGAACATGAATCTGCATAATACTTCCTTTTCTTTTGGTCATGATTTTGCTTGTTAATGATGATAAATCTCTTGGGTTATTGTTAGTTTAAGCTTTCAATGAGTATCAATCCATTGTTCCATATTTGTTCTTCGTTCTCGGGAAGAATAAGATTCGGCAGTTAACATTCTTGATGGATTCTTGGTGTTTGATGTCTAAGGTTGTATTGGTAATGTTACATGTAGTTTTTGGATTGTTCATTGATAATAGGTTGATTAGAAAAATGGGGTATTGGATGGCTTCATGAATTCTGCAAACCGAATTCATTGCTTAGGCGGGTTGCTTAATTCAAATGTAGGGGATGGTTAATTGACCATTTTCATCACCAATATGTTTTGCATAATTCAAATGAATACTTAAAGTTAGTTTTATCTTTTAATGATTGAATTTTCTTTTGATTTATAAACAACATATGGAAACGATATTTATTGTACAAATTAAGCTAATATAATTACTCGGGTAATTATATTTGGGTTTCGAATATTAAATTGGCTAATTTACAATTTAGCCCCTAAACGTTTTTAAAACTTATTTAATTAAGTTTTTGGTTAGTAACTTTGTATTTTGTTTTAATTATAAACAAAAGCAATTAAATTGATTTCGGATATCAAATTGGCTAAAGTACAGTTTAGCCCCTAACTAGCTAAAATACAGTTTAGTCCCCAATTGGATAAAGTGTATTTTAGTCCCTAAACTCTTATAAACTTAAATGGTTAGATTTTTGGGTTGTAACTTAGGTTACTTGCAATTGAAGTTATTGAGTTCTGCTTTTAAATGGATTATTATTTTATCGAATTATTTTATAAATATAAACTCGGGTTTATATTTGATAAACGTTTTGAGTTAGGTTAGACTTGGGTCACTCGACAAGTGAGGTTAGCTTGGTAGTTATTGGTAACTCGGCTAACCCACTATTTGGAAATTAATTATTATTTAAATATTATTAAATAATATTTGTAAATCGGATTTTAAGTGAGAACTCAATAGACTTGTATTAATTGGACTTTATTACCTATTGGGTATCTTTGTGTGTTGTTCTGAATTATTTAATTCCGACGTGTTAATTGTGCTAGTCCTATGTGGTGTCTAGTACTCTCTAGAGTTAGGGTCTGTTTTTAATAATTATTTTATTTGTCTAGACCCGTCTACTGTTCGTGCTTCAGAGGCGAACCAGGATTAGTTGCTTGCCGGTTAACACGTGGATTAGCAAGCAGTGAGTTTGTACTTACTATTTACCGCTTTATTAAGTAAATTGTTATTTTAATATTAAATATATATATTGTACGTATATTGCGAACTGTTTTTATATTATGGCTCTTAGTTGGAACGTGCTACCTAATGGGCATCATTAGGACTGCATGCGCACTGGTAATGATCCGGGTAAGGTATATATAGAAATGTGGTAACTCGGTGTGAGCATAGCTCTCGGGACCAAATAGAGTAACTCGGTGTAGCTCAGCTCTCGGGACTCTGGTATAAGTGTGGTCAGTGGTAACTCGGTGTAGCTCAGCTCTCAGGACCAGACCTATTGGATTATGTTTATATTTAGAATTGTGGATTAGGGTTCCAACTATTATTCGTAATATCGTTATTAAATGTTTTAAACGGTTTTAAAGGTTTTCCACTTAATAAATGTAGATAGTGGTATAAACTCATCTCAGTATATCTGACCCTGTTGTTTTCCCAATTTTTCCCAGGGTTATGATCTGAGAGAGTCTGGTGAACTCCGCATTTACTTTTCTTCAGAGGTTCCATTTATTTTTGATAAACTGTAAAACTGTTTTATTCTTAGACAGCAGTAGTAACTAGACGTCTTTATTATTATTATAGTTTTTGTCGGATTGGTTCAACTAGTTATATTGCTTTGGCATGTTACATTATTTACATTGGTTTATGTTAAATCTATTTTAGACTCGAAATTGGATAAGAATGTTATATTAACTGTTGAATATTATAACTGCTAGATTTAGGCTGAAGTCTCGGTTGCCCCCGAGCATTGGTTTTCTGCAGGTTTATGTGTTTGTTTATTAATTGGAAGGCTAGCTACGGGTTTTGTTACTACATTACCCATACCCTAGCTCCGGTCGCGATTCATGAAAATGGGTCGTGACAGAAACGCTTGGATTTGTTTCGTAACGTTTGTAAACGTTTTGCTTAAATTGCTAAAAAGGTGAAACACTTGGATTTGTTTCGTGACATTTGTAAATGTTTCGTTTAAATTGCTAAAAAGGTGAAACGCTTGGTTTTGTTTCGTAACATTTGTAAACGTTTGGCTTAAATTGCTAAATATGTGAAACGTTTGAATTTGTTTCATAACATTTGTAAACATCTAGCTTCAATCGCTAAAAATGTGAAACTTTTGGATTTGTTTCGTCTCATTTGTAAACGTTTGGCTTAAATCGCTAAGACGGTGAAACGTTTGGATTTGTTTCGTAACGTTTTAAACGTTTGGCTTAAATCACTAAAATTGGGAAACGTTTGGATTTGTTTCGTAACGTTTGTAAACGTTTGGCTTAAATCGCTAAAACGGTTAAACGTTCGGATTTGTTTCGTAACATTTGTAAACATTTCACTTAAATTGCTAAAAAGGTGAACGCTTGGATTAGTTTCGTAACGTTTGTAAACGTTTGGTTTTGTTTTGTAACGTTTGTAAACTTTTGGCTTAAATCGCTAAAAAGGTGAAACGTTTGGATTTGTTTCGTAACGTTTTTTGTAAACATTTGGCTTAATTCGCTAAAAAGGTGAAACGTTTGGATTTGTTTCGCAACATTTATAAACGTTTTGCTCAAATAGCTAAAAAGGTGAAACACTTGGATTTGTTTCGTAACGTTTAAAACGTTCGGTTTTGTTTTGTAATGTTTGTGAACGTTTGGTTTAAAAGGTGAAACGCCCTGTTTTGTTTCTTAACATTTGCAAACGTTTGGCTTGAATGTCTAATAAGGGGAAACGTTTGGATTTGTTTCATAACGTTTGTAAACGTTTGTCTTTAATCGTTAAAAATGTCAAAAGTTTGGATTTGTTTCGTAACGTTTTTAAACGTTTGGCTTAAATCGCTAAAAAGATGAAACGTTTGAATTTGTTTCGTAGCGTTTGTAAATGTTTGGCTTAAATCGCTAAAAAGGTGAAACGTTTGGATTTGTTTCGCAACGTTTGTAAATGTTTGGCTTAAATCGCTAAAAAGATGAAACGATTGAATTTGTTGTGTAAGGTTTGTAAACGTTTGGCTTAAATTGCTAAAAAGGTGAAGCTCATGGATTTGCGGCGTAACGTTTGTTAACGTTTTGCTTAAATTGCTAAAAAGGTTAAACGTTTGGATTTGTTTTGTAATGTTTGTAAACGCGTTTGGATTTATTTCGTAGAGTTTGTAAACGTTTGGCTTAAATTGCTAAAGAGGTGAAACGGTTGGATTTCTTTCGTAATGTTTGTTAACGTTTGGCTTAAATTTCAAAAAGGTGAAACACTTGGATTTGTTTTGTAATGTCTTTAAACTTTTGGCTTAAATTGCTAAAAAGGTGAAACGCTTGGTTTTGTTTCGTAAAGTTTGTAAACGTTTGGCTTAAATCACTAAAAAGGTGAAACGTTCGGATTTGTTTCGTAACATTTTAAAAGTTTGGTTTTGTTACGTAATGTTTGTAAACGTTTGGCTTAAATCACTAAAAAGGTGAAACGTTTGGATTTGTTTTGTAACGTTTGTAAACATTTGGCTTAAATCGCTAAAAAGGTGAAACATTTGGTTTGTTTCGTAACGTTTGTAAACGTTGGGCTTAAATCGCTAAAAAGGTGAAACGTTTGCATTTGTTTCGTAATGTTTGTAAACATTTGGCTCAAATCTCTAAAAAGGTGAAACGTTTGGATTTGTTTCTTAACGTTTGGCTTAAATCGCTAAAAAGGGGAAACGTTTGTCAACTTTCGGCTTAAATAGCTAAAAAGGTTAAACGTTTGGATTTGTTTCGTAGCGTTTGTAAACGTTTGGCTTCAATTACTAAAAAATTTTAAACGTTTGGCTTAAATCACTAAAAAGTTGAAACGTTTTGATTTGTTTCGTAACATTTGTAAACGTTTGGCTTAAATTGCTAAAAAGGTGAAACGCTTGGATATGTTTCACAACGTTTGTAAACGTTTAGCTTAATTTGCTAAACAGGTGAAACGCTTAGATTTGTTTCATAATGTTTGTAAAAGTTTGGCTTAAATTGCTAAAAAGATGAAACGTTTGGATTTGTTTCGTAACGTTTCTAAATGTTTGGCTTAAATTGCTAAAAAGGGAAACATTTGGATTCTTTTCATAAGGTAAAACGCTTGGATTTGTTTGGTAACGTTTGTAAACATTTCACTAAAATTGCTAAAAAGGGTTTCGTAACGTTTTAACATATGGATTAGTTTTATAACGTTTGTAAACGTTTGGCTTAAATCGCTAAAAAGGTGAAACGATTGGATTTGTTTCATAGCGTTTGTAAACGTTTGGCTTAAATGGCTAAAAACGTGGAACGTTTGGATTTGTTTCGTATTGTTTGTAAACGTTTGGCTTAAATTGCTAAAAAGGTGAAATGTTTGGCTTTATTTTCTAACGTTTGTAAATATTTTGCCTAAATCGCTAAAAAGGTGAAACATTTGGTTTTGTTTCGTAACGTTTGTAAACGTTTGGTTTAAATTGCTAAAAAGGTGAAACGCTTGGATTTGCTATGAAACCCTTTTTAGCAATTTAAGCCAAATGTTATGAAACCCTTTTTAGCAATTTAAGCCAAATGTTTACAAATGTTACGAAATAAATCCAAAATTTCACCTTTTTAGCGATTTAAGCCACACGTTTACTAATGCAACGAAATAAATCCAAACGTTTCCCCTTTTTAGCCTTATAAGCCAAACGTTTACAAACGTTACGAAACAAATCCAAGCGTTTCACCTTTTTAGCAATTTAAGCTACACGTTTAAAAAATTTACGAAACAAATCCAAACGTTTCACCTTTTTTAGCGATTTAACCCAACCGTTTACAATGTTACGAAACAAATCCAAGCGCTTCACCTTTTTAGCAATTTATGCCAAACGTTTTTAAACGTTTCAAAACAAATCCGAACGTTTTCCCATTTTAGAAATTTAAGCCAAACGTTTACAAATGTTACGAAACAAATCCAAGCGTTTCACTTTTTTAGCGATTTAAGCCTAACTTTTACAAACGATATGAAACCAAATTAAACGTTTAAAACAATTATGAAACAAATCCAGATGTTACACATTTTTTGCAATTTAAGCCAAACGTTTACAAACGTTACGAAACAAAGATGTTTATAAAGCGTTTCACTGTTTTAGCAATTTAAGCCAAACATTTACAAACGTTACGAAAAAATCCAAACGTTTCCCCATTTTAGCGATTTAAGCCAAACATTTAAAACGTTACGAAAAGAATCCAAACGTTTCCCTTTTTTAGCAATTTAAGCCTAACGTTTATAAACGTTACGGAACAATTCCAACGATTCACCTTTTTAGCAATATAAGCCAAACGTTTGCAAACATTACAAAACAAATCGAAGCGTTTCACCTTTTTAGCAAATTAAGCCAAACATTTACAAACGTTACGAAACAAATCAAAGCGTTTCATATTTTTTACGAAACATATCCAAACGTTTACAAACCTTACGAAACAAATCCAAACGTTTCCCCTTTTTAACAAATTAAGCCAAACATTTGCAAACATTACAAAACAAATCGAAGCGTTTCACCTTTTTAGCAAATTAAGCCAAACATTTAAAATGTTACGAAACATATCCAAACGTTTCATCTTGTTAGTGATTTAAGCCAAACGTTTACAAATATTTAGTGATTGAAGCAAAACGTTTACAAACGTTACTAAACAAATGCAAATGTTTCACCTTTTTAGCAATTTAAGCCAAACGTTTATAAACTTTACCAAACAAATCCAAACTTTTCACAATTTTAGTGATGTAAGCCAAACGTTACGAACCAAATCCAAAACTTTTCACTTTTGTTGCGATTTAAGCCAAACGTTTAGAAACGTTACGAAACAAATCCAAACGTTTCCCCATTTTAGCGATTTAAGCCAAACGTTTTACAAACATTACGAAACAAATCCAAACATGTCACCTTTTTAGCGATTTGACCCGAACTTTTAAAAAGTAACGAAACAAAACCAAACATTCCACCTTTTTAGCAATTTAAGCCAAAGGTTTACAAACATTAAGAAACAAATCAAAACGTTTCCCCATTTTAGCGATTTAAGCCAAACGTTTAAAACGTTACGAAACAAATATAAACATTTCAACTTTTTAGCGTTTTATATCAAACATTTACAAATGTTACGAAACAAATCCAAACGTTTCACTTTTTTAGCGATTTAAGCCAAACGTTTACAAACATTACAAAGCTAATCCAAATGTTAAAACGTTACGAAACCCTTTTTAGCAATTTAAGCCAAACGTATACAAACGTTACGAAACAAATCCAAACGTTTCACCTTTTTAGCGATTTAAAACAAACGTTTACAAACATACGAAACAAATCCAAACGTTTCAGCTTTTTAGCGATTTAAGCCAAATGTTTACAAGCGCTACGGAGCAAATCCAAGCGTTTCACCTTTTTAGCAATTTAAACCAAACGTTTACAAACATTACGAAACAAAGCAAAATGTTTCACGTTTTTAGCGATTTAAGCAAAACGTTTAGAAACGTCACAAAACAAATCCAAACGTTTCACCTTTTTAGCAATTTAAGCAAAACGTTTCTAAACGTTACGAAACAAATCCAAACGTTTTACCTTTTTATCAATTTAACTTCAAACATTTCACCCTTTTAGTAATTTATGGGAAACGTTTACAAACATTACGACTCAAATCCAAACGTTTCACCTTTTTAGCAATTTAAGCCAAACGTTTCCCCATTTTAGCTATTTAAGCCAAACGTTTACAAACGTTACGAAACAAATCCAAACATTTCACCTTTTTAGCAATTTAAGCCAAATGTTTACAAACGCTACAAAACAAATCCAAACGTATCCCTTTTTTAGCGATTTAAGCGAAACGTTTACAAACGTTACGAAGCTAATCCAAACATTTAAAATGTTACGAAACCGTTTTTAGCAATTTAAGTCAAACGTTTACAAATGTTACGAAATAAATCCAAAATTTCACCTTTTTAGCTATATAAGCCAAACGTTTACAAACGTTAAGAAACAAATCCAAGCGTTTCACCTTTATAGCAATTTAAGCTACACATTTAAAAATGTTACGAAACAAATCCAAACGTTTCACCTTTTTAGCGATTTAAGCCAAACGTTTACAATGTTACAAAACAAATCCAAGCGCTTCACACTTTTGGCAATTTAAGCCAAATGTTTATAAACGTCGGGAAACAAATTCAAACGTTTCACTTTTTTAGCGATTTAAGCCAAACGTTTACAAATGATACAAAAAGAATCCAAACGTTTCACCTTTTTAGCGATTTAAGCCAAACGTCTACCAACGTTACGAAACAAATCCAAACATTACGAAACAAAACCAAATGTTTAGAAATATTAAGAAAAAAATCCAAGCGCTTCACCTTTTTAGCAATTTACGCAAATCATTTACAAATGTTACGAAAAAAAACGTTTCTTCTTATTAGCGATTTAAGCCAAACATTTACAAACGTTATGAAACAAAACTAAACGTTTCACCTATTAGCAATTTAAGCCAAACGTTAACAAACATTACAAGACAAATCCAAACATTTTCAATTTTAGTAATTTAAGCCAAACTTTTAAAACATTATGAAACAAATCCAAATGTTTCACCTTTTAGCGATTTAAACCAATCGTTTACAAACGTTACGAAACATATCCAAACGTTTCACATTTTTAGCGATTGAAGCGAAATGTTTACAAACGTTACTGAACAAATCCAAATGTTTCACATATTTAGCAATTTAAGCCAAACCTTTACAAACGTTACCAAACAAAACTAAGCGTTTCACCTTTTTAGCAATTTAAACCAAACGTTTACAAACAGTACGAAACAAATCCAAACGTTATACCTATTTAGTGATGTAAACCAAACGTTTATAAATGCGACGAAACAAATCCAAATGTTTCCCCTTTTTATCAATTTAAGACAAATGTATACAAACGTTACGAAACAATTTTAAACGTTTCACTTTTTTTAGCGATTTAAGCTAAACATTGACAAACGTTACGAAACAAATCCAAACGTTTCACCTTTTTAGCGATCTTGGCAAAATGTTCACAAACGTTACGAAACAAATCCAAACGTTTCCCCTTTTTAGAGGTTTAAGCCAAACGTTTATAAACGCTACGAAACAAATCCAACCGCTTCACCTTTTTAGCTATTTAAGCAAAACGTTTACAAAGGGTAAGAAACAAATCCAAACGTTTCACCTTTTTATCGATTTAAGCGAAACGTTTACAAACGTTACGAAACAAAACCAAACTTTTCAAACATTACGCAACAAATCCAAACGTTTCACATTTTTAGCGATTTAATCCAAACGTTTACAAACATTACGAAACAAATCCAAGCGTTTCCCCTTTTTAGCTATTTAAGCCAAACGTTTTCAAACATTACCAAACAAATCCAAGTGTTTCACCTTTTTAGCAATTTAAGTCAAACGTTTACAAACATTGCGAAACAAATCCAAGGTTCACCTTTTCATCATTTTAAGCAAAACGTTTACAAACGTTATGAAACAAATCGAAACGTTTCACCTTTTTAGCGATTTACGCCAAACGTTTACAATCGTTACATAACAATTCCAAACGTTTCACCTTTTTAGCGATTTAAGCCAAACATTGACAAAGGTTCTAATCAAATCCAAATGCTTCACCTTTTTAGCAATTTGAGCCAAATGTTTACAAACGTTATGAAACAGATACAAGCGTTTCACCTTTTTAGCAATTTAAGCCAAACGTTTACAAATGTTACGAAACAAATCCAAGAGTTTCACCTTTTTAGCAATTGAAGCCAAATGTTTACAAAAATTACGAAACAAATCCAAACGTTTCACCTTTTTAGTGATTCAAGCCAAATGTTTACAACCGTTACAAAAAGAAAAGCAAACGTTACACCTTTATAGCGATTTAAGTCAAATGTTTACAAACATTTCAAAACAAATCCAAACCTTTCGCCTTTTTAGCAATTTAAGCAAAACATTTACAAACGCTACGAAACAAAACCAAAAATTAAAAATGTTACAAAACAAATCCAAACGTTTCACATTTTTAGCGATCGAAGCCCAACGTTAACAAACGTTACGAAACAAATCTAAATATTTCAAATATTTAGCAATTTAAGCCAAACCTTAACAAATGTTACGAAACAAAACAAAGTGTTTCACCTTTTTTAGCAATTTAAGCCAAAAGTTTACAAACATTACTAAAAAAATCGAAACGTTTCCCCATTTTAGCGATATAAGCCAAACGTTTAAAACGTTACGAAACAAAACTAAACATTTAATCTTTTTAGCGATTTATGCCAAGCCTTTAAAAACGTTACGAAATAAATCCAAAAGTTTTGCCTTTTTAGCGATTAAAGCCAAATGCTTACAAACGTTACGAAACAAATCCAAACGTTTCGCCTTTTTAGCGATTGAAGCCAAAAGTTTACAAACGTTACGAAACAAATCCAAACGTTTCATTTTTTTTATCAATTTAAGCCAAATGTATACAAACGTTATGAAACAGTTGCAAACGTTTCACATTTTTTAGCGATTTAAGCCAAACATTGACAAACGTTACGAAACAAATCCAAACGTTTCACCTTTTTAGCGATTTCGGCCAAACATTCACAAAAGTTACGAAACAAATCCAAATGTTTGAGCTGTTTAGAGATTTAAGCCAAACGTTTACAAACGTTACGAAACAAATCCAAACGTTTAACCTTTTTAGCGGATTAAGCCAAACGTTTACAAACGTTACAAACAAATCCAAACATTTCACCTTTTTAGCAATTTAAATCCAAACGTATCACCTTTTTAGCAATATAAGCCAAATGTCTACAAACGTTACGAAACAAATCCAAACGTGTCACCTTTTTAGCGATTTAAGCCAAACGTTTCACCTTTTTAGCGATTTAAGCCAAACGTTTACAAACGTTACGAAAAAATCCAAACGTGACACCTTTTTAGCGATTTAAGCCAAATGTTTCACCTTTTTAGCGATTTAAGCCAAACGTTTCACCATTTTAGCGATTTAAGCAAAACGTTTCACCTTTTTAGCGATTTAAGCCAAACGTTTGCAAACGTTATGAAAAAAATCCAAACGTTTCACCTTTTCAACGATTTAAGCTAAACGTTTTACAAACGTTACAAACAAATCAAACGTTTTACCTTTTTAGCAATTTAAACCAAACATTTAAAAACCTTATGAAACAAATCCAAATGTTTCACCTTTTTAGCGATTGAAGCCAAACGTTTACAATTATTACGAAACAAATCGAAACGTTACAAAATAAATCCATATGTTTAACCTTTTTAGCAATATAAGCCAAACGTTTACAAACGTTACGAAACAAATCCAAACGTTTCCCCTTTTTAGCAATTTATATCCAAACGTTTCACCTTTTTAGCGATTTGAGCCAAACGATTACATATGTTACGAAACAAATCCAAACGTTACGAAACAAAACAAAGCGTTTACAAACATTACGAAAAATATCCAAGCGTTTCACCTTTTTACCAATTTAAGCAAAACGTTTACAAACGTTACTAGTCAAATCCAAGTGTTTCACCTTTTTAGCAATTTAAGCGAAACGTTTACAAACGTTGCGAAACAAATCAAGCATTTCACCTTTTTAGCAATTTAAGCCAAACGTTTAGAACGTTACGAACAAATCCAAACTTTTCACATTTTTAGCGATTTAAGCCAAACATTTACAAACGTCACGAAACAACTCCAAACGTTTCACCTCTTTTGCAATTTAAGCCAAACTTTTACAAACGTTACGAAACAAATCCTAACATTTCACCTTTTTTGCGATTTAAGCCAAACGTTTAGAAATGTTAGGAAACAAATCCAAACGTCTCACCTTTATAGCGATATAAGCCAAACATTTACAAACGTTACCAAACAAATCCAAACGTTTAAAATGTTACGAAACCAAATCCAAATGTTTCACATTTTTTGCGATTTAAGCCAAACATTTACAAACATTAAAAAACAAATCCAAGCGTTTCACCTATTTAGCAATTTACCAAATATTTACAAACGTTATGAAACAAATCCAAGCATTTCACCTTTTTAGCAATTTAAGCCAAACGATTACAAACATTACGAAACAAATCCAAACGTTTCCCCATTTTAGCTATTTGAGCCAAACGTTTTAAACGTTATGAAACGAATCTAAACATTTCATCTTTTTATTGATTTATATCAAACGTTTACAAACGTTACGAAACAAATCCAAATATTTTGCCTTTTTAGCGATTGAAGCCAAACGTTTACAAACATTACGAAACAAATCCAAATGTTTCACCTTTTTAGCAATTTATGCCAAACGTTTTTAAACGTTTCGAAACAAATCCAAACGTTTTCCCATTTTAGCGATTTAATCCAAACGTTTACAAACGTTGCGAAATAAATCCAAGCGTTTCACCTTTTTAGCGATTTAAGCCTAACTTTTACAAACTATACGAAACCAAACCAAACGATTAAAACAATTACGAAACAAATCCAAACATTACACATTTTTAGCAATTTAAGCCAAACGTTTACAAACGTTATGAAACAAAGCCGTTTACAAAGCATTTCACCGTTTTAGCAATTTAAGCCAAACATTTACAAACGTTACGAAAAAATTCCAAACGTTTCCCCATTTTAGCGATTTAAGCCAAACATTTAAAACGTTACGAAAAGAATCCAAACGTTTCCCCTTTTTAGCAATTTAAGTCTAACGTTTATAAACGTCACGAAACAAATCCAAACGATTCACCTTTTTAGAAATTTAAGCCAAACGTTTACAAACATTATGAAACAAATCCAAGCGTTTCACCTTTTTAGCAAATTAATACCAAACGTTTACAAACGTTATGAAACAAATCCAAGCGTTTCACATTTTTAGCAATATAAGCCAAACGTTTACAACCTTTACGAAACAAATCCAAACGATTCCCCTTTTTAACGATTAAAGCCAACTATTTACAAAATGTTACGAAACAAAGTCAAACCTTTACAAAAGTTACGAAACAAATCCAAGCAGTTCACCTTTTTTTAACAATTTAAGCCAAATGTTTACAAACGTGAAACAACAAATCCAAACGTTTCTCCTATTTAGTGATTTAAGCCAAAAATTTACAGATATTTAGTTATTGAAGCCAAACGTTTACAAACGTTACGAAACAAATGCAAATGTTTCACCTTTTTAGCAATTTAAGCCAAACGTTTATAAACTTTACGAAACAAATCCAAACATTTCACAATTTTAGCGATTTAAGCCAAACGTTTGCAAATGTTACGAACCAATCCAAACGTTTCACCTATTTAGCGATTTAAGCCAAACGTTTACAAACATTACGAAACAAATCCAAACGTTTCCCCCATTTTAGCACTTTAAGCCAAACGTTTTACAAACGTTACGAAACAAATCCAAACGTTTCACATTTTTAGCGATTAAACCCGAACCTTTAAAAAGTAACGAAATAAAACCAAACATTCCACCTTATTAGCAATTTAAGCCAAAGGTTTACAAACATTAAGAAACAAATCAAAACGTTTCTCCATTTTAGTGATTTAGGCCAAACGTTTAAAATGTTACTAAGCAAATCTAAACATTTCACCTTTTTAACGATTTATATCAAACGTTTACAAATGTTTCGAAACACATCCAAACGTTTCCCCTTATTAGCGATTGAAGCCAAATATTTACAAACGTTCTGAAACAAATCCAAATGTTTCACCTTTTTAGCGATTTAAGCCAAACGCTTAGAAACGTTACGAAACAAATAGAAACTTTTTCTCATTTTGGCGATTTAAGCCAAACGCTTACAAACGTTACGAAACAAATAGAAACTTTTTCTCATTTTGGCGATTTAAGCCAAACGTTTACAAATATTACGAAACAAATCCAAAAGTTTAACATTTTTAGCGATTTAGGCCGAACGTTTACAAACGTTACGTAACAAATCCAAATGTTTCATCTTTTTAGCGGTATAAGCCAAATGTTTACAAGCTCTAGGGAGCAAATCCAAGCGTTTCACCTTTTTAGAAATTTAAACCAAACATTTACAAACTTTACAAAACAAAACCAAATGTTTGACCTTTTTAGCGATTTAAGCCAAACGTTTACAAACGTTACAAAACAAATCCAAACGTTTTACCTTTTTAGCGATTTAAGCTAAACGTTTGCAAACGTTACAAA